>NC_137098.1:5389517-5607017 GCF_949357685.1 Gobio gobio
CACACACAAACTCACACATGCACACACACATATAAACACGCTCACAAACTCACATGCACACACATGCTCACACATACACACACACACATGCTCACACACACACACACGCTCACAAACTCACACACACACACACACACACACATTCAGACAGACATATGCTCACACACACACACGCTCACAAAATCACATGCACACATTCACACACGCATACACACACACACGCTCACAAACTCACACACACACTCACACACGCTGACACATACACACACATATGCTCACACACACAAACTCACACACACTAACACATAGACACACACATATGCTCACACACACTAACACACATATGCTCACACACACAAACTCACACACACTAACACACATACACTCACATATATGCTCACACACACTAACACACACACACACACACACACACTAACACACATACACAGACATTTTTGCATCTCTCCGTTTTTAAAATGGGTGGCGTGTCAAAAGTTCGGCACGTGCTTGGGAAATGATATACACACACTATAATATTTTTTAGTCAGCTGTTTTTTTCTGTGGGCTTTATAAATAGATCAGATCAAGAGTCAGGGAGATTTTCTCATTACTTTATCACACAAGCGTGTGTGTTCTCGCCAGTCCACCTGTTCCTGTAATCCGTCCCCATCCTCACAGCCGATCCGTGTGGTTTCTGCGGATAAACTCACCGCACACGTGTGTAAACGGCTCCACGTGCACACGCCGGGAATGGAGCTCTTTTTTCAAACTTAACACAAAAAAGAATGAATCAACAAATTCACCTAACAAATACACTGAGTTAAAAAAAAGTTTTCATATTATTAAAACAATACATTAGAGTTAAACAATTTACCTTTGTGAGCCTATGTTACATAAACAACAAAATTGAAGAAAATATATGAAAAAATATTCAATATGAAAATACTACTAATAATAAAAAAATATAATATACAATAATCTATATTTAAAAATTAATAATATAATCAATTATTATTATTATTATTATTATTATTATTATTATTAATACTATTAATAATAAAATAATAATAAAGCAATAAAAACTGCTCTTCAGTTGAGCATTATTAGTATTATTATTAATAATAATAATACATATATTATTATTATTATATAAATAATATAGTATTATTATATAAATAATAAAATTAAATAATAATATAAAAATATATTTAAAAAATTAAAAATCCAAGCGTATGTCTCTGCTCTCTGCTCTTCAGTTGAGAATTATTTTTATTATTATTATTATTATTATTATTAATAATAATAATAATAATAATAATACATCTATTTTTATTATCATCATAAAATAATAAAATTAAATAATAATATAAAAATATATTTAAATTAAAAATCCAAGCATATGTCTATGCCCTCTGCTTCATTTGAAAATTAATGATACATTTATAATAATTAATAAATAATAAATAAATAATAAATATTATCATTATTAGTTCTAATTGTAATTACAACTACTACTACTACTATTACGACTAATTATAATAATATATAAAATAATATAAAACAATAATAAAACAATACAATTAAATAATAATATATTAACATAATTTTCTGTTTGGCATTATAATAATTTTATATTAATACAATTTTTTTTACGAATATAACATTTAATTAAGTGTTTCTATTTATGTGAGCGACTGAGATGGTGTCCCACAGATGTGACGATCATATCAATAGTGTTTCTGTTATATATGCATGACTAAAAAACCTTTTAGCTGAAAACACTGCCATCTACTGTCCAATCTGAACATGCATAATGCTCTCCATGATCTCAGTCATCTTCACTGGAGTCACAGTGAGCTGGAGTCTTCTGGTTAAACTGCGTGCAAGCTCTCCCTTTCACTACCCGGAGACTATAATTCCCATCAAAATAGGAGTCCGATAATGTAGACCTTAAACATATCTAAAATGAAATTAATTTACATATAACCAGTTTAATATGGAGAGGCACTGAAATGTGTTTTTGACCTACATGTCGTGAGAACAGTTAGTTATTTCGGTTTGTATGTTAGCAGGGACTTTAATCTAATCGTAACTTAACGAGAGTTTGACAAACAGAAAATCCTCTCAGGATCCCTGGAGTCAGTGTTACAGAACCTCAGGCACGACATTTTAGCGTTTTTGTAGCATAAACACCATCAAACCGATGAGAGCTTCGGATTTTCCAATGTTTCTCTATGGCGCTGAAACCTAAAGATGTCCGAGTTCTGGTCCCAGCGCAACTGAGACTCAACTGCTATTGGCTCATCTGCGTTTGAGGGGAGGGGCTTACCGATAGGTCAATTATTCTTGCCTCACTAAATTGTCCTCCTTTTTGGTGTTATGGAAATGTCCACCCTAGTGAGCTGGTATGTGACTTGTGTCCCGCAGCATCATCCTGCTCATCCTGTCGTCGTGTTACCTGGCCTTCCGCGTCTGTAGCCTGGAGCAGCAGCTCTCCTTCCTCAGCAGCAGCCCTGCTCTGACTCTCAGAGAGAGGTACGTGTCATCCCCTTCCAGGGTTCCCACTTGTCCTGGAAAACCTGGAAAACCTGGAAAATGTATGATACATTTTCCAGTCCTGGAAAACACATGGAAAGTTAGAGAAAATGTAAAATGTCCTGGAAAAACTTGTTGTTGTCCTGGAAAATTATTTTAAAAAAAGTTAAAGGGTAACTTCAGTGATTTAGCATTGAGCTTTGTATCAGTTGAAACCCGGTAGTATATTGGAATTACGGTACTTTCCCCCCTCATATCCCCCTGAGACCAGAGAATTATGCATTTTATTTCTGGAAAAAATCCTCCGATGACAAAAAATATCGTCATTTTGCTTCATCTGAGGATTTTTGGCTAGAGACTAAAGGAGCTAGTACTGCATGTTTTCAACCCCATAACCCCATAACCAACGCCCATAGGGGTGGGATCTCACTCAGAATTTTGAGATATAGTCAGAATTGCGAATTTTTTTCTCTCGCAATATTGAGTTTATATCTTGCAATTATTACTTTTCTCAGAATTGACATAAAGTCCAAAAGTTTGAGGGGAAAAAAAGACAGAAAAAATTCAGAATAGCAAGTTAAGTCGCAATTTTTTTTTTTTTATTCTTTTTTTTTAATTCTGTGGCGGAAACAAGCTTCCTTAGTCATAATGTATGATTAAGAGCTCATATTAAAAACTGATTTTATAGTTAAGTCATGGCAATAAACTGTGCACCTTTTTAAAGACTTAGAGAGCAATATATTACTTTAGGAGTGATCCTTGACTTTTATTCTCACTGTAGTAAAAATTTTAAATATCCTGGAAAAAGTCCTGGAAAATGATCGCTGAAAAAGAGTGGGAACCCTGCCCTTCTCTCTCTCTCTCTCTCTCTCTCTCTCTCTCTCTCCTCTCTCTCCTCGCCTCTCTCTCTCTCTCTCTCCTCTCTCTCTCTCTCTCTCTCTCCTCTCTCTCTCTCTCTCTCTCTCTCTCTCTCTCCTCTCTCTCTATCTCTCTCTCTCTCTCTCTCTCTCTCTCTCTCTCAAATTCAAATTCAAATTCAAAAATTGCTTTATTGGCATGAATGTAAATTGTACAATATTGCCAAAGCTAGGAATATATGAACATAAATAATAGGGGTGTAACGATTCGTTTTAACAACGATTCGATTCGTATCACGATTTGAGGTTGTCGATACGATTCAAGGACGATATTGGTTCATTTAGAACGATACGATCCGAAACGATTCAGTGACTTGAAATCGATTCAGTAACTTTTTAGCCAAAAATTGTGTGACTGAAATAAATATCTGGATACTGGTCATTGCAGGTGAAGTTTCCTAGACTCCTGTTGTTTCTTGTAAGGGAATCAGGTATCAATTAATTATGGATATAAACAAACAAGTAAACAAAAATTAATGGCAAATGCATTCAAATTTTATTTGAATAAAATGCAACCAACAGTTTAGGTTGAATTAACAGGAAGTTAACCTTTTCTGCTCTCATTTTCATATTCAATACATTTTCAATAAAAGCACAGTAAGTGCAACCAACATTTCAACAGTAGGTTAACCTGCTACTTCTGCTTTTGTTTTCCAACATACAAATATTACAATATTAATATAAAAAAATAAAGTGCAACTAACTTCTCTTCAGGTTTAAATTAAAAGTAGGTTTACCTGCTACTTTTGCTGTTGTTTTTCAACATTAAAATAATACAAATACAATATTAATATCAAAAATAAAGTGCAACCAACATTTCTTCAGGTTGAATAAACTGGCTGAACCTGCTACTACAGGGCTCGACATTAGGCCGGTTCACATGCTTGTCCTTCGGACAAGTAAATCTGTCATTCACTTGTCCGAGTAAAACATTTGCTTGTCCGGATTTTTTTTGTAAATATAATCTATTCTGAAGCAATATTCTCACCAGTGTTTAATCAGCTTTGACATATTTAAATAAGCATATTTGTCATATTTGTACCTTTTTATAAAGGGCATTTTTTCATATCTTATAAAATATAGGGTATGCTTCGGCTTTCCTTTTATATTCTTAAATTTGATCAATAAATTAAACTAGAATAAGACACTATAGGCTGTTACCAATCAAATTAAATCATTTACACTGAAAAATTACAACTGCATTAAATAATTTTATGAGATTATTTTAAATATTTTTGAATATACAAATAAGAAATGTTGGGAAGATGAAACTAAACCACCAGTAGGTGGCAGCAGGTGACCGTCTTAATGAGCGATTCATTGAGTCGATTCAGTGAAACGGCTGAATCATTCAAGAATTTGGCGGTCGTTTACGAATAGGCCATTGAATCTTTGATTCAACCGATTCATTAAAACGCTGAATCATTCACTAACACACAATGTTCCTGTGAGATGCGTTACGGTTCTGCTGTGATATTTGTTTGGAACTATTTTCGCTGCTGAAATAGAACAAAAACAGTCCATATTGCTTCTAAAATGTAAGTGACTTAATGTTAAATTGTTTATGGAACTGGCTTATGAAATCAGTGTCATTTTCAGTCGTGATGGTATTCAGGAAAACACTCTTGTTAGAGTAATGTTGCTTAACTGTATCATATGTTATAAATATAAAAACTGCACAATTTTAACTGTGTATGTTAACTGAGTTTCTTTGTATGAGCGGCGCTCATTTGTTTTCGTTCTCGAGATGCTGCGTGAGCCCTCAACACTTCAGAACACTTCTCTGTGCGTTCACTATGTCACCAGCAGTATTAAAAACTCGCTCTGCTGGCACACTGCTGCCAGGAATGCACAGGTAACATTTAGCAAGGGTTGAAAGTACAGGTAGCTCTTTCTCCTGGTGGCTTGATTATTTCTCGCTCGTTATCTTCTCCTCTGTCATCCGCCATTACTTGTTTTGTTTTCTTAGCGCTGCTGCTGGTGCGTGGGCGATGATGTCACAGATAGGCAGACTGAATCAAGTAACGTTTAACGCCTTTATCATTAAAAGTGCTAAGAAAAAACATCCATATAAAGTCTGACGTGCTTAAATCCAATGCGTCATTTCCTATTATCGATACAATCGATTGAATACCTTTTAAAACGATGTTAGATCGATACATGTCGTCCGGAAGGCCAACTTGCCGAGCACAGATCGATGTAGTTAGATCATAGGAATATAAATCGATACATCGATGGAGTAGATGAATCGTTACACCCCTAATAAATAATAATACATATATGAACATAAATAATTAATAATAATATTAATGATGATAATAAACATCAATATAATAGAGGAAAATATTACAACATAACTTAAACTTAAATTAACAGTGTAACAAATTAGAACATTTGATACCACAGTGTTTTGACATATATACACTCACATGTACTGAGGGTCACTGTGGTGGACAATAGGGAAACACCTGAGGTCAGACGCAACATACACACATTACACACACATTCACCTGCTGTCTCTCAGGCTGTGGCACACACACACGTATCTCGCAGCCAGTGCTGCTGTCTGTCCCTCTCCCAATATTATCTTTATTTTATCTACTTCAGTCATGGCTGTAAAGTTTTTTATTAATGTACTGAATTTGTTAAAGTAGAGGTCTCTTATGGACATGTATTTTTGACAGTGAAGGAGGAAGTGCGTCTCTGTCTCGATCTCTCTCTCTCTCTCTCTCTCTCTCACTTCATCCACGGCCGTCCCACAGCTCACTGTCCGTCTTCTGCCCACACAGGTAACCGCTGACGGGCACCACAGGAAACTCGTCCAGCGCTGGCGCTCTCTCTCTGTTTCTGTGGCCACTCTGCAACTATGCAAACAAACTCTCTTATGTATTGATGCAAAGTCTTTCAGTGAGCCTGAAGACTGGAAGTGTTCTCAAACAGACTGAACCCGAGGAGGAGGAGAAGAAGAAGGAAGGACACTCTTCACCTCTCGATCGCTCCACATCGAAGCACTCAAAGGACTTTCAGCAGGTTATAAATCTCCTGTATAGCTCAGGATCTAATGCAGTATGTTTAGGTGAGGTTGTTTGATTTATTTATATGCAAGCCGTTCGCCATGTCCTAGCTCTTCCAGGAGGATTTCGTTGAGCTGAACATCTCCATAATGTACAGTAATGCGTACGGTTTGATCAGGTTGTTTACGAACAAGAATGTTAATGGCATAATGAATGTTTAAGTGAATCTTGAAGCTGTAGAATTCATGGACAATAAAATAGTGCATTTTCATGTACTGGCTTATTAAGGTTATTGTTGTGCAGATTTTAAACGCTTAACCCTGTAAATGCCTGAAATAATAGTCAAAAAACACGATTGTTGATATTTATATGGCCACTAATTAATATGCAATTGTGGTAGATTAATGTAAACCAATGAGATCTTTATCACAGCAGCAGACTACTTCCATAAAATATAAATATCAATTATTATTTTTTATTGTTTTTTAATTTTAACCCAAATGAACCGATCTTACACCAATAATAAAAAGTGAATAATATAATAAATTATTATTGATGGTAATTAATAATACTAAGCATAATGTCATCTGCTTTTCTTGGGAATTAATAATGATGATAATTATAATTAATTATCATTATCATAAAATAATACAATTAAATAATATGATAATATATTAAAATAATAAAAATCCCAAGCATATGTCCTGCTCTTCAGTTGAGAAATAATAATAAATTATTAATAATTAATACCTAATAAATCGTTATTAATACTAATTAATACACTCTAAAAAATGCTGGGTTAAAAATAACCCAAGTTGGGTTGAATGTGGACTAACCCAGCGATTGGGTTGTTTTAAGCAAACATTTAACCCAACCGCTGGGTTAAAACAACCCAAATGCTGGGTTTGTCCATTTTCAACTCAACTTGGGTTATTTTTAACCCAGCATTTTTAGAGTGTAGTAGTAGTAGTAGTAAACTCTAAAAAATGTTTAAGCAAACATTTAACCCAACCGCTGGGTTAAAACGACCCATTCACTGGGTTAAAACAACCCAATTGCCGGGTGTGTCCATTTTCAACCCAACTTGGGTTGTTTTTAACCCAGCATTTTTTAGAGTGTAATATATAAAATTATATAATAATAAAATACCACATATTTTCCTGATATTATTGTTTTTATTAATATGATTCATATAGCCTATGATATTATAATGTGAATTTCAACCTTTAATACACTCTGAAAAATGCTGGGTTGAAAATGGACAAAACCAGCAATTGGGTTGTTTTAACCCAGTGAATGGGTCGTTTTAACCCAGCGGTTGGGTTAAATGTTTGCTTAAAACAACCCAATCGCTGGGTTAGTCCATTTTCAACCCAACTTTGGTTGTTAAGCCAGCTATTTTAAGAGTGTAGTGTTTAAATCCCTTTATATGCTCCATGCACAGTTTCGTATTCTGCCCTTTTATACTCGAGGCACGATTGGTTGCAGCAGACGAGGAAACAGGATCCAAGTGCAGTCAGACTTTTATTAAATAAACTCAAAACTTCACAAATACAAAATCATAGGGGACAAGACCAAGGCTCAGGAACAGGACAAGCAACATAACTCAACGATAAGAACAAGACTGGGTTTAAATACACAGGCAAACAGATCATGGACATCAAGCACATGTGACATATACAGTGTGTTTTTACCTGTGTGTGTGTGTGTGTGTGTGGAGGTAAGTGTTCAGATCAGCTACAAATTCTTCATTATTATAACACCATTATTATAACACCATTATATTATATATATAATATAATGTGTATTATATATATATATATATATATATATATATATATATATATATATATATATATATATATATATATATATATATATATATATATATATATATATATAATAACATTATATATATATATATATTGGATATCAACCCAATCCAATGTGCAGAACAGGCCCTCTGAGGACATCTGCTGGCCAAACACAAGCGCAAAGATTCAGCAACACCAGATTGTGACACCAGATTTGATTCTGTTTATGGTTCAAATAAATCCTGGGGACTGGTTACAGTGGGAAACGGGCGTCCTTTAACAGTGAGCGATTGATGAGGCAGACACATGCTGAACACTGGACAATCATGTAGTGGTCAACATCAGACACATTTACACCTGCTCACATCGCTTCAATACAGGAACACAGATGGACCAATAAATGCAACTCACAAATCACTCAATGACACATTATGTGTGTTGAATATAGGGGAGAGTGGGGTAAGATGAGACATTTTTACTTGTTAAAAATAAGGCAGAAGTACAATGAAAGTATCTAAAGGATGTCATCTTAAATGACCGGAATACATCTATGACAAAGGGTTGTAAAAATATGGCTTCTTACAGAAAAAGTGTTCCTGTGGCTCAATTTACCCCAGGTTAGGGGTAAGGTGATCCGGGTCAGTGGGTAAGTTGCACCATCTGGGTGTAAACGGACCATCTGATTGAATCTCAGTCAAACCCATGTGAGATTGTAAACAGTTTACCTCTTTTAAAAACAATAATCAAATTTCCTTTAGTCATATTTATTTTCTTAAAGCTGATTTAAACAACCAAATTAAGTGGAAATTTCAATATATGTAATCGTTTGCATTTCTGAAACAATATGTTGAACACCAAAGCTGTAACTTTCCCAAGAACAGACTAAACAGTTTGTTGAGTAAAATTAAATAAAAAAATCAAAACTGAATTAGAATGAATGAATAAATGCCATTGTAACTAATAAACATTTTTAGTCAAAAGGTTCTTGGTATGGTAGTTTTTTTGCGATATTGAACATCATTAGGGATTACAGGAGTAAAGATATATCACTGATTCTTGAGATAAGAACAAAACATGTCCCACACACAACAGCCAATACAACACAACACAATAAAAATACTTCAAAAGTTATATCTAAGGGAAATGTGTTTACTCAGGACATTTATTGCTTATTCTTTTAAATCATTTATTTAGTGTTATTTTAAAAGCACACTCTATACTTGGAAACAACCTGTCCTCAGCATGAGGTCACAGTGGAAAACTGCCAAACAAAGTGTTTAAAAATGCAACAAATTAAACAATACAGTTACTTTAAAAGGCGGAGATCTTTAAGATATCAAACAATACAACAAGTAAATATTGAATTATATTTTCCATTAAAAAATAGCTATAAAAGTTGTGTCCTCACTTTGCGTCAGGATTGTGTTATAATTGTGAATAAATCAGGCAGTGTCAAGGCCGCTTTAACTCTGAGGAGCTTTGGCTATTTCCTGCTCATTGTGGATCTCACAGTCCTGGACGTTATAGATTTTTTAATATTTTAAACAAACAATATTGAAGTCTCTTCGGTCACAGCCTTAACACGTCAACTCCGTCATCGCAGTGTAATAGTCACTGTAAATAGTCGTGGGATAAATCTTGCCGTTTTTATATTGTCAACACCGTCAGGTTTTATGTCTGATCGTTGACAAATGCTCTCCAAAAGTCTGTATAATGTGATTTAATAAGTGTTTTGCATATGGGGAATTCTTCTAATGCTGTGTCATAATTCTCATATACTGTATATTTGGCCTCAGCTCGACCCAACTCCTTCAGTATTTTACAACCGTCAGGTGAAGGGTTTTGAAAAAGAAATGTCTTTTTGTTATTTTTATTATTTATTGTGTAAAAATGTTAAAACATCAATGGAACTGCATGATGATATGTCTTAATTACCTACACTCTAAAAAATGCTGGGTTAAAAACAAATTGAAAATGGACTAACCCAGCAATTGGGTCGCTTTAAACCACCAGTTGGGTTAAATGTTTGCTTAAAACATTTTAGCTATTGCTGATATTGTTGCCCTTCGACTGCTCTAGCTGCTTCTATTGCCCCCATTTGTAAGTCGCTTTGGATAAAAGTGTCTGCTAAATGACTAAATGTAAATGTAAATGTAAATGTAAAACAACCCAATCGATGGGTTAAAACAACCCAATTGCTGGGTTAGTTCATTTTCAACCCATTTAACCCCACAGCAGTTTTTAGAGTGTCAGAACATTAGTGATATATGTTTAATATTAAAATGACGGAGGAGAATTAAGGAATTTAGAAACTGGGTTGTCCATAATAGTGTCAAAATAAACAAAAAATAAACAGAGAATGTATTTTATGATTTAGATCCTTTACTGAACACCAGTATTACATAACTGAAGATTTGACATTGTTTTTGGATAGATTAAATTAAATTAGCATGCTTTTTAGTGTGTCAAATTACAAATTAAGTTATGGACTGAATAAATATATTTTTTTTTAGAAAAAAACCTGTTCCCGTGTTCCACATGGTTCATTATCTGAGACCTTTGTCTACAAAAATACCAATTTTTAATAATGTAGTGTTAGTTTTTACTTTTTAACATTTTGAAACATGTTTTGTCCCTTATCTCAATGAATTAGTGATATTTGATTGAGCTTCTTCTGGGTCTTATTAGAGAAGGAACTGCTGTACTTGTACACTCTAAAAAATGCTGGGTTAAAAATAACCCAAGTTGGGTTGAAAATGGACTAACCCAGCAATTGGGTTGTTTTTTTAACCCAGCATTTGGGTTGTTTAATGGGCTAAATGTTTGCTTAAAACAACCCAATTGCTGGGTTAGTCCATTTTCAAATCAACGTGGGTTATTTTTAACCCAGCATTTTTTAGAGTGTACATTGTTCCTATATAATAAACTCAAACTAAATAGATTTTTAAGAAAATGATGAACTAAACCAGTCGTGTAACATTACATTGAAATTATACCCGTTGTTTATACTTCAGAGATTTAAAGTGCCTTATGGTGGGGTAAGTTAAAACGCTGGCTCAATTTACCCCACAGCATTCGGCTCATTTTGCCCCATAGCAGCTAAAATTTTACTTTTGAAAAAAAGTAAAAACTCCTCCCATGTGCTTCTCTTTTTCACAGTCTGGCAGAAATGATGGGATGTTCCAAAATATATGGTCACATGACAATACAAGTGTACTGTTGCCAGGATAAAAGGGGGTGGGTCATCTTCCCCACTGGCTCATCTTACCCCACTCTCCCCTATGCAAATATTTCTTTACATGTATGCATCATTTGTCTTTTTTTTAAGTAGCGTACCTTCCAGTTTTAGTCAAATCTTCTTCAGCACACTTGAGTTCTGAAGATCCCTCATCTAATCTGATTGCGAAACCAGTTCAACTGGAGAAGTGTTGAAGACACACCCGTCTGCACACGTCTCTCCGACACAGAAAAAACTGAAAGTGTTATTGATCTTCGCTCTTCGTCTGTGTGTACTTGCGGTGAAATGGCGGAGACTGCTTTTTCTCGGGACCAGTTCAGCTGTTCAATCTGCCTGGATCTACTGAAGGATCCGGTGAGCCTTTCCTGTGGACACAGTTACTGTATGAGCTGCATCACAGGCTGCTTTGATCAGGAGGAACAGAAGGAGGTTTACAGCTGCCCCCAGTGCCGACAGACATTCACTCCGAGACCTGTGTTAGGAAAAAACGTGGTGCTTGCCGAAATGTTAGATAAACTGATGAAGCTCCAAACTGTGGTGGTTCCTGCTCTTCCTGCTCAGTGTTATGCTGGACCTGGAGAAGTTGAGTGTGACGTCTGTACCGGAAGAAAGTGCAAAGCTGTCAAGTCTTGTCTTGTGTGTTTGGAGTCTTACTGTCAAAGTCATTTTGAACGTCATGAGGAATTTCGTTCAGGAAAGCAACACAAAATAACTGATGCCACAGGACGCCTCCAGGAGATGATCTGTCATGAGCATGATAAGCTTTTAGAGATTTATTGTCGTACAGATCAGCAGTGCATATGTGTGCTGTGTATGATGAATGAACATAAACACCATGACACGGTCACAGTTGCAGCACAGAGGACAGAGGACGAGGTTTGACTTTATACTCTGACATTAATGACTCAATTCTGTTGGGGATGCTAGAGGGTTTGTGAAGTGGAACTGACATATAGGAGAAGTGAGATCAGTTCATTTTTGACATGAATGCAAATGAAGTTGTGAGGGGCAGAATACAGTGCGTTCAATAGATGGTACTGTTGTTTAACGAGAATCTGACAAATGTGACAAAGCTGACGAGCCATCTTTCAAAAAATCTAAACATTCAGTAGAACGTTGTGAAAATTACGTGATGTAGGACCTTCATACTGTGTGTGTGCCATTGTAAAGACTGTACATGTCTATCCCTCATAGCCTCATTTTCATCTGTGTTAAATTGAATATGGTGTAACTAAATAAGCAAAAATTATTCTCTGAGCTGCTATACACTTACACCGATCAGGCATAACATTGTCCTAATATTGTGTTGGTCCCCCTTTTGCTGCCAAAACAGCCCTGACCTGTCAAGACATGGACTCCACTAGACCCTGAAGGTGTGCTGTATTTGGCACCAAGATGTTAGCAGCCGATCCTTTAAGTCCTGTAAGTTGCGAGGCGGGGCCTCCATGGATCGGACTTGTTTGTTCAGCACATCCCACAGATGCTCAATTGGATTGAGATCTGGGGAATTTGGAGGCCAAGTCAACGCCTCAAACTCGTTGTTTTGCTCCTCAAACCATTCCTGAAGCATTTGTGCTTTGTGGCGGCGCATTATCTGCTGAAAGAGCCACAGCCACCAGGGAATACCGTTTCCATCAAAGGCTGGACATGGGCTCAACAATGCTTAGGTAGGTGCGACGTGTCAAAGTAACATCCACATGGATGGAGGACCCAAGGTTTCCCAGCAGAACATTGCCCAAAGCATCACTGCCTCCACCGGCTTGCCTTCTTCCCATAGTGCACCTGGTGCCATGTGTTCCCCAGGTAAGCCACACACACACCCGGCCATCCACGTGATGTAGAAAAACACCTGATTCCTCAGACCAAGCCACCTTCTTCCATTGCTCCGTGGTCCAGTTCTGATGCTCACGTGCCACTGTTGGTGCTTTGGGCGGTGGTCAGGGGTCAGCATGGGCACTGGTCAGCGGCTGTGCCGCCACATACACAACAACCTGAGATACTCTGTGTATTCGGACACCTTTCTTTCAGAACCAGCATTAACTTCTTGAGCAGTTTGAGCTCCAGTAGCTCGTCTGTTTGATCGGACCACACGGGCCAGCCTTCACTCCCCACGTGCATCAATGAGCCTCGGGCCGGTGGCCGGTTCTCCACTGGTCCTTCATGACCCTGTGGCCGGTTCTCCACTGGTCCTTCATGACCCTGTGGCCGGTTCTCCACTGGTCCTCCATGACCCTGTGGCCGGTTCTCCACTGGTCCTTCCTCTGAGCACTTTTGGTAGAGACTGACCACTGCAGACCGGGAACAGCCCACAAGAGCTGCAGTTTTGGAGATGCTCTGACCCAGTCGTCTAGCCGTCACAATCTGGCCCTTGTCAAACTCGCTCAAATCCTTATGCTTGCCCATTTTTCCTGCTTCTAACACATCAACTATAGGGACAAAATGTTCACTTGCTGCCTAATTTATCCCACCCACTAACAGGTGATGAAGAGATCATCAGTGTTATTCACTTCACCTGTCATAATGTTATGCCTGATTGGTGTACAATGCATGACACTAAGAATAAGCAGCAGAAAACTAAGAAATACAATAGCTCTATCTGTTAATGGTACATGGCACTGCAACACCAAATTATGCCACTAGACATAAAACCTGACTAGATATGATGATTTTGGGATACAATACTTTTTGTCACATTTCACTGGTTATCATTTCTTTGTCCTACAGAAACATTTGAAGGAGAGAATCAAGCAGCAAATTCAGGGGATAGAGAAAGAGATTGAGGAGCTGAGAAATGCTGTGAAGAATCATAAGGTGAGTTTTGAGAAGAATAACTGATGGCAGTTCTGAGCTTAACCCAACAAGAGTTTAATAAAGGGCTTTTCACACTTGTTATAATAAACCTGTTAATCTAAACCCTGGTTAAATGTAATCCTGGGTTATCTTGCTTCACGTTTCACACTGCTCATACTTTACCCAGGGTTCAAAATTAATCCTGGGTATTCATAAGCTGACGCTCACACACACTGTGTTAACATCCTTATTGTGACGAGCAGGGCGGGCGAGAGTCGTGAGAGAGCGGTGCGAGGCCGGTGCGTGATTGCAGATGATCTGAGGATCCTCTCTCGTCCTTCACTGTCATCGCTCCTCCTTTTATGCTTCTGAGCTCCTCTGTGAGAGGATTCGAGACCGGTGTGACGCGCAGCTGGTGCTCATCTTCAATCACGCACCGGCCTCGCTCCGCTCTCTCACGGCTCTCGCTCACCCTGCTTGTCACACTTATGTTATAAACAACTGTTTAATGCAGTGTTTCAGCGATTGTTGTAAAGCACATGAATATGCGGCACGTGATTGGGTGTCGTTAACCTTAACGTTATTACACTGCATTGTTTCACACTGTACAAGTTTGGCACTGGAATTAAATATTCCAGAGCTGGGCTTCATAACCCTGAGTACCTGGCTAGTTTTCTGTCATTAATTCCTCACCGTCATGTCATTCCAAACCCATAACACCATGTCCTAACTGCACGCGACACAATAAGATTCCAGCAACAAGCAACTTGTCTGTCCACATCAGACATGACGAGACTACGAGATGCAACAGATCCATCAAAAACCACAGCCAATCAGAACAGTGTGTGGGCGGGCTCTCGCGGCAAGTGCACGGCACCAGAGATTAATTTTGACTGCACTCTCAAGGAAATGGATAAGTTGCCTACTGCCTACACAAATTCACAAATATTCAATAAATTAAACATTACTAAAAAATACATACGGAGTTGCTAGAACAATCTTTGTCATAGAATATATTTGTTCACAGTTTGAACATTCTTGTTTCAATTTGTTTAATTTCAAGATCTGAAGTGAGTTATCCCTTGTGCTATAGCTTGGGGCACTAAATGATATTCAAAGTCGCATTACACGCTTTTAACATTAAATAAAGCACATACACATTACCTGAGATTATGTATTGTGTTGTTGTTCCAGTCACAACGTCGCAGAAATAGATTCATTGTGTCGCCGTCACGGCTGGTTAGGACAAAAACTCAAATTAACATGGAAAAGATACCTTTTATCACATCTCGTGGCGTCGCGTCACGTATAGTTAGGACAAGATCTTTTTAATGAAATCTGTCGATACAGATCCACTTTTGTGGCACGACTGAAGCGTGGTGTTGTGACGCTTCCCCTCATGTGTATGTTGATGGGTGTTCCTCAAGGTTACCGCTATGGGCTTGCGTTTGAGCCAGCGGGGAATGAAAAACAAAGGACCAGCGAGAGACTTCCCTCCGTCTCCATGTGCTCTACTTCTATTGGATAGTCGCGTCGTATTCAACGGATTAATTTGCATAAAGTTGAGCTTCGGCCAGCTTTTTTGAGGCGCGCCATTTGTTCAAATGCAGCGCCGCCTTCCCGGAATGCTTTGCGGGTGCGTTAAAGTCGCTTGACGTCACCCATAGGAATAAAGTGGAGTGCGGCGCGACAGAAGTGTTGCACGGACAAGTGGATCAGCACCTTGTATCGTCATGTGTATGTTGATGGGCCTTCCTCAAGTTTACCGCTATGGGCGTGCGTTTGAGCCAGCGGGGAATGAAAAACAAAGGACCAGCGAGAGACTTCCCTCCGTCTCCATGTGCTCTACTTCTATCGGATAGCCATGTTCAACAGATTCATTTGCATAAAGATGGGCTTCGGCCACCTTCCCGGAATGCTTTGTGGGCGCGTTAAAGTCGCTTGACGTCACCCATAGGAATAAAGTGGAGTGCGGCCAAGGGGGTAATTCAGCCCACGGAAAGCGTACCTTCCATAGGGGCAGCCATTGCTAACCAAGCCATCACCTGCTGTTAGCATCCCATTGACTCCCATTCATTTTGGCCTCACTTTGACAGCGAATATCTTTACATCTGAGGCGTTTAAAGACTCCCTTTGTCCATTGTTTATTTCTAAACAAACACAACAATGTATAAAATGCTCCATTACCTTGTATCTTACACTATCGCCCCGTAGAAGCCGTTTTTGTAAAAAGTAGGCTAACGATTGCGTCATAACCACTCGACTGTGTCGCGCTGTTGAGCAAATTACCGTATAGACCGAGGAGAAGCTCGCAGGCAATATTTTACTGTCTATGAGGCAATCGGGGGGACGTGGAGGCATAAACACAGATAGAGATGTTGCAGATCCTGCTTCATTTATCAAAAGTTGCTCCTGCTCACTCTCTCTGTCTCTACAAGATTTGGTGATTCAGATTTCACTTTGCACAACTACTGGAAGACTTGCCACTGTCGGACAGGTTGCTCACGTCACATCTACGTCGTCAAGCTCAATCTGAGGCTGCGCAGGACATCAGCCATCAGGAAGTGAATGCTTCAACCTGACTTCAGATTTCCCCGTAGAAGTCTATGGAGTTGCTGTGTCCATTTCTTTTACTGTCTATGAGTGCGGCGCGACAGAAGTGTCTCACAGACAAGTGGATCAGCACCTTGAGAGATTTCTGTCCCTCCATTAACAGCTACGCAACTTCCACTTTCAAGAAAGGTAAAGACATCATCATTAAAGTAACCTCAATGTTATGAAGCGACACGAGTGCTTTGTTTGGGCAAAGAAACATAATTTGCCACTTTATTGACAAAATAACACACATTCACGCAACCATGTCTGCTCTCATATCAACAAGACACACGTGTGTTGTGGTGCTCTCGTGAACATGCATTGGAGGTTCATATTTTGACACTAAAGTGGTAAATTATGTATTTTTTTGCGCAAACAAAGCACTTATTTGCGTAGCTGTCATGAGGGACAGAAATCTTTCAGATTTCATCAAAAACATTTGTGTTCTGAAGCTGAACGAAAGTCTTACGGGTTTGGAACGACATGAGGCTGAGTAAATGATGACAGAATTTTTGGTTGCACTAACCCTATTAATTACTTTCCTTTACCCGAGATTAAAAGAACGATGATAACCAAGGGTTAAGTGCAGTATGAATATCCCTTCAAATGAACCGATTGTGATGTTTGTCCTAACAGTGCTCTGCACAGACCGCAGTGGAGGAAAGTGAGAGGATCTTTGATCAACTGATCCGCTCTATTGAGAGAAGCCGCTCTGAAGTGACTCAGCTGATCAAAGATCAGGAAAAGGCTTCAGTGAGTCGAGCTAAAGACTTCTTGAAGAAACTACAGCAGAAGATCACCGACCTGAGGAGTAAAGAAGCAGAGCTAGAGCAGCTTTCACATTCAGAGGACATCCAGTTCCTCCAGGTAACAAGAGCTCTGATAAACAGGACAGAATAATGTCTTGTAATTACACAAGATTTCCTGATTTTAAAATTGTAATGTCAGGAATTCTGTTACATGATCTCTTTATCATATCGCTGATTGGCAACTGTGGCGATATAATTACAGGGCATGTCAGGCAATATATAAATGAAAAATACAATGAAAGAAAAAAAGTGTGTATTAAGATATGGCCCTTCATCGGCATTAACATATTCAGCTATTGTTGCACGCGAGTCTGGAGGCTCAATTTAGTGAGCATGACCTTATCCACTCTATATGTGAAATTGCTCTGTTTTTTGTGTGTCTGTAGAGTTTCCAGTCTCTCTCTGTCCTGCCTGTGGGCTCGCCCAACATCACTCTTAGTTCTCTCATCTCCTTTGATAATGTACAAAAATCTGTCTCTCATCTGAGAAAGAAGCTTAAGGATTTCTGCCAAGAGGAAATGAAAATGATATCTGGTAGAGGTAAAGTACTGGATGATATTTTCACTCTCAGAAATAGCTCAATATGCAAGTACAAATGTGAAATTACAGAAAGGACCAGTGGAGAACCGGCCACAGGGTCATGGAGGACCAGTGGAGAACCGGCCACAGGGTCATGAAGGACCAGTGGAGAACCGGCCACAGGGTCATGAAGGACCAGTGGAGAACCGGCCACAGGGTCATGAAGGACCAGTGGAGAACCGGCCACAGGGTCATGAAGGACCAGTGGAGAACCGGCCACAGGGTCATGAAGGACCAGTGGAGAACCGGCCACAGGGTCATGGAGGACCAGTGGAGAACCGGCCACAGGGTCATGGAGGACCAGTGGAGAACCGGCCACAGGGTCATGGAGGACCAGTGGAGAACCGGCCACAGGGTCATGGAGGACCAGTGGAGAACCGGCCACAGGGTCATGGGCGGCCGTGGCTCATTGATGCACGTGGGGAGTGAAGGCTGGCCCGTGTGGGCCGATCAAACAGACGAGCTTCAGTAGATCAAATTACTCAAGAAGTTAATGCTGTTTCTGATAGAAAGGTGTCAGAATACACAGAGCATCTCAGTTTGTTGTGTATGTGGCGGCACAGCCGCTGACCAGTGCCCATGCTGACCCCTGACCCCAGAACTAAGCTGTGCCACTTTGACATGTACCACCTACCTAAGCATTGTTGAGACCATGTACACCCCAAACGGTATTCCCTGGTGGCTGTGGCTCTTTCAGCAGATAATGCGCCGCCACAAAGCACAAATGCTTCAGGAATGGTTTGAGGAGCACAACAACGAGTTTGAGGCGTTGACTTGGCCTCCAAATTCCCCAGATCTCAATCCAATCGAGCATCTGTGGGATGTGCTGAACAAACAAGTTCGATCCATGGAGGCCCCGCCTCACAACTTCCGGGACTTAAAGGATTTGCTGCTAACATCTTGGTGCCAGAGACCACAGCACACCTTCAGGGGTCTAGTGGAGTCCATGCCTCGACAGGTCAGGGCTGTTTTGGCAGCAAAATATAGAGACATGTGCACTATGTATAAGCCGCCAGAACATTCACATGTTTCATATGTTTACAGGATGCTTGTTGTCAGTTTATAAAGGATAATTATTCATAAGATTATGATTGTTGTTGTGACGCAAACTATAAAATGTATTCAATATGTAGACACAAAATTATAAATTCATGTTTATTCTTTTCTTTCACACTAATGTTTTCTGTTTACTGATTTTCATAGTGACTTACATCCAGATTATTCCTGTTCCTGTACCCAAGACCAGGAAAGGGTTCCTTCAGTGTAAGTCGATATGAAACTATACAAACACAGAAAGATAGATATACCAGTGGCTCTCAGTTAGTGGCTCAAATGTGTCACAGGTCTGTCCTGATAAGCTCTTGGACAAGCGAAGAAATTAAATGCAACACACCCTCATCCAGATATTTGTTTTGCTAATACAATGTTTGATCTAGTGTTCACGGTTCACAGTTATTTTTATGCATTTACAGAATCAGTCTGAATAGGAAAACTGTCATATAATAATGCGTATTATTTTGCCTACAGCCTAGGCAATTCATGGTAACATTCACCACTGTTATTTTGACATTTTTTTTATAATTGGCCATTACAAAATCAAACAAGCAATCAAAAAAACCCCTAAAACCATTGTTTGGAGCATTTAATAGAAACACGCTGAACACCCTAATTTTACTTTTCAGCAGTCAGGCTATTATTTATACTTATACTTAACTAAAAAAAACAGCAACTGTGGCAAATAATACACTCATAAATTCTGATATCATCAATATCGGTGAGACACAATGGTCAACCTTTTCCCCTAAAGCATCTTATTTTTCTACCTTTATTAGATTGTGGTCACTTTACGCTGGATCCAAACACCGTGAACAAAAGCCTCCGCCTGTCTAAGGAGAACAGAATGGCTACACACACTAACAAACACCAGAAGTATCCTGATCATCCAGACAGATTTGATCATTATGAGCAGGTGTTGTGTCGAGAGAGTGTGTGTGGACGCTGTTACTGGGAGGTTGAGTTGAGAAAGACAGTGGCTATATCAGTGGCATATAAGAGCATCAGCAGGAAAGGAGAAGGTCATGAATGTTTGTTTGGAAGTAATGGTCAGTCCTGGAGACTGTCCTGCAATCTCGCCAGTTGTTCATTCTTTCACGATGACAGAGAGAGTAAACTACCTCCAGTGTCCAGGCCCTGTAAAATAGGAGTGTATGTGGATCACAGTGCAGGAACTCTGTCCTTCTATAGAGTCTCGGACAAAATGACCCTCATTCACAGAGAACAGACCACATTCACACAGCCTCTCTATCCTGGGTTCAGGGTTCTAGAGGAATCATCAGTGAAACTGTGTGATCTATAAATATCTGGGGTGTAAAAGAGATATTGGGTTAAAACACAGGTTTTACTCAAACTGCCATCATGCTTACTCATACTTTGTTGTACTCAAAAGACAAAGCATCTAACCAAAAATGGTAGAAATAAAAATGCTCTGACTAAAGTGAACATTTAGTCGCTTTATTTTTACTTTTTGAATATCAGGGTCATTTGTGTCAAAGGTGAATTATTGTCCTACACTCTAAAAAATGCTGGGTAAAAAATAACCCAAGTTGGGTTGAAATTGGACTAACCCAGCAATTGGGTTGTTTTAACCCAGCAATTGGGTTGTTTTAAGCAAACATTTAACCCATTAAACAACCCAAATGCTGGGTTAGAACAACCCAATTGCTGGGTTAGTCCATTTTCAACCCAACTTGGGTTATTTTTAACCCAGCATTTTTTAGGGTGTAATGTAAGAATTGTGAATTCTCTTGAGTTCAGAACTAGAATGTAATCATTATCCTTTTGTTTAATGTTAGGGTTGTGATGTGTGATTTTAAATTGTGATGTGCGAATATTTACAACATTTACAATATTTTTAAGTTGGGCCTGCTCAGTTTTAAGCAGTGCACTCTAAAGAAATGCTGGGTTAAAAACAACCCAAGTTGGTTTGAAAATGGGGTGTTTTAACCCAGGGGTTGGGTTAAATGTTTGCTTAAAAATATACATTCAAATAGTCTTTTCACTTTAATGCTAGATAAACTACAAATAAAGTTAGTAGCTTCTTTAAATTCCTCCACTCGATCTACTGAGACTAAACTTTTATGAAACTGCTTTGGTAAATACTTAACAAATCCACAACCATAAACAAAATCTTGAATTTTGAATTTTATTCGTCTGAAAGAAGAACGTCATATACACCTTGGATGACTTGAGGGTGAGTAAATCATGGGCTAATTTTCATTTTTGGGTAAACTATCCCTTTAATGTGTCTGTTGTAAACTTTTTTTTTTCTTTAAGTAATCATAACTAACATTTATTTTTCTTGCAGGATTAACATTTAAATGCTTTTGAAAACTAAATGTCTCTAGCACTTGGGCCAAAGTTTAGTGTGTCTAATATAACAAAAGGAGAACCAAAATTAGATAGCTCTCTAAATATATAACCTCATGACTTGGGTAACAAGGTGAACGTAATACAAACTTTACCTAGTAACAGAAGGGTTTGCTGAATTATAGATATGAAGAACCAATCACGTTGTAGACAAATTATGTAATGAATCATGTTACCTTTGCTGTGCTCCTATTCTAGAAAAACTGTTGTAGGCTACACTTTTTGTTGGGGGGATTTTTTCTGAAATTGGTCTGAGATCCTCACAGCCATGATTAAAGCATATTCAAAGGCATTGTCTGGAGTCTGTCTGCTTAATCCCAAGTGATGGTGTTCATAGCGAGACGTCATCCGACTGGGGCTCTTAGGCCTCCAGGGTTACCAATAGAGTCCTTTAGCTATAATTCTTAGACATCTTATGCAGTCAGAATACTAGTATTTCTAGTCTTAAGCTGGGCATAAACACTGTGCGATTTCAGAAAGGTTACCTACTCGCACTGTACGAGTGGATCGCATGCGATGTAAAAGCCAAATCTCACGATTTTAGGCTCACACTGTGCGGTCCGATCGTCGAGCGCCACTTGTACGAGTGAAATATTCCCCCGTGCCTAGAGCGACGATAGACCATGGTATAGGCTATAATAGAAAGATCGCCTATCAAATGCATCAGCTATCTACATCAAGAGGATTTAGCATTTACAATTTATGTATAAAAAATATTATTGTTAGGGTAGGCCTACTTTTATTATTAAATTGATATTACATTTAATTTGCCCCCGCAACAATTTCATAACGCATCAATGCATAACCAACATGCTGCATAATAAAAGAATAGATAGATTAGTTTACTCCTCATTATTTAAACACATTTTGCCCAATTTAACAAGGAATTATAGGCCTATAATTAAAATGATTATCAGTCTATATGTCACACACTGCAGTCTCAATGAAAAGTAAAAGCAACTTTATTTAAAAAACAACTAGTTTAACACGAAATGGGCCTATACTTGTCTTCTTATTTTTTTTCCCCACAATATGGGCCACGAGAAATATTAAGAATATAAATTAAGACCGTTATAGGCTACGTTATCAGCATATATTAAAGTAGATGGATCTCTTGTCTCTGTGAGAATATGCGCACATTGCGTGATATCCACTGACTCGCCTTCATGATTTAAAACGGGGAAAAAAAGAAGAAAAAAATCTATAGGCCTATTGCAAGGTGACATTTTGTGTCAAATGATGGACAACGGTTCACATTTCCTGTGATAATAACATTAAGTAAATATTAAATAATAGTAAATAAAAGTAAATAAATAAATTGTGAAAGTAAAACAAGTAAATTGAAGATCAAGTTGGCTATAGCTAAATTAATAAAAGAGGCACTGGATAGGCTACACAGTGGTTTGAAAGACTTCAAACTTGAAAGACCATTTTACAACACGAACTGGAGGCGCAACAGTTTGATAAATTGCTTATATTTGATAACTGCATAGAGAACTTAAATGGGTGATGAACTGAGAAATCAACTTTCCTTTGAGCCTTTGTTAAATAAAAGTTCATCGTGATATAAGAATATCCTGTAAGTTTCAGAGCTGAAAACGTCCTTGTTAGTCAAAGAAAAGCTTTTATAGACACCAGGCCCAGAAAACGAAAGATCTCAGAATATGTCAAGCATTGACGTATTAGGACGCAGAAGCACCGCCTCAAGCCGCCCACTGACTCGTGAAGCGAAACAATGCGGAATCGATTGTAAACGAGACACAGGTCGAGACTGGATTTGCAGACATATTGAGATTAAAACACAATGCTGTGCCTTCGATATTGGATCCGACAGGAACGCTGCAACACACTAATGTGAGTAAAACATGTTTTTTCTATGTGTTAGTATTGCATTGTTACAGATCGTTTGATATCTATTGATTACACACCTTAGCACGCGGTCATAGGCTGGAGAAGCTGTTATTGGTTCATTCGTGATCAGACTCGGACTTGTAACGCCAGCTTGCAAAGCCCAAAGTCCCGGGGCTATGTGCTTTTCAGACTGGCTATCACCGGCCTGCCGACGAGCTACAGTGAAATAACATTCCTTTCTTGCGTGTGTGTGTGTGTGCGGTTCGCAGTTATATTCACTGATGATCAGGCCGGCCAAGTAATACAAAAATAACATTCCAATCAATCGCGGGTGGATGAGAGATGAATCATTGTGTTTGTATGATAAAGAAATTTTGCGAGCCCTCGCTGTGGGCTGGGCGATTCATTCTGGTTGCCACGCTGTCACTGACAGGGGAGCAGAAGCTCATTAAATATGCAAATCTGGGCGTTTAGTATATACACATATACATATATATATATATATATATATATATATATATACATACATATATACACATATATATATATATATATATATATATATATATATATATATATATATATATATATATATATATATACATATATCTATCTATATATATATATGTATATATATACATATATATATATACATATATCTATCTATATATATATACATATATCTATATAGATAGATAGATAGATAGATAGATAGATAGATAGATAGATAGATAGATAGATAGATAGATAGATATTTTTATTTAATCAAAAATACAGAAAAAACAGTAGCCTAATATTATGAAAAATTACTACATTGTATTCTTTTTAACCTTTTATTAATCAAAGAATCTTGAAAGGAGTATCACAGTTTCATTCATTGACATTAAATCCTCATATTAGAATGATTTCTGAATGATCATGTGACACTGAAGAGTGGAGTAATGATGCTGAAAATACAGCTGTGATCACAGGAATAAATTATATTTTAAATTATTTTAAAATAGAAAACCATTATTTTAATATATTTCGCAATATTGCTGTTTTTTAATCAAATAAATGCAGGCTTGATGAACATAAGAGACTTATGCTGCATAAATAGTGTATAATAAAGTCCTTTCACGTAACCATTTCGCCAGCCTACACGTCATATAATAGGCCTGTAGGAGCTGGTGGCACTTGGGTTTTGTTAACTTTGATAGTTTCATGAAATAGTAAACGGTGTCTCAATATAGGATACATAACTACTTACCATTAATGGGACTTTTACTGCTGTGGTTTTGTGCAGGGATTTGTTTGTTGTCTGTTAAAATCCATTTTGTCAGTGATGCAATTTATAAAATGAGCCAAACCGCAGGAAATTGTTCCACAAACGTTAGTTCGTCTGTTCATGTAATTTTCAACCGATTTATGAATAAGAACAGAAAATTACCGCTTCACATCGCCCAATGGAATTTGAACTTGCTTTGCCAGATCACGATTGGTTGGTGTATAGCCTATACATGACAAACGGGCATTGGTGAACTGTGTAATACTTTAAAATATATAGCTAATATATAGCTTTGTAATTAAATCAACACATTAGCTCTGATTATGGATGAAAAAAAATATTGGTTTACTTTTTTCCCGTGAGGCCACACACTCTCTGAAAGGACCATATTTGGCTCGAGAGCCGTTTCCGAACAGAGGAAAATCAGCAGTCAATCAAAACGCACGCGACCCATAGCAACGCGTTATGACAACGCCTCAACAGAAATTCTCCGACTTTTGAGCCGTTCGTTACTATTGTATGCATTGTCATGTCATAATAATCACATTTATTTAGTTTTATTGACCACGATATATTATCATTGATATTTGTCTGAAAGGGGCACTTTTGATTCATTTTGAAAAAGGGCAGGGGCTCGAGCACCCAAAGCCCCCCCCCTCTGCACGTGCCTGCATTGAAATTATACCCGTTGTTTATACTTCAGAGATTTAAAGTGCCTTATGGTGGGGTAAGTTAAAACGCTGGCTCAATTTACCCCACAGCATTCGGCTCATTTTGCCCCATAGCAGCTAAAATTTTACTTTTGAAAAAAAGTAAAAACTCCTCCCATGTGCTTCTGTTTTTCACAGTCTGGCAGAAATGATGGGATGTTCCAAAATATATGGTCACATGACAATACAAGTGTACTGTTGCCAGGATAAAAGGGGGTGGGTCATCTTCCCCACTGGCTCATCTTACCCCACTCTCCCCTATGCAAATATTTCTTTACATGTATGCATCATTTGTCTTTTTTTTAAAGTAGCGTTCCTTCCAGTTTTAGTCAAATCTTCTTCAGCACACTGGAGTTCTGAAGATCCCTCATCTAATCTGATTGCGAAACCAGTTCAACTGGAGAAGTGTTGAAGACACACCCGTCTGCACACGTCTCTCCGACACAGAAAAAACTGAAAGTGTTATTGATCTTCGCTCTTCGTCTGTGTGTACTTGCGGTGAAATGGCGGAGACTGCTTTTTCTCGGGACCAGTTCAGCTGTTCAATCTGCCTGGATCTACTGAAGGATCCGGTGAGCCTTTCCTGTGGACACAGTTACTGTATGAGCTGCATCACAGGCTGCTTTGATCAGGAGGAACAGAAGGAGGTTTACAGCTGCCCCCAGTGCCGACAGACATTCACTCCGAGACCTGTGTTAGGAAAAAACGTGGTGCTTGCCGAAATGTTAGATAAACTGATGAAGCTCCAAACTGTGGTGGTTCCTGCTCTTCCTGCTCAGTGTTATGCTGGACCTGGAGAAGTTGAGTGTGACGTCTGCACCGGAAGAAAGTGCAAAGCTGTCAAGTCTTGTCTTGTGTGTTTGGAGTCTTACTGTCAAAGTCATTTTGAACGTCATGAGGAATTTCGTTCAGGAAAGCAACACAAAATAACTGATGCCACAGGACGCCTCCAGGAGATGATCTGTCATGAGCATGATAAGCTTTTAGAGATTTATTGTCGTACAGATCAGCAGTGCATATGTGTGCTGTGTATGATGAATGAACATAAACACCATGACACGGTCACAGTTGCAGCACAGAGGACAGAGGACGAGGTTTGACTTTATACTCTGACATTAATGACTCAATTCTGTTGGGGATGCTAGAGGGTTTGAGAAGTGGAACTGACATAATAGGAAAAATGAGACCAGTTAATTTTTTGACATGAATGCAAATGAAGTTGTGAGGGGTAGAATACAGTGCGTTCAATAGATGGTACTGTTGTTTAACGAGAATCTGACGAATGTGACAAAGCTGACGAGCTATCTTTCAAAAAAACTAAACATTCAGTAGAAACTCCAGTTTTGAAAGTTGTGAAAATTACTTTATGTAGGACCTTTATTTATACTGTACATTGTGTGCCATTTTAAAGACTGTACATGTCTATCCCTCATAGCCTCATTTTCGTCTGTATTAAATTGAATATGGACTATAAATAAGCCAAAATTATTCTCTGAGCTGCCACATTTACACCGATCAGGCATAACATTATGATCACCTTCCTAATATTGTGTTGGTCCCCCTTTTGCTGCAGAAAACAGCCCTGACCCATCGAGGAATGGACTCCATTAGACCCCTGAAGGTGTGTTGTGGTATCTGGCACCAAGATGTTAGCAGCGGATCCTTTAAGTCCTGTAAGTTGCCAATTGGATTGAGATCTGGGGAATTTGGAGGCCAAGTCAACGCCTCAAACTCGTTGTTGTGCTCCTCAAACCATTCCTGAAGTATTTGTGCTTTGTGGCGGCGGATTATCTGCTGAAAGAGCCACAGCCACCAGGTAATACCGTTTCCATGAAAGGCTGTACATGGTCTCCAACAATGCTTAGGTAGGTGCGACGTGTCAAAGTAACATCCACATGGATGGAGGACCCAAGGTTTCCCAGCAGAACATTGCCCAAAGCATCACTGCCTCCACCGGCTTGCCTTCTTCCCATAGTGCACCTGGTGCCATGTGTTCCCCAGGTAAGCCACACACACACCCGGCCATCCACATGATGTAGAAGAACACGTGATTCATCAGACCAGGCCACCTTCTTCCATTGCTCCGTGGTCCAGTTCTGAGGCTCACGTGCCACTGTTGGTGCTTTCGGGTGGTGGACAGGGGTCAGCATGGGCACTGGTCAGCGGCTATGCCCCCCCATACACAACAAACTGAGATGTTCTGTGTATTCTAACAGCTTTCTATCAGAACCAGCATTAACTTTTTGAGCAGTTTGAGCTCCAGTAGCTCGTCTGTTTGATCGGACCACACGGGCCAGCCTTCGCTCCCCACGCGCATCAATGAGCCTCGGCCGCCCATGACCCTGTGGCCGGTTCTCCACTGGTCCTTCATGACCCTGTGGCCGGTTCTCCACTGGTCCTTCATGACCCTGTGGCCGGTTCTCCACTGGTCCTTCATGACCCTGTGGCCGGTTCTCCACTGGTCCTTCATGACCCTGTGGCCGGTTCTCCACTGGTCCTTCATGACCCTGTGGCCGGTTCTCCACTGGTCCTTCATGACCCTGTGGCCGGTTCTCCACTGGTCCTCCATGACCCTGTGGCCGGTTCTCCACTGGTCCTTCCTCTGAGCACTTTTGATAGAGACTGACCACTGCAGACCGGGAACACCCCACAAGAGCTGCAGTTTTGGAGATGCTCTGACCCAGTCGTCTAGCCATCACAATCTGGCCCTTGTCAAACTCACTCAAATCCTTACGCTTGCCCATTTTTCCTGCTTCTAACACATCAACTATAGGGACAAAATGTTCACTTGCTGCCTAATTTATCCAACCCACTAACAGGTGATGAAGAGATCATCCGTGTTATTCACTTCACCTGTCACAATGTTATGCCTGATTGGTGTACAATGCATGACACTAAGAATAAGCAGCAGAAAACTAAGAAATACAATAGCTCTATCTGTTAATGGTACATGGCACTGCAACACCAAATTATGCCACTAGACATAAAACCTGACTAGATATGATGATTTTGGGATACAATACTTTTTGTCACATTTCACTGGTTATCATTTCTTTGTCCTACAGAAACATTTGAAGGAGAGAATCAAGCAGCAAATTCAGGGGATAGAGAAAGAGATTGAGGAGCTGAGAAATGCTGTGAAGAATCATAAGGTGAGTTTTGAGAAGAATAACTGATGGCAGATCTGAGCTTAACCCAACAAGAGTTTAATAAAGGGCTTTTCACACTTGTTATATAAACCTGTTAATCTAAACCCTGGTTAAATGTAATCCTGGGTTATCTTGCTTCACGTTTCACACTGCTCATACTTTACCCAGGGTTCAAAATTAATCCTGGGTATTCATAAGCTGACGCTCACACACACTGTGTTAACATCCTTATTGTGACGAGCAGGGCGGGCGAGAGTCGTGAGAGAGCGGTGCGAGGCCGGTGCGTGATTGCAGATGATCTGAGGATCCTCTCTCGTCCTTCGCTGTCATCGCTACTCCTTTTATGCTTCCGAGCTCCTCTGTGAGAGGATTCGAGACCAGTGTGACGCGCAGCTGGTGCTCATCTTCAATCACGCACCGGCCTCGCTCCGCTCTCTCACGGCTCTCGCTCACCCTGCTTGTCACACTTATGTTATAAACAACTGTTTAATGCAGTGTTTCAGCGATTGTTGTAAAGCACATGAATATGCGGCACGTGATTGGGTGTCGTTAACCTTAACGTTATTACACTGCATTGTTTCACACTGTATAAGTTTGGCAGTGGAACAAAATATTCCAAAGCTGGGCTTCATAACCCTGAGTACCTGGCTAGTTTTCTGTCATTAATTCCTCACCCTCATGTCTTTCCAAACCCATAACACCGTGTCCTAACTACACACGACACAATAAGATTCCAGCAACAAGCAACTTGTCTGTCCACATCAGACATGATGCGACTACGAGATGCAACAGATCAATCAAAAACCACAGCCAATCAGAACAGTGTGTGGGCGGGCTCTCGCGGCAAGTGTACGACCCCAGAGATTAATTTTGACTGCACTCGCAAGGAAATGGATATGTTGCCTACTGCCTACATAATCAAATTCACAAATATTACACCATTTAAACATTACTAAAAAATACACACTGAGTCACTAAAACAATCTTTTTCATAGAATATACTTGTTCACAGTTTGAACATTCTTGTTTCAATTTGTTTAATTTCAACATCTGAGGTGAGTTATCCATTGTGCTATAGCTTGGAGCACTAAATGATATTCAAAGTCGCATTACACGCTTTTAACATTAAATAAAGCACATAAACTTTACCTGAGATTGTTTTGTGTTGTTGTTCCAGTCACAACGTCACAGAAATAGATTCATTACGTGTCGCCGTCACGGCTGGTTAGGACAAAAACTCCTAACCAAAAAAACAAAAAAAATTAACATACCTTTTATCGCGTGTCGCGACGCGTATAGTTAGGACAAGATCTTTTTAATGAAATCTGAGAGATTTCTGTCCCTCCATTGACAGCTACGCAACTACCACTTTCAAGAAAGGTAAAGACATCATCACTAAAAGTAATCCATGTGACTCCAGTGGTTAAACCTCAATGTAATGAAGCGACACGAAAGAAACATAATTTGACACTTTATTGACAAAATAACACACATTCACGCAATCATGTCTGCTCTCATATCAACAAGACACACGTGTGTTGTGGTGCTCTCATGAACATGCATTGGAGGTTAATATTTTGACACTAAAGTGGTAAATTATGTCGTTTTTTTGCGCAAACAAAGCACTTATTTGCGTAACCGTCAAAGGAGGGACAGAAATCTTTCAGATTTCATCAAAAACATTTGTGTTCTGAAGATGAACGAAAGTCTTAAGGGTTTGGAACGACATGAGGGTGAGTAAATGATGACAGAATTTTTGATTGTACTAACCCTATTAATTAGAAGTGTGAAACTTTCCTTTACCCCGGCTTTAGAATGATGATAACCAAGGGTTAAGTGCAGTATGAATATCCCTTCAAATGGACTGATGGTAATGTTTGTCCTAACAGTGCTCTGCACAGACCGCAGTGGAGGAAAGTGAGAGGATCTTTGCTGAGCTGATCCGCTCTATTGAGAGAAGCCGCTCTGAAGTGACTCAGCTGATCAAAGATCAGGAAAAGGCTGCAGTGAGTCGAGCTGAAGACTTCTTGAAGCAACTACAGCAGAAGATCACCGACCTGAGGAGTAAAGAAGCCGAGCTAGAGCAGCTTTCACATTTAGAGGACATCCAGTTCCTCCAGGTAACAAGAGCTCTGATAAACAGGACAGAATAATGTCTTGTAATTACACAAGCTTTTCCTGATTTTAAAGCTGCAGTCCGTAATTTTTTGGGGGTTAAAAATTATCCAAAATAATTTTTTGAGCAAGTACATAACCAGCTAGTGTTCAATACTATCTACTTAACTTAGCTTGATTTACAACGGTAAGCTTGTAATACTGTTTTTAATTCCAGTGGTACTGGTGGATTTCTGCAGGAAATTCAAGCATATCTTTGCATCATTACGTCACATATGTACACATAAAGAAGGTGTCCCGGCTAGTAGGCTATATTGCGTGTGAGGATGTTGGTGGTGGACATTTATAGCCTTTTCTCACAGCACTTGATATAATTAAACTTATCGATTTCGATGGCGGATCCAGAAAGGTTCAAACGACAATCACCAGTGACAACTGGAGACTCACCCGATGTAAAATGCAAAAAACTTCGGACTTTCGGGGGTGCGTCTCAATCAGCTCCCTAGCTCAGTAGTCAGGGCACTGATCAGGACATAAGTCAACGGGCTGATCCCTGGTCAGTGTCCTGACTACTAAACTAGGGAGATGATAGAGACGCACCCTCAGAGTGGCTACAGGAAAAAAGAGACTGCAACCTGACCAATGCGAAAACAAGGATGGCTTTTGAAATGTGGCGTGAACTCAAAATGGACACAGAGACCACTTTTTTTCTGCTGGACAAGACATTTCAATGGTTCAATTATGTAATAGAAGCACACTTCGCTTAATTCATACAGTTACAGAGTTTTCTTTGTTGTGCCTTTCTCGTTTTGCTGTCTGCATTATGGTAAATATCAATTATTTAGCGCTAGCTATGAGAGGGAGCAATTCACCTCTACTCCACATTCATTTGTTGGTATGACAGTTAGAAATTAGACTGCACAGAAATGGAAACTGAACTACAGGTAGCCCTAATACACATTAAATATAGTCACGCTAGGCTGATGTTGTTAACATTAACAATTTGAAAACAAAGTATAATTTGCACGGTTTGGCGTGATATGATAAGCGATCGTTAGATTTAATCATCGTGATTTACTGCAATGCTTTTTTCCCCTTAGTTGGTCAGAACAAAAGTGGATGTTATCTACTTACTCTGGTCATACTTTCAAACAGTAGAATGTGGTTTCGATTGACAGTATCCTCACCGGCGCGGTGACTGACAGCCGCACATTCTCCTCAAAACATTGGACTGTGCCGAGCCGAGGCACAATTCACGTAATGATGATGATTCCGCGAATAACTGCAATTGCAGATTTCGAACAGAGATGGCGACAAAGAGGAAAAACTACGGACTGCAGCTTTAAAATTGTAATGTCAGGAATTCTGTCACATGATCTCTTTATCATATCGCTGATTGGCAACTGTGGCGATGTAATCACGTTTACATTTTTAAAGAAGTGTGTATTAAAGGGTTAGTTCACCCAAAAATGAAAATTCTGTCATTAATTACTCACCCTCATGTCGTTGGACACCCGTAAGACCTCCGTTCATATTCGGAACACAAATGAAGATATTTTAGTTGAAAGCTGATGGCAGAGAAAGGCTTCACACAGGCCTCCATTGGCATTCAGTACATTGACACTTCCAAGATCCATGAAAGGCACTTAAAACGTCGTTACAAAGTCTATCTCACCACAGTGGCTCTACAATAATCATACAATGCGACGACAATAGTTTTTGTGCGCAAAAAAAAATCAAAATAACACCTTTATCCAACTTGTTCTCGACTTCCGTGTATGCCTCCACGACGCATGCGCGAGAATATGACGCAGATCCGGCGTTCGGACATATGACCCAGAAGCGATTTGTTTACGAGCAGAGGAAGACGCGCGTGTCTAAGCTGTTGGATTCTACATTGATCGTGCTTTAGGTCTCGGCGTAGTGCTCAAAATGGGGTTAGAGTGGTATTTCATCGATTCCCGAACACCGGCGCTACGTCATATTCTCGCGCATGCGTCGTGGAGGCACACATGGAAGTCGAGAACAAGTTGGATAAAGGTGTTATTTTGATTTTTTTTTGCGCACAAAAACTATTGTCGTCGCATCGTAAGATTATTGTAGAGCCACTGTGGTGAGATAGACTTTGTAACGACGTTTTAAGTGCCTTTCATGGATCTTGGAAGTGTCAATGTACTGAATGCCAATGGAGGCCTGTGTGAAGCCTTTCTCTGCCATCAGCTTTCAACTAAAATATCTTCATTCGTGTTCCGAATATGAACGGAGGTCTTACGGGTGTCCAACGACATGAGGGTGAGTAATTAATGACAGAATTTTCATTTTTGGGTGAACTAACCCTTTAAGATATGGCCCATCAGCATCAACATATTCAGCTATTGTTGCACGCGAGTCTGGAGGCTCAATTTAGTGAGCATGACCTTATCCACTCTATATGTGAAATTTCTCTGTTTTTTGTGTGTCTGTAGAGTTTCCAGTCTCTCTCTGTCCTGCCTATGGACTCGCCCAACATCACTGTTAGTTCTCTCATCTCCTTTGATGATGTACAAAAATCTGTCTCTCATCTGAGAAAGAAACTTGAGGATTTCTGCAAAGAGGAGATAAAAATGATATCTGGTAGAGGTAAAGTACTGGATGATATTTTCACCCTCATAAATAGCTCAAAATGCAAGTACAAATGTGAAATTACAAAGTTTATTATCCACCGATCAGGCATAACATTATGACAGATGAAGTGAATAACACTGGTTATCTCTTCATCACCTGTTAGTGGGTGGGATATATTAGGTAGCAAGTGAACATTTGTCTTCAAAGTTGATGTGTTAGAAGCAGGAAAAATGGGCAAGCGTAAGGATTTGAGCGAGTTTGACAAGGGCCAGATTGTGATGGCTAGACGACTGGGTCAGAGCATCTCCAAAACTGCAGCTCTTGTGGGCTGTTCCCGGTCTGCAGTGGTCAGTCTCTATCAAAAGTGCTCAGAGGAAGGACCGGTGGAGAACCGGCCACAGGGTCATGAAGGACCAGTGGAGAACCGGCCACAGGGTCATGAAGGACCAGTGGAGAACCGGCCACAGGGTCATGAAGGACCAGTGGAGAACCGGCCACAGGGTCATGAAGGACCAGTGGAGAACCGGCCACAGGGTCATGGAGGACCAGTGGAGAACCGGCCACAGGGTCATGAAGGACCAGTGGAGAACCAGCCACAGGGTCATGGAGGACCAGTGGAGAACCGGCCACAGGGTCATGAAGGACCAGTGGAGAACAGGCCACAGGGTCATGGAGGACCAGTGGAGAACCGGCCACAGGGTCATGGAGGACCAGTGGAGAACCGGCCACAGGGTCATGAAGGACCAGTGGAGAACCGGCCACAGGGTCATGAAGGACCAGTGGAGAACAGGCCACAGGGTCATGGAGGACCAGTGGGGAACCGGCCACAGGGTCATGGAGGACCAGTGGAGAACCGGCCACAGGGTCATGAAGGACCAGTGGAGAACCGGCCACAGGGTCATGGAGGACCAGTGGAGAACCGGCCACAGGGTCATGAAGGACCAGTGGAGAACCGGCCACAGGGTCATGAAGGACCAGTGGAGAACCGGCCACAGGGTCATGAAGGACCAGTGGAGAACAGGCCACAGGGTCATGGAGGACCAGTGGAGAACCGGCCACAGGGTCATGGAGGACCAGTGGAGAACCGGCCACAGGGTCATGAAGGACCAGTGGAGAACCGGCCACAGGGTCATGAAGGACCAGTGGAGAACAGGCCACAGGGTCATGGAGGACCAGTGGAGAACCGGCCACAGGGTCATGGAGGACCAGTGGAGAACCGGCCACAGGGTCATGAAGGACCAGTGGAGAACCGGCCACAGGGTCATGGAGGACCAGTGGAGAACCGGCCACAGGGTCATGAAGGACCAGTGGAGAACCGGCCACAGGGTCATGAAGGACCAGTGGAGAACCGGCCACAGGGTCATGAAGGACCAGTGGAGAACAGGCCACAGGGTCATGGGCGGCCGAGGCTCATTGATGCACGTGGGGAGCGAAGGCTGGCCCCTGTGGTCCCATCAAACAGACGAGCTACTGGAGCGTATTGGGCTGCATAGCCGCAGACCAGCAAAGCTGACCCCTGACCCCAAAACTAAGCTGTTGACCCCCAAAAAACGAGTGTTTAAAGAGATAGTTCACCCAAAAACGAAAATTTGATGTTTATCTGCTTACCCCTAAGGCATCCAAGATGTAGGTGTCTTCGTTTCTTCAGTAGAACACAAATGAAGATTTTTAACTCCAACCGTTGCTGTTTGTCACTCATACAATGCTTGTCAATGGGGTCGAATTCTATTAGAGTAAAAAAAAACATGGACAGACAACTTCAAATTAAACCCAGCGGCTCGTGACGACACATTGATGTCTTAAGACACTAAACAATCTGAGAGAAACCGAACGGTATTTATGCAATTAATTCACCTCATATCAGACATATGTCTTCAGCTCTCCAGACTGCCATCACTTCCCATGAGTGAGGTCAAAATAGCGGCCGGGTCATAGATATATACATAGATACCTCATTAGTGCCTGCGTGGATCGCTCGAATAAGGAATCTACGTATATATATCTATGACCCGGCCGCTATTTTGACCTCACTCACGGGAAGTGATGGCAGTCTGGAGAGCTGAAGAGATTAGTCTGATATGAGGATCCATGTTCTCATTCTGTTTACGCCAAATTCTGACTCTACCATCTGAATGTCTCAACAGAAATCCAGACCCATCAGACCAGGCAACATTTTTCCAGTCTTCAACTGAGCAATTTTGGTGAGCTTGCGCAAATTGTAGCCTCTTTTTCCTATTTGTAGTGGAGATGAGTGGTACCCGGTGGGGTCTTCTGCTGTTGTAGCCCATCCACCTCAAGCAAGGCCGTAACCAGAGTTTGAAAATGAGTGAGGTCTGGGGTGGGGTGTTAAGAATTGTGCTATAATAATTGTGCATCTTCGGGTGGGACTATCCCTTTACAGTTTTTTTCAATTGCTAACAAGCATTGTTCAATACTGAAACCACATTTTCAAAACTTTTCACACATTCAGCGACACAAGTGTATACGGACAAAACTGTAAATAATTTTTCATTGCTTTCAGACAAAATGCATTCAATCACCACATTTTTCAAAATCCACAAACACTTTTGTCATTCATACTCCACAAACTGCAACAAACTATATATTTGCAGGATATTTTTCATATGGTAACACCCTGCTTTCAAAACTGATAAAAGCACATTCAAATCAGAATGATTTCTCAGAATGCATTTCTGCAGAAATTATTTTGAAATATAAAAAATCTAGCTCCTGTTGTTAGTGTTTTTTAGGTCAGTGTGTTATGAGTGACATGCATGTTTTCTGAAGGAGAATTTGTTGCCAGTGATTGGTGGAACGAGCTTATTTTGAGACATGTATGAAGTGTTTTGTTGGTCTGATTGAGTTTTGGGGGTTAGATTAACTGTTTGGCCAAAATTAATCTTGGAAATGCAGACTGTATGAAGAGTTTTGAAAATGTGGTTTCAGGATTGAACAATGCTTGTTAGCAATTGAAAAAAACTGTAAGATAGCCTACACAAAGAATAAAAGAATATGGCACTGATGATGAATAAACGGTATAAGGGAGCAGTCCCAAACGAGATTTTGTTAATGTAAGTTGTAAGTTGGTTTGAGAGACCAAAGTAAAAAATAAAATGGCATTTTGGGGTTACGGAAACAACCGTTACCATGGTAAATACACAATATTAACATAACTGTTAATGAAACACTGATCCTGAGCTGAGGATGAATGAACAACATAATAAACCTGCATGTAAATCATTCGTAGCACACATAGGCTACTAAATTTAATTTACTGGCACTTTTTGGTCATTTCATTACTTAATTAACATGCATTGTTGAATGCTTGTAGTTTATTTTGGGCTGTATTTATAATCAAGTGAGATCCACCGCGTTTGCGCGCTAAGAGCACAATATGGACTGTCTGAGAGGACAAGGAAATTCTGTAACTACTTGTTATACAGATCTGTATTATGCTGTATTATGTGTTGATACCTTTCTTACGGATAATAATAATGATCATTGCGTTTGTCTTACCGAATGTGGTATTTTCCTGTCAGCAATTAGTTTGTCTATGAGATTTTTTTTAAAGGGGTGGTAAACCACGATTTCACTATTCTAACTTTAGCTAGCGTGTAATGTTGCTGCTTGAGCATAAACAACATCTGCAAAGTCACAACGTTCAAAGTTTAAAGCAAAGGGAGATATTTGCTTTTAAAGAAATCAGTTTCTAAGGACTACAGCAAACGGCCAGTAGGCGACTACACACATTCCTCCAGGGCTTGCTGACATCACCAGGCTCAATATTTACATAAACCCCTCCTCCGAGAATATTAAATAAGGGAGGGTGAGGCCATTTTGTATCGCGGCGCTGTTGTGGTATAAGTTAGTTAGGCTGGAGTGTTGTTGCCGCGATAACGAGGAAACGCTGTTATTTCCATCCGGATTGCAGGTCTGGGGTACTTGCTCTGTTCAGCCTTCCTTGGGACGGCGGTGCGTTGCAGAGCGTTTAACACACAGCATGTTATATGCACGTGTGTTTGAGTCAGCGGGGAATCAGGCGCGCGCGGGGCTCCCTGCAGCACATCTAACAGAGGAAAACATCCACCGTCTTCGCGATTTCAATGCCGGATTTGCACAACGTCAGCTGCGTGAAAAAAACACTGCCGGTGCGTGGATGCACGACGCGCGCGCTGCACATTTCACGGAGGACAACACAAACTTCCACAAACTTTGCGAGTTCAATTCAGGATATGCACAACGGCTTGTCCTGAAAGCTGGATTTACAAACAGAAGCTGTTTACGGGCCACAACCTGTAAGTCTGATTTATTTTTCATCGATGTGTTTTCCTGTAATAGGTTGTAGCAAGGAAGTAAACAGATGACAACACTGTTCTGCAAACCAGTCTGTTAAATGCTCATTCATACTTAACGTTATCCGACGAACACCTAACGTTACAAACACTAACGTTAAAATCTCAACAGCGAACCTGACATTAGTGTAAATTATTCTTTGATTAGAGCTTTTATGTATTGTTTATCTTCAGGCATGCTAAACATGGTTCTGTGTGTGATTTGGCTACTATAGTAAAGCCAGTGCTTTGTGTTCGTTTTGGGTTAATAGTTCTTGCGACAGATATTTGGCTATAATCGTTCTAAAAATACAAAAGTTAAAGTGCCATTCAGTAGCGATCATTATAGATCCGCAGTCTTTACACTTGAGGACTGAACAGGTTCTGCTCGATCATCTTCACTCAAATGTTCTCATATGGTTTTATTGACGCCGACCAAAGCACAGCCTCCGGTAAGGGGCGTGACGTTTCCGACATACGTGCACTAGGCGTTTAGCGAATCAGAACACACTGGGCCAGCTAACCAATCAGAGCCCACTGCGTATTTTTGAGGGACTGGCTTCATACAACCCGGAAAGCATCAGACCGTTTTACAAGGAGGGACAGAGCAGTGTAGAATAAAGGTCAAATATATGAAAAATAAGGCAATTTTTTTTAAAACGAAGCATGAACACATGTTACAGTGCACCCCACAAACACAGTCGAGCCTTCAAAAGAATGTGTTTTACCACCCCTTTAATCAATGCCGGTGGCGCAGTGTTGCCAGATATTACCACGAAAGACAAGCAAAAACAAAACAAACAAACAAAACAACAAACAATAAAATCCGAAATAAGTTTTAAAAAGCTTGTGTTTTGGAAATAAAATAAATATATCACTAACCCTAACATGCAACTTACCACTTTATTAACTTCCTAAAGTGTCACGTTAATGGGAAAACAAGTCCAAAACCGCTAAATAATAACTGGATCTGGCAACACGGAGGCGGCATCTGCGTCCTCACTTACAAAAAGCTCTCGAGTCCCGTTCACTCTTCTCGCAGCGACATGAATCGCAAACACTCATATGAAAAAAATTACAGAGGTCCGGACCTCGTGACCTCATAGTTACGGCCTTGGCCTCAAGGTTGTGCGTGTTGTGGCTTCACAAATGCTTTGCTGCAGACCTCGGTTGTAACGAGTGGTTATTTCAGTCAAAGTTGCTCTTCTATCAGCTTGAATCAGTCGGCCCATTCTCCTCTGACCTCTAGCATCAACAAGGCATTTTCGCCCACAGGACTGCCGCATACTGGATGTTTTTCCCTTTTCACACCATTCTTTGTAAACCCTAGAAATGGTTGTGCGTGAAAATCCCAGTAACTGAGCAGATTGTGAAATACTCAGACCGGCCCGTCTGGCACCAACAACCATGCCACGCTCAAAATTGCTTAAATCATCTTTCTTTCCCATTCTGACATTCAGTTTGGAGTTCAGGAGATTGTCTTGACCAGGACCACACCCCTAAATGCATTGAAGCAACTGCCATGTGATTGGTTGATTAGATAATTGCATTAATGAGAAATTGAACAGGTGTTCCTAATAATCCTTTAGGTGAGTGTATAAGCCGCCAGAACATTCACATGTTTCATTATGTTTACAGGATGCTGCTTGTCAGTTTATTAAGGATAATTAGTCATAAGATTGTGATTGTTGTTGTGACGGAAACTATCAAATGTATTCAATATGTAGACAAAAAATGCAATGAACGTTGATTCTTTTTTTTCTTCTTCGCACTGATTTTCATAGTGACTTCCATCCAGAGTATTCCTGTTCCTGAACTCAAGACCAGGGAAGAGTTCCTTCAGTGTAAGTCGATATGAAACTATACAAACAGAAAGATGGATATACCAGTGGCTCTCAGTTAGTGGCTCAAATGTGTCACAGGTCTGTCCTGATAAACTCTTTGACAAGGGAAAAAACGATGCTGAATGTAAAAAATGTAATGCACCTAACCCTATAGGACTCGTCACAGGGAGGCCAAAAAGGGGAGAGAAAACCTTCCATAGATGTCCAATCTTTTGATCCAGATATTTCTTTTGCTAATACAATGTTTGACCTAGTGTTCACAGTTCTGCTGGGTTTTTTTTAAATGCATTTACAGAATCAGTCTGAATAGGAAAACTGTCATATAATAATCCGTATTATTTAGCCTACAGCCTAGGCAATTCATGGTAACATTAACCACTGTTATTTTGACATTTTTGTATAATTGGCCCTTACAAAATCAACCAAGCAAACAAAATAACCCTACGACCATTGTTTGGAGCATTTAATAGCAACATGGTAAACAACCCTAATTTTACTTTTCAACAGTCAGGCTATTATTTATACTTTAATAAACTAATAAAACAGCAACTATGAGACACAATGGTCAACCTTTTTCTCTAAAGCATCTTTTTCTTCTACCTTTATTAGATCGCAGTCACTTTACGCTGGATCCAAACACCGTGAACAAAAGCCTCCGCCTGTCTGAAGGGAACAGAATGGCTACACACACTAACAAACACCAGCAGTATCCTGATCATCCAGACAGATTTGATCATTATGAGGAGGTGTTGTGTCGAGAGAGTGTGTGTGGACGCTGTTACTGGGAGGTTGAGTTGAGCAGGGGTGTGGGTATATCAGTGGCATATAAGAGCATCAGCAGGAAAGGAGAAGGTTGCGCATGTTTTTTTGGATGTAATGGTCAGTCCTGGAGACTGTCCTGCAATCGCTTCAGTTGTTCATTCTGGCACAATAACAGAAAGAGAGAACTACCTCTATTGTCCAGCTCCTGTAAAATAGGAGTGTATGTGGATCACAGTGCAGGAACTCTGTCCTTTTATAGAGTCTCTGACAAAATGACCCTCATTCACAGAGAACAGACCACATTCACACAGCCTCTCTATCCTGGGTTCAGATTTCTAGAGGAATCATCAGTGAAACTGTGTGATCTATAAATATCTGGGGTGTAAAAGAGATATTGGGCCCTATCTTGCACCCAGCGCAATTTACTTTGTACACCGACGCATGTGTCATTCCTATTTTGCACCCGCGCAAAGCGCGCTTTTCCCTCCACAGAAGCACGTCGCTAAACTAGTGAATGAACTTGCGCTCCCTGGGCGGTTCAGCGCAAAAAAGGAGGCGTGTTCCGGCGCAAACAATCCCTGGTGCTATTTTGCTGTTCCATTAAACAATTGCGCCACTGACCAGAAAAAACGTAGTCTAAAGTCAGTGGCGCGTTGCGCGTTGTTCATTATGCTATTTTAAGGGCGCATGCTTGACCATAATGTATAGCGTGCACAACGCGCATACACTTTGCTCATGTAATCTACACAGATGCAACAGTTATTTTTGCAAATCATAAATTGTTACACTAAAAAAATATTAACACATGAGATGACGGAAATCATTGTGGTGTGCCACGAAGATGTGAAAAAATAGGCATAAATCTAGCTTACAAATGATTCAGGCTAATTGTAATAATTAAGGATAAGACCTGTTTGCCCAATAGTGGCAAGACATATATGTATTTAAGGACATCTGACAAATTGGTTTGTCCGTCAAGAACCAGGAAAAAAAATCGACTGAAAAAACTGAAAGAAAAAAAAGACTGTGAAATCACCTTTACCATAATGTACAACATTACAACTTCACTTCTCTGTCTTTCACTGCTCTTACAAGAACATCAGTCTCCTCGGCTGTGAACCGCTCCTGGCGTGCGCCTGGTAAATACGCCATAATAATAGCAATCCATAATGGAACTTGCGCACCTGCTTTTAAAGGGAATGTTGGATGACGCTCGGATTGGTTTATTCACGTTACGCCCAAACCACACCTATGAATAATGAAGCTACTTCAGACCAACCCATTTTAGATTTGCGCCGGGCGCAAGAGCCATTTATCCCGCTGGGAAAATAGCAACAGCGCCGAGACCCGCCCACAAAGTTACTTGCGCTTCGCGCTTTGACACTCGCGTTTCAGATCGTTAAAATAGGGCCCATTGGGTTAAAACACAGGTTTTACTCAAACTGCCATCCTGCTTACTTATACTTTGTTGTACTCGAAAGACAGAGCATCTAACCAAAAATGGTAGAAATAAAAAAAATGCTCTGACTAAAGTGAACATTTAATCACTTTATTTGTACTTTTTGAATATCAGGGTCATTTGTGTCAAAGGTGAATTATTGTCCTAATATAAGAATTGTAAATTCTCTTGAGTTCAGAACTAGAATGTAATCATTATCCTTTTGTTTAATTTTAGGGTTGTGATGTGTGATTTTTAAATTGTGATGTGCGAATATTTACAACATTTACAATATTTTTAAGTTGGGCCTGCATGCTCAGTTTTAGTCAGTGCACTCTAAAAAAATGCTGGGTTAAAAACAACCCAAGTTGGGTTGAATATGGACAAACCCAGCAATTTGGTTGTTTTAACCCAGTGATTGGGTTGTTTTAACCAAGGGGTTGGGTTAAATGTTTGCTTAGAACAACCCAATTGCTGGGTTTGTCCATTTTCTACGCAACTTGGGTTGTTTTTAACCCAGCATTTTTAGAGTGTGGTTTAAAAATATACATTCAAATAGCAAATCATGAGACATTCAGATAGTCTCTTCACTTTAATGCTGGATTAAATAAAGTTAGTAGCTTCAACCTTTAAATTCCTCCACTCAATCTACTGACACTAAACTTTTATGAAACTGCTTTGGTAAATACTTAAAGGGGTGATGAACTGAGAAATCAACTTTCCTTTGAGCCTTTGACATATAAAAGTTCATCGTGATATAAGAATATCCTGTACGTTTCAGAGCTGAAAACTTCCTTGTTAGTCAAAGAAAAGCTTTTATTGACACCAGGCACAGAAAACGAGAGCTCTCAGAATATGTCGACCACTGACGTATTAGGACGCAGAAACGCCGCCTCTACAGATAAATATGTACGTCTGATTCTGTAGCCCCGCCCACCTACTCGTGGAGCTAAACGGACGGATCGAGCTACCAAGCTATAAACATGGCAAAGAGAGTAATACATTACGCTGTGCCTGGTTGTGGAAGAACACAGTCCTTGCATAAGCTTCCTTCTGATTCTACTATTAGGAATGAGTGGTTGAACTTTATTTTTAATGAAGGGTTTCTCTGAAACTGAGATCCTCACAGCCATGATTAAAGGGGTCATATAATGGTACATGCTCTTTTACAAGTTGATTGTATGGTAATGTGTGTTGGCAGTGCCTGTACACAACCATCCTATAATGATAAAAATCCATCTAGTGTTTTTTTTTTATCTCCTTATATGTTTTCGCCTGTCTCAAATCGAGACGTCTGACCATGTGATGTTACACGGTCAGATGCCCCTCCCACGATTGTTAATTGACAGCAGCGTTTCAACACAGTCATCAGTTCGCCATTGTTGATACCCTGGAGCAGAATGGCGTCTAAGCTATTGTGGTGTTGTGTTCTTGGGTGTAATAACCAAGCGGCAACCTCCCGCAGTTTCTCTTGAAGCCAATACGGAAGTGCCTTAAACTGCAATTCATCGACTGGCCGCTAGGGACAGGCTCCAGAAGGAGCAGAATCTCATTGAGCCCCATGTTAAAATGGCCAACTTTAAGGCAGAATAAAACATGTTTACAGTCTGGTACAAATTGTGGTTTTGGTCTATATGGCTATTTTTGCCCTTCATGACAACTGTGAGGGGGGTGAATTTTTTTATAACTCATTCGTTTACATTATATAAAGCATTAAAGTTCTGCATAATTAAGGGCGTCGGCACTCTGAGTGATAGGTGGATAGCCATTTATCTGCTGTCTTTTAGTCATCGCGTCACTTAAGCTCCGCCTACGTCCCGCCTTTTTGCCCATTTACTGTTATCCGGGAGTGACGCGCTGCCAAGATGGCAACGGCCATCTCGTCCATACTTTGCGCTTCAGAACGGCTCATCAGAATCCTATGGGTGACGTCACGGATACTACGTCCATATTTTTTTACAGTCTATGGTAATAACGAACACAGCAGTCATTTTGATGTTCCTAAATCCGAACCACTGAAGACGCAGTGGCTGAGTTTTGTTTTCGAAGGGAATATTCCCCCCGATCATGTTTGCGAATCATTTCTCAGCAGACCGCTTTATAAACGAGGGTCAGTATAAAGCAGGTTTTGCTAAGAAGCTGCTCCTGAAAAAGGATCACTACCAACTATTCGTGTTCCTGCTGCACCTCAGGAAGAAGTGAGAGTAACGTTTTATTAACCTTTATATTAATCTTTGCAAATCGCTTGCACGCTTCATGATGAATGCGGCTTAAGTTTACAGGGTAAGTTACATTACGGCATGCTTTCTATGTATGACGTTCTCAATATACTTCATAATCCCACGTTTATAATGAACAACGCGTTATGGTTATTACAAACTGTGTACGCTGGTTATAGAGTTAATGTGGTAACAATGAACTAACGTATTCATCAGTAAACACATAGCATTCGTATCTCACTACGCTAATGCTACCCTGCCAGTACAAAGATAGATCAAAGTGACATTATGTTAACCAACCATTCAGAAACGTTAGAAACGTCAGAAACCTTTTTGTCGAACTTCGTTGGGGCCGTCATCTTGTTCCAGGTCGACTCTGGTTCAAATTGTGTCCTCAGAGACTCCCGTCGCCATTTCTCCAAAACATACCCTCAACTGTTGTCAAGGCAACACTCCACGTGTGTTGTGTCAAAACGCGCCACATAACAGAGGGGCGGGGTGAGCAAAGCTCATTATCATTTAAAGTTACATGCACTGAAATGGCTTGCTGAAAACAGAGCTGTTTTTGACCAGGTAAAATGAGTGTTTTCTTACAATACTAATGAGAATTTTTAATTAAAGTATATTGCAAACTTTTAATTTAGACACTAAAGAATCATATTAACTTGTACAAAAATGGCATTATATGACCCCTTTAAAGCATATTCAAAGGCATTGTCTGGAGTCTGTCTGGTTAATCCCAAGTGATGGTGTTCATAGGGGGCGAGACGTCATCCGACTGGGGCTCTTATGCTGCCTTCACGTGCTATCGGAAATTTCCTAATTCCCACTTTAGAAGTCGTGATTACGAGCTTGTTGCATTCAAGTGCTTTTTTGTCGGAGTGAACAGGAATCATGGTGGACACCAGGTTATTCTTGCCTATTTATTGGGAAAAATCTTATTAAAAACCAACATCATATAGGCCTATGTAGTGTCCCATCAAGGTGTTAAGATGGCGCCGCCGTGCTCGGTCGCCGTTCAGGTCGCTCCGCTAAGACTTTGCTTTTATTTATTATTCTACTCTCTTTTACTCTCTATTTTTTCCAACGGATCATCTGCTTTGATCTGTTACGACAGCAAAACACTTCTGGAAATTGGTTACCGCTACACTGACCTGTTTCAGGACACTTTCTCCAATCTTCCATCTGAGATTCGCCGGGACGCCGAGTTGAACAATGGCCACTCGAGTCGACGGCGAAGATTCAAAAAACACCGCGGGAAACGCGCTGGGATCCGCAACAGACTGAGAAAAAGAGCATTCAGTCCTCCTCTCCCGAGCATTTTGCTCGCAAATGTCCAATCCTTGGAGAATAAGATGGACGATCTTAGAGCCAGGATAAGTTTTCAACGGGACATGAGAGACTGCAACATCTATTGTCTGTCCGAAACATGGCTCACGCCAGCGGTCCCGGATACAGCCGTGACGCCGTCCGAGAACTTCTCTGTTTTTCGGATGGACAGAACAGCCGAGGCCGGGAAATCTAAAGGCGGTGGAGTGTGTTTCATGATAAACAAGAAATGGTGCGATCCTAGGAACATCTCCATTCTTTCGCGATCCTGCTCGCCTCACTTGGAACATTTAACTCTCATGTGCCGGCCTTTCTACCTGCCGAGGGAGTTTTCCTCGGTCATCGCTACTGCCGTTTATATTCCACCACAAGCAGACACGGGGCTGGCTTTATCTGCCCTCCATGATGTGACCAGCGGCTTCATAAACAAACACCCCGACGCTGCTTTCATCGTCGCGGGTGATTTTAACAAAGCAAACCTAAAGAAAGTATTGCCAAACTTTCACCAGCATGTCTCCTGTCCCACACGAGGAGCAAACACACTGGATCATTGCTACTCTCCGTTTAAGAACGCCTACAAAGCTCGTTCACAGCCAGCTTTTGGCAAATCGGACCATGCCGCCATTTTCCTCACACCGGAATATAAACAAAGGCTCGTTCAAGAGCCCCCGGTGAGGAGGGAAGTCAAACGCTGGTCATCCCATTCAGAGATCACGCTACAGGCAGCTCTTGATGACGTCGACTGGGACATGTTCCGCGCGAGTTCTGAGGACGTCAGCGAGTTCACAGAAGTGGCGCTCTGCTTTATTAACACACTGACAGAGCAAGCCACACAAACAATAACTATAACGTCCTTCCCTAATCAGAAACCGTGGGTGGACAGTTCAATTCGCACTGCAGTAAACTCGCGCACCACCGCTTACAATGCCGGTCTCCAAACGGGGGATATGAGGGAGTACAAAGCTTCTTGTTACGCCCTCCGGCGCGCCGTTAAAGCCGCAAAACTCCGCTATAAAGACCGAGTGGAATCTCATTTCCAACTCAACGACCCCCGGCGGATGTGGCAGGGACTGAGAACCATCTGTGCTTTTGGAACTAAATCCTCTGCAGAGGTGAGAGCTGATCCGTTGCTGGTGAACGAGTTAAACTCTTTCTACGCTCGCTTTGATGGTAATCGCGGCAGCGCGACTCCGGCGAGTGACGCGTCAGAGAGAGTCCCTCAGAGCAGCAACGGTCACGTGATCTCTGTCTCGGAGGACGAGGTTCGGAGGACACTCAAACGTGTGGATGTCAGGAAAGCTGCTGGGCCGGATGGTATTTCAGGTCGTGTTCTGCGGTCCTGTGCTGATCAGCTCGCAGGGCTCTTTACATCCATATTCAACGAGTCCCTTGCTACATCTGTTGTCCCCACCTCCTTCAAACGATCCTCCATCATCCCTGTACCTAAGATCAGTAAACCCTCTTGCCTAAATGACTATCGTCCAGTGGCTCTCACATCTTTAGTCATGAAGGTCTTTGAGAGACTCATTAAAAACAACATTTGCTCCTCCATTCCTGACACTTTGGACCCTCTTCAGTTTGCCTATCGTCCCAATAGATCGACTGAAGATGCCATTTCTCACGTCCTTCACTCCTGCCTCACTCACATCGACAGCAAAAGTGGGAACTATGTCAGGCTGCTATTTATTGACTATAGCTCAGCCTTTAACACCATAGTTCCCATTAAGCTAACACACAAACTCCTGGATCTAGGCCTGAATTCTTCTCTCTGCCTCTGGATTGAAGATTTCCTCACTGGCAGACCCCAGGCGGTGAGAGTAGGCCAGTTCACCTCCACCTCCATCACCCTGAGTGTTGGAGCTCCACAGGGCTGTGTGCTGAGTCCCCTGCTCTACTCTCTCTACACCCATGACTGTTTGTCCACACACAGCTCCACCTCGATCATCAAGTTTGCTGATGATACTGTTGTCCTGGGTCTCATCTCCAACAACAATGAGACGGCATACTTGGACGAAGTGGAGCAACTGACATCATGGTGCCAGGACAACTGTCTCTCTCTGAATGTTAACAAGACCAAAGAACTGATTGTGGACTTCAGGAAGAGACAGCATCGGTCATACTCCCCTCTCATGATCAGCGGGACACCGGTAGAGAGAGTGAGCAGCTTCAAATACCTGGGTGTGAACATCTCCGAGGATCTGACCTGGACTACACACATCCAGACACAGGTGAAAAAAGCCAGGCAAAGACTGTACCACCTGCGCCAGCTGAGGAAATTCAGGGTTTCACCAGCCATCCTGAAAACTTTCTATCGAGGGGCGATAGAAAGTGTCCTGACTCAGTGCATCACAGCGTGGTACGGGAACAGCACCAGTCACGACTGCAAAGCCCTGCAAAGAGTGGTGCGCTTATCCGAGCGCATCTCAGGCTCAGCTCTCCCGTCTCTGCAGGACATCTACACCAAACGCTGCAGAGGTAGAGCTACTAAAATCATCAGAGACATTAATCACCCTGCAAACTCTCACTTCACCCTGCTGCCATCTGGTAAGCGCTTCCGTAGCCTGATGGCAAAGACTGAAAGACTCAGGAGGAGTTTCTTCCCCCAGGCCATCAGACTCCTGAACTCAGTCACGTGACTCACTTCACCCCCGCACACACATAAACATACAGTCTTTTAACATTAACATCCACATACTGCAATTGCACTGCACTTTACGTCCCTATTGTTACTGCGTAACAACCTGTAATAAACCTTGCACATTATACTTCTTTATATATACATATTATATAATTTATGTTAACCACTTATTTTTAAGTCTACAGTTTATCTCACTTATCATATCCACATATTTTTTATATTTTTATTTTTATCTTATTTCCTATTTTTATCTTTTACTTGATTTATTTATAATTCTACTTATGTTAATACTTTTTATTCTAATTTTATTCTATTTCCATTTAATTTCTTGTAACTGTTATTTGCACTGTCCATGGAGCGGACCTGTTTACATTTCACTGCCAGTTGTATATTGTGTATATAACTGTGTATGTGACAAATAAAACTCTTGAATCTTGAATCTTGAATGCACCGACAACCATATAAACATTCCAGATAGTCCGCTTTCTGCTGATTCTGTAATTTCAGTCAAATGCAGGCTATTTTCGCTTTGTACCAAACATACAATACGCTTCATATGATTACTCTTGCATGGTAATGTCAAGACAAGACGACCTAGCTGTTTTGGAAAAAAAAAAACAATACAACCACACCTGCCACAGCAGTAGTTCTCCCCGCAACCATGTTTAAAACTTATGGCACGCCCATCTCGGGAATTGGGGTATCAAAATTATTTCCGAACTTCCCAGTGGTAAACACGACATCAGAGGGCGTTCATGTGCAATTTTTACCTAGGAAACTCGTATTTACGATCATTCCGATAGCACGTGAAGGCAGCATTAGGCCTCCAGGGTTACCAATAGAGTCCTTAAGTATAGAGAGCTAATAGAGAGCTATAATTCTTAGACATTTTATGCAGTCAGAATACTAGTATTTCTAGTCATCTGGGTTTTCCAATGTGGTCAGAGTAACTATAGGCATCAAGGGTTACTGACGCAATCAGAGTGGAAGTCACCCGAGGATAATATCGTTGGGGACGCCTGGATGAACTTAAATCAGGTGTGTAAGGGAATTTCTTCAACACTGTCAAATGAATAAATTAAAATTGGGGATGCACCGATATGAACATTTTGATACCGTTAATTCTTTATATATGAAAGCCAATAACCAATATATTGGCTGATAAATTTAATTTCAAATTTTTATATAATTTTTGAGAGCCTGACTACAAAAACAAAAGTCTCACCATTAACGTTCATTGGGCCACTAACCATAACATTAAAAATGAACATATATCGGCCAATACCGATACAGAGGCCTATTTAAGGCTTTGTTAGGAACGACGAAGTGTCTTACTGATTCTGTCAAATGTCCTTTTATTAAGTGGCGCGTAAATTGATTAAGTGCCATCCTTCTATTAGAAGATATAGTTCCTGACATGGAAACAAACGTCATTCTGTGTGTGCTGTAGACTATTGCATTTTTTTGTATAAATGTATTGACTGATCAGAATTAAGGATTGGAACAATCTGTATTATAATTTGAAATAATATGTGACACAATTAACGGTTACTGAATCCTGATTTTTAGTAAACTTTTTGTCTGGTTTAAACATTTAATAAGTCTGACAAATCAGATTCAACCTACAAAAATATGTTTATTTGTCATTATGCTGTACAGTATTTTGAAAGAAAAAATAGGTCGAAATCTCCACCTTCATATCATCACATACACTGACTGATTCACCAGCAATTACATACTGGAATAAAGACATGAGCATGACGATAAACACCAGCAGGGATTACTATAGACGAAAGCATGATGGTAAATACAAGACAGAAATTCATAGATGCATGTTCCTGTTGTGGAGCAAATTAAACTTATGAAAAAACAGAAAGTGTATATAAGGCTAAAGTCTTATCTCTGGTCCACACTAAATTGATACATCACATTTATTACTACACAAACACTTAAAAACATACGTTGAGTCCAGTCTTGGTTCATATCTTCATGAATCATTTGTCGTTTTCTTTGTTGCGTGAAACACAAAAGGAGATGTTGAGCAGAATGTTCACGCCGCTCTTTACCACACAAATACAACCAGTCAACTTTCATTGATAGGTGAACTATTTCCTTTGTGTCAAACTTTAGAGAGTTAATCTATAAAATACATATATTTGTTACACTTAAGAGGCTCTGAGAAGTAAAAATAACTAGAATAGCGCCCAGGCCTCAGGTGAAGAAATCTTTAGAAATGGCCTCTACGAAGTTGGGGGCAGACATTAAGATACCAATGGTGCAGAGGATGGTGAACAGAGAAAAGGCCATGAGACAAAGACGGTCAATGACAGACGCTGCAAACTTCCACTCATTACACAAAGTCTCTTCCTCGTCTTGGTCGCGGAAGCGTTTGGCAATGTACCGAACCTCATCCAAGATTTTGGAGAGGTCAGTTTCGCCAGGGCCGCTGCTAACGGAAGACGCCTGAGCCCCGGGGAGCAGCACGTCCTCCTCTCCTGCGGCGACCAGCCGGCTGCAGATCACCCCTGAATCGGGTGAGGTGGCGTAGTGAATGGTGTCCATCCCACGGAAGCCGATGTACAGCAGGTTTCCATTGGCGGACTGCGCGGCTCCAGTGCTGATGTTCAGATCCACGCTGGAGAAGCTGCTGCGCGGCTGCTTATTGTGACAAGCCGAGCGAACTCTGTCCTCGCCGGGTCTCTTCATCCGCAGGAACCACGCGCACCAGTTCAACAGCACCACACGGGTCTAATGGGGGAAATGACTATTACAGTTTTTCTCAGTCGCTTTGGTACATTTCTCAGATCAGAATTGAAATTCTCAAAGCTACCTGTTCAATCTTCACATCACTGTGTCACTTTTGCACATCAAAAAAGCAGTTTCTCATTTCTTTGAACAAGTTGCAAATGCTTGTGTACATCCATGCAAATGATTATGTCCAATTCTCTGCTGTTTCCTACATTATCAGTTGCTTATGTCATGTTGATCAGAATGTATTATAATGGGTCTCTGTTGAATAGTCTCACCCCCCACAACATTTAGACATTAGTTCATAGCAGAAGTCTTTACATGCAAAATGGTTGAACAAGTTGTCATAAAATGTCAAGCATATTTCTATACATTTCCATTAGACGTTCACATTTCTACTTTTGTTTTTCAGGTTTTTTTTCTTTGTGCTATGCAGTGCTGTCTTTTCCTTTCTGTATCGCAATGACATGGTCTGTCAACAAATTACAGTACAAACAGTAAAAGCGTAAATGTGAATCTTGTCCAGTCTCTTGCATTCAAACTCCCACATACACTGAGGTGTAACCTACAATTTACAATAATTGTCATCAAAATTTTAGCCATATTTACATCAGAACATCCCTCCAGAGTACAGTTATATTGACAATATGACTAAGCAATTTGACGGTGTTATTCATACACAATGACACAAGGACTTGTCATTCTGATGGCACTAACATGTTCATTGGCACAGATATTTACTTTTGAGAGATGAACTAAGGATTTTGAGCAAGAGACTGGCTTTTGCAGGTAATCCATGGTGTTTTGCTATTTGTACGAATTGTTTTGAGAAATGGACTTGCTGTTTTGCAAATGTAGAGGATGATTCGAGAAATGTACCAAAGCGACTGAGAAAACTGTAACGTCGTCATGAAATCAAAATGGACCCTATTTACTTTGCTAGCACACATTACTAATATTGTGGTGAACAATTAATCTGTGCAAGTTGATACACAGAAAAAAATCTTTAATCAAAATCAGAAAATTGGCTTCCGCTCTGGAATGGCGTTCCTTTTCTGATGATGTCAGTTTGACTGCTTGGGTTGAATATCCTTAACCACTCCAACCGTCAGTCTGCTATGAGCGAGGGATGGAGAGGAGGTGAGTAAAAATAAAACACTGATCGGATCTGTGCATTAAGCATGGGCGTCACTAGGGCCTTTTTAGGGGGGCTTCATGTGTGATTAACCTTTCAAACATATGAAACTGGTGGGAGGCTTCGGCTTCGTCCCGTCTTTTAATTTGCATTAATCGGCGTGTTCTTCAATCCGCTGTGACGGTGAACAGAGCGCACGTCAGAAGCAGAGGTGTGTGTGTTGATCTGAGCCTCATTGGTCTCTCATCGCTCGTCAATGTCAAAATATTTGAGAAAACCCATCAAATCAGAGTATGCAGGCTTTATGTTCAGAGAAGCTGCTGAGGCTGAGCACAAATTTTAGCAGCAGGACTCGACGTCAAGTGTGAGATATGAAGCTAAACTAAACGTTTCATATTTGACGGCTGCTTCTTTAAGTCAGAAATGTACAAAAATATTCAGCCAAATGAATAAACTTTTGTCTAATTTCGCCATTTTGCTTTGAAATAGGCCTATGTAATTTCATTTATAATATAATTAACAAACAAGAAATATTAACAAAGCCATTTTCTTCAGATTAGGCATAAGATTAATAGTAATGAATGTGTGCATATTGTAATTTAATAATAACATTTGTAGCTCTCAGTAAATAAAAAAGTTCAGCTTGTATTGGGCATAAGATTAGTAATGAATGTGTGCATATTGTGAATTCATTTTAATAAATTGAGTTACCTGGCTTTCGTGTTAGCCTTCGAAAATGATTCATAAAACATATAAATATCAGTTAAACATGTGTTTACTTTCTTCACTGACAAAAATGGAAAAACTTTATCAGTCATATCTGCCCACTGACATGTTTTTCAAGCTATTGTTATCTAATTTTTTGGTGTTCAGAACATCTTAAAAAGCACATATGTAAATCATAGAAATGTAAATTTTCTCGAGGGGCCATGCCCCGAAACTATAATAAACAGTCAATATCCTAATATGCATACTAATAAGCTACTAGTTAATAGTGAGAATTGGACCCTAAACTAAAGTCTTACCAATTTTTTTTTTCATACCCTCACTGGGGGCTTAGCCCCCCTAAAATGAAAATCCTAGAATCGCCCCTGGCATTAAGACTTGCCGTGTAAACGCAAGCCAATTTAAACATTCAAGAGATTTTAAACCATTCAATTGAGAGATGGTTTTCTGTGCGTAGTCACATCCAAAGCGCGCACATAAAGCCGCCTTGCAAACAGCTCACGAGTACAAAATTGAGTTATTTTTTGTGGCTTATTGCACTTAAATGGGCAAATATACATAAAATGCCCGCCTTTGCGAGTTTCCTCGTAAACACAGTTGTTTATGTCTTAAGTGATCACAAACGGTTAAGCGAGTAAACGTGTGTATCAGTATATTGGGTCCGTGCATTCACTCTTAAAGTGACAGCAGCCTAATAAACCTGCTGCCGTTTGTGTCATTAATGTTAATCAAACATCAAAAGACAAATTGAAAATCACTCACTGCTCTTGACTGAATAACTTTTATAACTTTAAGAAATAATGATTTTAACTTACAGTGAATTTACGATTATTAATTTACAGTGAAGACTATCCAGTGTTATTTTTCATTTGATTACTTTATTCAATTTCTGTAGTATTTCTGTACCTGAATACTGCAGTTAGACCTACTTAAAATAACTTTAATTTCTATCTGTATTCTATTGTATGTATTTAAAATTTGAAATCAAGCTTCCTTGTGCTGTCTAAAAGCTATTGCATATTGCCCATTATAAAACACAAATACATAGAGCAAACATTTAGGATTTAGGTGAGATAATTGTAATTAATTCTTAGTTTACATGTATACATAGACTTTCATGGAACATTAGATCATGGAATACTTGCCTCAAAGGTCATGAGAAATGATTGGGAAAAATGTTTACGAACCCTGTAAATAATACTGTTTTCCAAACACAAACATGAAAGTAACCATAATAGCCTACTACTAAACTCAACCAGGTGGGTTTATATGGTAAGCAGAAATAAAAGCAAGAATGAGAGCCTCACCCATTTTGGCATTTTTCCTCCATCAGGATCATGGTAGTGGTATTGTAAAACCCAGACTGTGGCGATCACAGACAGTCCAACAATAACCATGGTGGTGGCGAAATACTGAGCTAATCACAGGATAAAGAGAATTACATTAAAAAACTATAATTAGACATTATTATTACAAAGTGCACTAAGAAACATTATAGTCATTAAAGTGTACTCGAAGTACACTTAACAAAAACGATTTGATCAAAGATCATCATTACAATTTGGACTTACCTATTAAGGGTACAGAGTCTGATGTCGCCGGCATTATCTCTGCTACCAGAAGCATGAAAACGGTCAACGAGAGCAGGACTGTGATCCCTGACAATAAAAAAAATACACACATGTTACTCCCTCCAATACGGTGGCCATTTTCATATGAAATCACAACACTGATGACAGATAAAGAGGAAACTTCACAAGAGCTATTTTAATCATGACTCTCTGTATAGTTTTAGCATGTAATTAGATAAGACAATGTTAATGTATTTGGTCTGGACAGACTAAATATGCTACACATATGGACAAGTATGGACATGAATGGACACACTGCTGTGAACATGTAAGAAATGCCGCTGCTGCACGAGTAGGCATATGTAAATCCTGTAGTAGAACTAGGCAGGTGGAGCTGGGGAGGTGGAGGGTCTCAAGAGGTCTGATAGTGCTTATAGAACAACACTATATTCAAATGATGAGCAAGCAATCTCATTGGCTGAAGAATTAGCAGAGGCCAATCAGTTTGTGGCATGTAGTAATTATGCAATTGCTTTCAGATTGCATGTAAATTTCTTTTCTAGAGTTTAACTGAACTAGATATACAGTATGTATGTAAATAATATGAGTTTCAAACAGCTAGTGTACACTACATTAGTATAATTATATCTCTCTAAGATTTGTCTATACAGTAACTGTAAAGAAAAAAAAAAAAGGCCCACTATGAGAAATATTCAATTAGGACTTGACATCAACTTTTTTGCTCACCAGCCACAGTGGCTAGTGCTTTTCCAAAGTTACCAGCCATTCAGCATTTTCACTGACCACAATTTTGACTGATACCATGCTTAAAAATACCATACAGACATTTAATATCATCTCATAATTTGGCAGCAGGTTTATTAGGCTGCTGTCACTTTAAGAGCTGACGCATGGATCCATTACACTGATACACATGCCTTTTCTTTCTCAACTGTTTACATTCACTTAAAACAGAACTGATTGTTTAAGTCAATACTTGCCAAGACCGGCATTTTGACCTTTTTTTTGTGTGTATTTGACCGTTTAAGCACAATAAGCAGCAAAAAAGAACTAAATTTAGTGCTGAGAGGCGGCTTTATGTGTGCACTTTGGGTGTGAGCGCAAAATCTGCGGGAATGAGTAAAATTATGTGCAAAATGCCCAATCCCAAGGCAAAATTCAAGCACTATAACAGCAACAATATTCATCCAGAGCAAATGAAACGAGTGACTGAGTGGAGGTGGGTTTGTGTGTCACTCGCTGTCGGAGAGAGGGAGAGAGAAAGAGACGCTGGTATTGTGTGTCTATTCTGAGGAAAAAATAAGTATTGGAAGTTTTACAATATTTCAGTATCTGTATCGGAAAATCATATTTTTGACAACACTACATTGCACTTATTTTATTATTTCAGATGCCGTTTTAATTAAAAAATGTATATATTATATATACATTTCCACCCATCAAAGTGGCTAGTAGGAGTGACTGTGTTACACGCCACTGCTGAAATACACACATGCATTTGGCCGGTGTTAATGTCAAGCCCTGCATACAGTAGCTACTGTGAAGATGATCCAAGAGAATGCAAAAAAGCCTGGTCTTGAATCTTAATTTAGTGCCCTAACTAGATAAGATTAAATAAGCAGAGCTATATAAGATGAAACTTACATGTACTGTATCATTCACAGTCGGATAATTGCTGGTATTTAAAGTATTGATCTTGAGGAACTCACAGAGCAACGGCCAATGACTCACTCGGTGGAAAGTAATGTTGTCAGCTTCATCACACTAATACCATTTAGGGATGACAAAATGAAAAAATAAATTGTGTTCTCCTGTGATTTCAGGTTCAGTCTCCTCCTCACTCACTGAGGCAGCATCCTGTAAAATAAATCCAGCAGGCCAGATAAATAGAGGCATTCGGCCTTCAGAGCTCTCCAACTGCATTAATCACTGAAGCCGTCTTTGGCGAGCCATCAATCTCACTACACGCCACTTACAGTAGCTTACAGGGACATCGGTATAAATTGTGTGCCTGTGCCATTTCTGTGCAAGTGAATTTCTTATGATGTTGGTTTAAATGTGGATATTTCAGCAAAGTCAGCAAAAAAGGAAGGATAGGTTCGCCAATGTGAGAAATAAAGTTAATGATTTTTAAAATGGCAAATGTGACATTTATGCACTTCCGTTTGCAGCCGTACAAGAGTGAGTCACCCTTAATAAAACCTTTTAAAGGGGAAGTGTATCATTTATTTCAAAACCCGCTTTTCCACCATTGGGGCGAACGGTTCTAAGAACAGTAAGGAGGAAATTCAAAACATATGGAACGTAATGGAACATAATCGAGTGTAATGGGACATAATAGAGCGTGATGAAACATAATGAAACACAATGGAACATTGTTGGATGTAATGGTTTGTTATAGAACACAATGGAACGCACTGGTACACAGCAAAACATAATATAACACTATTGATTATAATGGTATGTTGTGGAACGTAATGGAGAGTAATGGAACACAATGAAAAATAGTGGAACATTATTGATTAAAATGGTATGTTGTGGAACACAATGTAACATAATGGAGTGTAATGGAACACAATGAAACATAATATAACACTATTGATTATAATGGTATGTTGTGGAAAGCAATTGAACATAATGGAGAGTAATGGAACACAATGAAATATAGTGGAACATTATTGATTATAATGGTATGTTGTGGAACACAAAGTAACGTAATGGAGTGTAATGGAACACAATGAAATATAATACTATTGATTATAATGGTATGTTGTGAAGCGCAATGGAACATAATGGAACACAATGAAACATAATATAACAGAGAGTAATGGAACACAATGAAACATAATATAACAGAGCAATGAAACATAATATAACAGAGAGTAATGGAACACAATGAAACATAATATAACGGAGAGTAATGGAACACAATGAAACATAATATAACACTATTGATTATAATGGTATGTTGTGGAACTCAATGGAACGTAATGAAGCATAATGGAACACTATTGATTATTATGGTATGTTGTGGAATGCAATGAGCGTAATGGAACACAATGAAACATAATATAACACTATTGATTATAATGGTATGTTGTGGAACTCAATGGAACGTAATGAAGCATAATGGAACACTATTGATTATTATGGTATGTTGTGGAATGCAATGAGCGTAATGGAACACAATGAAACATAATATAACACTATTGATTATAATGGTATGTTGTGGAACACAATGGAACATAATGGAGAGTAATGGAACACAATGAAAAATAGTGGAACATTATTGATTATAATGGTATGTTGTTGAACGCAATGGAGCATAGTTAAACATAGTTGGGCGAACGGTTCTAAAACAGTAAGGAGGAAATTCAAACCATATGGAACATAATCAAATGCAATGGAACACAATGAAACCTAATATAATGGAGAGTAATGGAATACAATGAAACATAGTGGAACATTATTGATTATAATGGTATGTTGTGGAACGCAATGGAGCATTGTCAAACATAGTTGGGCGAACGGTTCTAAGAACAGTAAGGAGGAAAATAAAACCATATGAAACATATTGAAACATAATGGAACATTGTTAGTTGTAATGGTTTGTTATAGAATACAATGGAACGTAATGGAGCGCAATGGAACATAATGAAACCTAATATAACACTATTGATTATAATATGTTGTGGAGCGCAATGGAACGTAATAGAACACAATGAAACATAATATAACGAAGAGTATCGGAACACAATGAAACATAGTGGAACATTATTGATTATAATGGTATGTTGTGGAACGAAATGGAACATAATGGAACACAGTGAAAAATAATATAACAGAGAGTAACAGAACACAATGAAACATAGTGGAACATTATTGGTTATAATGGTATGTTGTGGAACACAATGGAACGTAATGGAACACTACGAAACATAATATACCACTATTGATTATAATGGTATGTTGTGGAACACAATGGAACATAATGACCTGTTGTGTGGCACAATGGAACATGCTGAAGTATAAATTGAGTATAATGGAAAATATTGGATTTTGATGGAACGTAATGGAACATAATGTGATGGAAAATAATGTGGTATTGTACTAAATTAAGATTCAAGCTACAGTATACAAGGCTTGACATTAACATCCGCCAAATGCGTATTTCAGTGGTGCCGTGTAACACAGTCACTCCTACGAGTCACTTTAGTGGGTTGAAATTTACATATAATATTTTTACATTGTATTATTTAAAAAAGTAATGGAACGCACTGGAACGTAATTGAACATAATGGCTCATGATGGAACATAATTGAACGTAATGAGACTTAATGGAATGTTGGAATGGTTAAGCAACACTTTCCCACAAGGAGTGAAAGTGCCATAAATTTAAGGCAAGGATGTTTAGGAAGAAATGACATGTTGAATTAACACATTGTTAACATCAAAATGGCATCCCCATAACATCACATCTTACATTAAGATTTCAAAATGATGACAGAGGCATTCAGTGTCTAGCTCACCGAGAGAGATCTTCTCGCCTGAGTCGGCAGGCAACAGGAAGACGAGCAGGGCGAGAGTAGAGATGAGAACACAAGGAATGAGCAGATTAAGACCGTAGTATAGCGTCCGTCTCCGCATCACCACCGTGAACGTCACATCTGGGTATGGCTCCTTGCAGCAGTCGTAGAATCTCTCATTCCTTCGACCTGGAACCTCTGAGGTACATATAATTGGAAACCTTATAAAATTAATGTTTTGTGCAATGACCATTCAAACCTGTTACTGTGCATTCACGTGTTTCTGGGTTGACTGTCACACGGTTGAAGGTCAGCGCACAAATGCTTAATATCGCCATAAATAGCAAATGCAATACTGTCATAGTTAAACAAATATCTATAAAGATTACTGGGATTTTTTATAACAGAGTTGAACTATTGAGCTTTATAACGCTTGTGAAAAAGAAGAAACTTCAGCTATTTTTTTTTAAAAGAGTACTTATTAGTGAAATAATGCACTTTGAAATAAGTAAGAACTGAATGTATTGTTTTCGGACACAACAACATTGTTTTGGGGGCCTGAAAATGCAAACTTTTGAAAAAGGGGATTTGAAGTGCACGTTTTTGAAAACAATACTGTTATCGTCCCCATGTTAAATACAAAAATGTGAATTTGTGAAGAAATGCATACGCATATTACGTGTTCAGTCCACATGATTAGTCCATAGGCACGTATTGTTTCTTTACAAAGTCACATCGCCATCTACTGGCCTGGCAGCAGAATACAGTGTTTTAGTCCTTTTCGTGGATCCGTGTGAAGGGGGATCGTTTTGACAATGTTGTCGTCTGTTCACGAAAAATACAAAGAAAAAACATATAAATGTACCCTATGTAAATCTAAACATACCCTAAGAAAACTTTATGTAATTTCTATTGAAACTTGGATGTCATTTGCAATGATAAATCGGATGTTTAATAGATTTAAAATATATTCACTTTAAATGTAATATCGAATAACACACTACAGTTAAAATTAGAATCAAGTACTTAGACATGTTAGTCAACACATCAAAAGAAAATGTCAAGCTTTTTTAAACAAAATTGGATCATTTTGACCCGAAACAAATGCAAAATTTTTATTTAAAAAATTGAGTGTTCATTGGAGTGGACCAAGACCTCAGGACTTTTGTCGCACTTGAACCAAAGAAAACGAACGAAAAAAGACTGGATTTGAGGAGTTTATGTGGTTGTAATAAAAAAAAGTAACAAATCCTTCTCTCGCGGGTCAATTTGACCCCCTTAGGAATGAATGGAATGTGAGGAATGCTTCAGTACACAAAGAAAACCCTCAAAAAAATTGAACTTTACCAAAAAAAAATATTTTATAATGTCTACCTGTGTATCTGAATGCATAGTGAAGAAAAACTGACTTTAGGACCCAGCGGAACAGCTCATTTGCTCCAGAGCTAAGGCCATTTAGTGGCAAGAGTCATGAAATATCATGTTATATAATTCTTTTTCCACAAGAGGTCGGCAGAGACACCCAAAATTGACCCAATGTGAGATATTTTGAGCTGATTTTAACTGGTTATGCATGTATTGGAGGGTTATTTTGAATTTAAGTTGAAAAAATGTGTGCTTAAAGGTGTCGTGTGTAGTATTTATGAGGATCTATTGACAGAAATGCAATATAATATACATAACTATGTTTTCAGTGGTGTATAAAGACCTTACATAATGTGCCGTTATGTTTTTATTACCTTAGAATGAGCCGTTTCTATCTACACACACCGGGTCTCCTTACAATGAAGTCGCCATTTTGAGCCGTCATGTTTCTACAGTGGCCCTAAAGCTGGGCTCAGACTCGAGGAGTTTTAGGCCGATTTATGCCCGATTTTCCCCTCCCGAGAATCGGAGAAAAAATCTTGTTCGGCACAGATTATCTGGTAATGTGAGGCGTTCACAGATCGAATCTTGCACCTCTCGATCTGCTCTCACACAAATCGGGACTGATTACGTCAGTTCTTTCACGATAGCCAATGAGACAAGTGAATGAGAGCGTGTTTGAAATTACGACCCCGAAACAAGCTGCTGTGTGTGGGTCCGTTGAACAGCGGCGATGGCGGAATGGAACGGCGTGTAAAGTGTTGCAACAACAACGTCTATTTGTATAACGTGTCTTCGAAAACATGACACATCCGTACGGACAAAGAGAAGAGCTGAGGAGAAATCGCCTTGGTTTTGAACATACCGGGTGAGTGTAGAAAACTGCTCGCAAATGTAAACATAATGATGATCTACATTCATGTTTACATCCACTTCCCCATGAGATCACGTGAGGTGCTCGTCCTGGCATGATAATCCTAATAATATCTTGTAGTGAGTGAAGCGCAGTGTGTGCATGTTTGAGATTTGAGAAAAATAAATATGTGAAGATTCTCCTTATGTGAGTGAAGCCACCATATTTCATAATCAATTTGGATTTAAAAACTCCTCTCGTATGAGCCCATCTTAAACGGATAAAGTTCTTTATAGAGCTCTAGTCACTCTCTGGTCTCAGACGACATTTTTGTCCTGTGTCAGCCACCGTATTCACTATGTGCTTCGAAAGGGAGGGGTGAGCGGTGGGTTATGCAATTCACAACCTAACCACTAGATGCCGATAAAATTTACACACTGCACCTTTAAATACTATTATTTATTGATAAAATCTAGTAATTTAAATGTCTTTTTTTTTTAAATAATCTCCAGAAAAAGGCATTAAAAATAGAAAAACAATATTGATGATATAAGCTTTCTGGACAAAAAAACAAAACAAAACAAGAGTATAATTTTAGGGCTTTGGCTCATTTTGACCCATGTGGGAAGGATTTGTTACAGGATGCGAGGGAAGGTTAAAGTAAAACTTTTAATCACACTTTTAAAAGAAACAGTCATGAAAGTGTACTCTCTTTAAAGTGGCTTTTTATATTATTAATATGATATTATCTACAGGTATAATTTTTGAAAGGGCACAACAAGTACACTTCTTTTTCACAAGGCAAGGCTAAGTAATGAAAACAATAAAGTACAGCGAAACTTCTGACATTTTAACAACACGCATTACATTTTTAGAGTATATCACCTTACCCACAAGGTCCCACTCTCCATTAGCGATGTATCCTGTGATGTCGGCTTCGATCATCTGCAGGTCCAGAGACCATCCGCCATACGTCCAGGAGCCAAATTTCAGATCACACCTCTGAAGGTCAAAGGGGAACCAGCGGACGTCGATGTGGCAGGTGCTTTTGAATATCCCTGTGAACATGAATGTCAGCTTGTAATAAAACAATCTTCCAGCAGTGCTTTCTGAGAGCACTTTAAGACATAATAAAAATACTTCTCATCGATCATCATTACTATTACCGCAATGGTAGGATTATTATTCTATAATAAACATCTCATGCTAAAATGTGAAAATTCAATTTATATGAACCATAACTGTGATGAAAATGAACATCTAGGGATGAGACGACTGCACCAGCATAAATTGAAGGGACATGCGTATGTAATTTAGCATGGATGCTCCAGTGCTTTCATTGCCATAAAGCAAAACTATAGGCTTCTGACGAAGCTTTATGGAGGTTCAAGAGAAGGCAATCTCTTCAATGTCACTATAGTGAATTTACTGCAAACTCGCTGCCAGGACTACATCTGCTCATGAATCTAATGTTTATCTCGGGATAGAGCCTGCTTCAGCTTTCACAGCGAGAAACAAGAGGAGAAGAGTAAATGCTGCGCAGGCACATCTCCATTCACAGCAAAGAGTTCATCAATGAGACAACTCTTTAGACCAAAACTATACTTTGGATTTCATTTTACTGACGCTTGCCAAAGCAAAGCATTCTAACATTGCATAAATATACTATTTGTCATACATGATTTTATTCACACAACAATCAAGATTAAGTGAGTGTGTTTCCGCCAGGTAATTGTGACTTTATAGAGTTTATACTTCACTCATGTTCACTCTTGGCAGGTTTGGTCTGATTGAAACAAACTATGGTGTTCGATTAAGGGTGTGTTCACACTTCAGTTCTATTGGTTCATTTGGTCTGGACCAAGAGAAAATACTACATTTAGTCCTGGTTCACTTAGTCATTTTAACAGCAAATACGGCTTTTATGACGTATATTTTGCGATGGAACTTGTCGAACATCCAAAACAATGCTGTGTGCTGGACTAAACGCGTATGTGTGTGTACACATGATGGTACTTCGACCAGCTGAGAACTCGTGAGGAGCTTATAAAGTGTGTAAAGAAGCACTGACCCTAAAGATATAAAACAAAAAAATGGCTTTTATGGCATATATTTTGCGTCTGAACATCCGAAACAATGCTGTGTTCGAGACTAAATTAAGGTGACCAGATTTCTGAAGTGGAAAACGGGGACATTTCCTATTTAAGTGGTCAAAATATCACAAAAAAACTCATTTGTTATTATCTATTAATTAAAAACGGGTGTTTTTTTGTTGTCGTTGTTAGAGTGGGCTCCCTATATTATTATTAACATTAATAATTATTACGATTTTTGTTCTGTTTTTAATACAATTCACCGCACCCGCAAAAACAAAACAAAAAACAAACAAACAATGAAAACAGTAAATATAACCATTGTAAATCACAAGCTGTTCAAAACAATATTATTATGTGACTTAACAAAAACACATCACAAAAATAAAACAATATAAATAAATGATATGATGAATACATTTATTTAATACTTTCATTGTAAAGTTTATACTGTATAAATAACTTTTTTTTGTACTTCTTCAAATTTTTTATGTTTTTGCTTGAAAATAACAAAATTGGTGTTGTTATTTAGCATTTTAGGCTTATTTTAAGCATGTGGTTAAGTATGTGTATTCTGCACATGTATTTGTTGCAAGTGTAAGTTAATTGTTTAGTTTTTTTTATATTTATAGTTCAGATGTGTGGTAATCACTGTGACTGCGGAACTTTTGGGGAAAATAATCACTACACGATTGCTCCTTTAACCAGCAGGCTATGTAAAGTTGGGCTTTTTTGCAATGTATATGTGGGTTGTTTTGAACGAGCCCTAAAACGGGGACATTTCCAGGGACAGCTCCAGTCGGGGACAGAACATCAAAAACCGGGACTGTCCCCGGAAAACGGGAACATCTGGACACCCTAGTCTAAATGCGCTCGCTGTATGTGCGTATCCTACATGGAACTCGGGAAGAGCTTATAAAACGTGTAAAGGAGTCAAAACAGTGTCAGGAATCCCTCCGTCACACACAAATCTCCTGCGAGAAGACGCGGTTCTGACGCCTGTACCGAACTGTGATGGGCAACATCACGAATGTGATATAAAAAACAGGTATTCTTGAGCATTCTGTTCTGTTTAGGGTCGCATCTTGTGACTTCACGTCCTGTTTTTGGTTAGTTTAGATGTGTTAGGTCTGTGTTGTGTTCATATCTCAGTCGAACCGCACCTGAGTTGGTTTGGAAGTGGAGCGAGACCCATCTTTTCAGCGTCTCGGTCCGCTTGTTTGGTGCGCACCAGGGTTCAGATGGCAGAGTTCACACTTATTCAAATGAACCACACTAACCGAGCAATTGCACCAAACCTGCCAAGTGTGAACACGCCCTAAAATGAATTCTCTGTTAGTGCAGTTCAAATCAAAGCAAAGTCTGGTCCATGTTGTTGTGTTCATATTTCGAACCAAACCAAAGACATCTAAGGACGTTTTCACACCTGTAGATCATTTGCTTTGTTCCGATACAAGGATTCAAATTGTTATGTTGCAATTTCTTTTTGGTTCGGTTTGCTTTCACAAGGCAATATTTCTAAATGGACTAAATTAGTTAAAGGGGTGGTTGATTGCCCCTTTTTACAATATGTAAAATAAGTCTCAGATGTCTCAGAGTGTGTATGTGAAGTTTTAGCTCAAAATACACCACAGATCATATTTTATAGCATGTTAAATTTGCCCCTTTTTGAGGGCGAGCAAAAACGTGCCGTTTTTGTGTGTGCCTTTAAATGCAAATGAGCTGCTGCTCACGGGGCGGAGCTTCAAGAGCTTGTGTTAGCAGCGCCGATTACCTCACGCAGAAACTGTTCAGCCTTTTATGTTCAAACCGGAATCGGACAATGATGAGAGACTCAAGAAGAAGTGACAGCATGTAGAATTTTTTAATAGTTAGTTGATCTAACTATCTTCAAGTCATTGATTAGCATATTCTGTCATGATAATCTCACCCCCTTTGTTGTGTGTTCACGGGGGCGGGGTTTATGTAAATTTCATGGTTAGTGATGTCACTAACCCAGGAGGAAGTTTGTGTAGTCCCTACCAGCCGTTTGTTGTAGTCCTTAAAAAGCTATTTCTTTAAAAGAAAATATCTCCCTTTGCTTTGAACTTTGAGCGTCGTAACTTTGCAGATGTGGTTTATGCTCAAACAGCGCCATAACACACTCACTAAAGTTTAAAAAGTGAAATCATAATCAACCACCCCTTTAATACGAGTCACGTGAGAGTAAACTCTCCTCTCATTGGTCAGTGCGCACCTGTTTATGTTCTAGGATTCAGTCAGGAAGGATAGACAACTGCTCTGTGGGCAGGATTGTGGCTTTCTTTGTAGCTGTCATTGTATTGTATAATTTTTTTAGCAATAATCAAGCATTTTTTGCATTTTGGGCAGTTGACCAAATTTCAATAAGGCATTTTACTTAAGTCTTTCTTCCAGGTTAACCCACGATCCATTTTGAGAGGCATTAGCTAAATCAAACACTGCTGTTTTTCTTCTCCTCACTCACCGGTTTTGTATCTTTAGTGTCAGTGTGAATGTTAAGTGAACCAGGACTAAATGTAGCCTATTATTTTCTTCTTTGCTCCAGACGAAAGATAACTAAACTGTAAGTGTGGGCTTTGTTCATAAGTAACCATTTTATTTTTCATTCTGGCTTCCACAGCAGTCCAACCGTTCTAGACCAAGTGGGAAAAATGACTTATGGCACTGTAAACATCTGAACAGTACCTGGCGGTAGGTATTGGCAGGCACCAGAGGAGTTCACCAGCACATTAGTATGAAACGTGGCATCAAACCTTTCATCAGCACTGTGGAGAACACAAGAGTCATTTTAACTCAAAAGAACACAGCAGTGATTTATGAACATCTCAGGGGAACACTTAGAAACACTTCTGTTTAGTCCAATACAAAGTAAATGCAATGCATATTTTTGCACCACTTTGCGAAATTACACGTTCCAATTTCGTAAATGTGTTTGTCTAAATTAGTTCTTATTCAGATAACGGAGGCATGTTCAAAAATAAAAGGTAACACTTCAGAATAATGATCTGTCTAAGGTAAGTATGCTGTACAAATGAGTAGTACTAGAACATTTTAGCTACTACAACTAACTAATATGTAAAGTAATATTTAACTAATCAGTAAGTAATGTCAAGACAAATTCCATATGAGGTAATCAATAATTACTGAATGAGATTAACCTCATTAATAACTATCAACTAACTATGACAAATTATAAAGAACTGCCGATTAACTACTAATCACATCATTATCGTGTGTCACATAATCAATCTTCTTTTTACAGTTTTTTACGATTGTTTACACACTAAAATTAAAATTTCCACACAATTAGCAAAACTTTACTCCAATGAGCAAAACACCTCCACAGATTTGCACAACATTACACACAATGTCTGCTTCACCCTTTTTGCAAAACATTACACACAGTGATTTGTAAAACTCTACACACATTTTCACACCTTAGACACAGATAGGGATTGTTAGGTTACTTCCTTGTAATTACAAAGCACCGGATTGCCAATTACCACACTAATGAACGAATTGGATAAACACATCTACCAGGTGTGGAAGCTCACATGTGCTAATTTGAAAACGCAGCACTCAGGTGTGCTATAAAAGGCAGCAGGTGAGTTCACCTGTCTTCAACAAAAATGGAAGGAGTTAGAAGAAGAAGAAGAGTGAGAATGAGAGGGGGAGCTCAAAGAGGAGATGAAGGAGGTAGAGGTAGAGGTAGAGGTAGAGGAAGAGGCATAGGTAGAGGAGAAGAAGGAAGAGGAAGAGGAGAAGAAGGAAGAGGAAGAGGAGAAGGAGGTAGAGGAGGACACCTAGGTAGAGGAAGAGGTAGAGAAGGACTTGAAGAGGTGATAGAACCTGAACAAAGAAGACGAGGACCAAATTTGACTCGAGAAATCCGTGCAACACTTATTGACCATGTTATCAACCATGGACTGACACTGATGGAAGCTGGACAAAGAGATCAACCAAATCTCAGCAGAAATACTGTTGCGTCTGCAATTCGGACATTTCATCGACAAAACAGGTAAGCTAACCACACAGTATACATTGAAACTGAAGCTTGTATAATCAATATTGTTTACTGTGACATTTGACAGTATATTTGATTATATATCTCTATATATAATATATAAAGAATATATAGAATACTTTCAATAACATCCAACGAGTCTCTCTGTCAACATTAGGTCGAATCCTAAAGAAAAATCAAATAAACATGAAGCAACTGTATCGGGTACCATTTGACAGAAATTCAGAGAGTGAAACATCTGCGCAATGAGTATGTGGAGGTATGCATTGTTCATCTGACTATGGTGTGGTATCATGCACTGCTCATAATGTTCTGTCACAAAAAAAATACTGTGCTATAGATATTGAATAGCATCCTATTTTCTTTAATGTGTTTCAGAGAGTCTTGCAAATGGATGCTGCTGAAATTCAACATGAATTTATATATGTGGATGAGGCTGGATTTAACCTTGCAAAAACAAGAAGAAGAGGGAGAAATGTAATTGGGCACAGGGCAATCCCCAATGTGCCAGGGCAGCGAGGGGGTAACATCACCCTTTGCGCTGCTATCACACAAAATGGGGTCCTCCACCACCATGCAAATCTGGGACCCTATAATGCAAATCTGATACTTGCATTTCTTGACCGATTGCATGAGATTGTCACAGCATTACACCAAGTGGACCAGATGTGGTACATTGTCGTTTGGGACAATGTCTCATTTCATCGGGCTGCTCTGGTCCAGAACTGGTTCCATGATCACCCTGATTTTGAAGTTTTATACCTTCCCCCATACTCCCCCTTCCTGAATCCTATAGAAGAATTTTTTTCAGCGTGGCGGTGGAAGGTATATGACCTGCGGCCTTATGACCGTTTGCCCCTCATTTAGGCCATGGAACAGGCATGTGATCTTATTGAAGCAGCTTCAGTGCAGGGGTGGATTCGTCACACAAGGCGATTCTTCCAACGGTGCCTTGCCAATGAAGACATAGCCTGTGATGTTGATGAAATCTTATGGCCTGATCCAGCCAGACGGAGAGATGGATAGTTGCAGTATTCTTGTTGCTTTGAGTTTTCTTTCATTTCTGTTTACTTTTACTTTACTTTTCTTCAGAGTCAAAGTGTATGTACTGTAATTCATGCAGTAATTTTTATTTGTCTATAGATTTTATTTGTTTACAGTAATTGATATCATTGTTGGTTGATTACTGTAACTTACAATACTGTAAGTATTGAAATAAATACTTGAAATATTCAGTCTGCAGCATCAAGTGTTGTGCAGTGCAGTAAGGTTATAGTAGGCCTACAGTATTTGTCTACATTCTCCTATCTCAAAACAAATCATGAACAATGTTGTGAGTTTCTCACTATTTTTTTGTCACCTAAATTATCTCTTACATACAGTAAGAATGTCTGGCTAAAAATCTTTTTTTTTTTTTTTTTTACAAATGTGTTTTTTATTTATCACAGCAGTGTGACACTGGCTGCAATAGTGTATGATCATTGATGACTGTGTTGGTTAAATGAAAACAAATGGCATTTTCACAAATATGTGTATGTTTTGACTGAAGTGTGTCATTTTGCAAACAATCTAGGAATTTTGCTAATTGAGTGTGGTGTTTGGATAATTGTGATTATATTTTGACAAAAAGAACTCTGTTTTCAAAATTGCGTGTAAACAATTGAGAAAAACTGTAACTCTGAATATAGTCATAAAATGCTTTACTAATTACTCAAGTGTTGCCTAGTCACTCTTCAAGAACTACTAGTGTGCCATTATTTTAATGTAAAAAACATCTATTTCACTTTAAAGTAATGGTTTAGATTATTAGCAGCTCTTGAAGACTAGGTGACTAGGCAACACTTGAGTAACTAATTAGTAAAGCATTTTATGACCTCGTTGAGAGTAAAACACAATTGCTCACATCTCAGACATGTTAATGCTGTGAATAGTAATTAATTAGTTATAGGGATGCATCGATTCGAAAATTTACCGATACCGATAATTCTTTATATTTGAAAGCCCATAACCGATATATCGGCAGATAAATCTAAATCCAGATTTTTGCTAAATCTTTTAGAGCCTGATTACAAAAACAGTCTCACTGTTAAATGCCATGCCCCAAACACACAATTATTATGATGTTCTCATAATTTTATGTAGCATATATGAACAGTATTTTCCCTTTTTTGAAGTGATTTCAATCATATTTCAAAAGAGTTCAAATCCATCATGGTGAACGGTGCGCATCTGAAGTGTCTCAGCTGAAGGAAATATTATTTATCAGCTCATAATATATTGGCCAAATTTTCTTATTGGGACGATAACGATAACATTAAAAATTAACATATATCGGCCGATACCGATTTAAGTAACTTCCTGCATAGTGATGATGAACCATTTTTCCAATCTAAAGGCCTGTACACACCGGGACGAATATAGCACCTGCTTATCGCCAGCGTTTTTCAAGACGTTTTTCGGCACTTCTTGAGTTTTCACACCCAAGTGATTTTCACTGGCGATGTGCCGAGTGAACGTGCAAATTCAGCAAATTCACCACTTTACACTTCTGACACTCGCTTGTCACACAGAAGAAGAAGAGAGACAGTGTTTACGTGCTTGCCAAAACCATAGACATATTATGTCTATGGCCAAAACCATTCACACACTTTTTGCTAACTGGCAAGCAGCATTGGCAGCTCATCTTCTTCTTTGTCTACTTACTTCTTCTTCGTCTTATCAATGTGTGCTCGGCAAGACCGTTTTGTGCTTGAGCGCCACCAAGTCGTGCTTTACTGTAACTTCAGCAGCTCCAGGCATGTGAACAAAAGCGCGGATCTCATTGGTCGGACAGTTTTTAACACACTGCGTCAAAAGAAAAAAACTAACCAGAGACGGGTTTTTTTAATGACGTTTTTACGCCTGCCGTTTTGCGCGTTAAACGTCGGCAATAAACTCACGGGAAAATCGTTCCGGTGTGAACAGGCCTTGAACTGTCTAACTCCAATCTAAAATTCAGTCTCAGAAATCCTTGAGGAAAATGCCATGATTGTCCAGGCTGCTAGACCAACACAACCAATAAATAAATAAATTGAAATCGCTGCACCAGTGGTCTCATTTGATTGCATTTTAGTTTCCATGTAGTGATTCACTGACCTCAAAGTAGAGGCGAATTCTGCATTTTCTGCGGCAGATTCACTTTTCCAGACAGGGACAAATGAGGCAAAACCTTTGTTTTCCATGACATAGTGCAAACTCAGTGTCCATTCTCTGTTACCAGCACTTTTTTTTCCAGGCAATTTACCACTCTTCAAGAAATCCTTAACGGAGAGGATTTACACTTGAAAAGCTACGTTTGTTTTTTATAGAACCATTTTCTTGCTAGTGATACATATGAGTTTATCGATAACTCCCTTTGTGAAGAACAAACCTGTTATAGAGTAAGATGTCAGGCTTCCAGATCTGACTGTCAGGGAATCTTACACTCGTCACTCCAGGATATTCAGAGGAGTTCCACTGGAGGTAGTAGTCATACCAGTACTGAAATAAAGAGACAAACAGTGGATCCCTTAATGAACAAAAGTCCAACAGGAACAACATGGATATTTATGCTTTAAAAATGTATGCTGGTGCAAACTGAATTAGGCATGTGAACTTGAACCTCATCAGAATCTAAAGAGCTTTTCTACACATGCCCACACACATACCGGAGCAAGAGAAATGCATGTTTTAGGGCAAAAAAGATTAAACATGACTATGAATTCACCCAAGCCCACCAGATGCCCCTATGGGCGGGTAAGAGAAGCTGGAGGAGACCCTCTGGAAGAGAGGGAACCAGGGTGTTTGTGGCGGTCACCCAAGCCCAGCATAGGCACAGAGTAGGCAGTCAGAACCTGGGTGTTCAAGGCAGTCACCCAAAATAAACCAAGTCCCAAAAATCCAAATGCACCTGGGAGCTCCATGCTCTCAGACCTCCCCGGCCAACCCAGGGAGGATGCCTCGTCCTGGGCACGGTCAGATGGGTGGGGCCCTGTACATCCACCAGCTGGAGTGCCCTTGATCTCCACCAGAGGGCACTCCTTATCTCATCATGAACTACATTTCCCATAACTCTTTACCTGGACTCATAATACTTCATTACTTCCACCTGTGTCTCATTATCTGGTTAACTTTGTCTTTATATGCCCTGTGTTTTCAGTTATTTCTGCGAAGTCTTGTATGTTATTACCATAGACTGTAAAAAATATGGACGTAGTGTCCGTGACGTCACCCATAGGATTCTGACGAGCCGTTCTGAAGCGCAAAGTAGGGACGAGATGGCCATTGCCATCTTGGCAGCGTGTCATCGCACGTCACTCCCGGATAACAGAAAATGGGCAAAAAGGCGGGACGTGGGCGGAGCTTAAGTGACGCGATAACTAACAGACAGCAGATAAATGGCTATCCACCTGTCACTCGAAGTGGCCACGCCCTTAATTATGCAGAACTTTAATGCTTTATATAATGTAAATGAATGAGTTATAAAAAAATTCACCCCCCTCACAGTTGTCTTGAAGGGCAAAATTAGCCTTATTGACCAAAACCACAATTTGTACCAGGCTGTAAACATGTTTTATTCTGCTGTAAAGTTGGCCATTTTAACATGGGGCTCAATGAGATTCTGCTCCCTTCTGGAGCCTGTCCCTAGCGGCCAGTCGATGAATTGCAGTTTAAGGCACTTCCGTATTGGCTTCAAGAGAAACTGCAGGAGGTTGCCGCTTGCTTGGTTATTACACTGCCCTTCTGAGCGTTACCAAAGACTATGGATATAGAAAGACGGTTCAGTCCTATTACTTATGAATGGACGAAACTGCAACGCGGAATAGTCCCGCCTTCTAAAGTAAAAGAGCCAATCGCTGATTGGTAAAGTCATTGCATCACTGCAGCTGCTGTTAGAAGATCCAGTTCCCGGAGACTCGCGCTTAGGACTGCACATGCGCATTGGCTAGTCTAGCCTGAAAAATACGCCTTTTTAATGGTATTTGATAATAGCACAACATTTATGGGACAGTTCATATTAGATTTTGTTCGGCAAGCAGTTTTTGAGATTCCAGTATTCCCCGTTCAAATCGATTGGACTTGTTCTTGAATGCCCAAAATAGCTGCATAGTTGCAAATATGGCCGCCTAGTGAACAGTCTTGCCTTGGAAAGGGACTTTGGCGTTACCCTGGTTGCATGTGTCTTTTTTGATTCTCTGCCTGTTTTCTGGATGACCCTTTTGCCTGTGTTTTCTGTTGCTCTTTTGGATTGTTTGCCTGTGTGTTGACCTTTTGTCTGTAATATGGACTATAAGGCATTAAGATATTATGAATAACATGACTTTCTGCAAAGCTGCTTTGAAACAATGTGCATTGTGAAAAGCGCTATTCAAATATATTTGACTTGACTTGACAGTGAGTGTTGGTGTCTTACCAGCTGTAACCAAATGTTGGTTGTAAGTACTTGGTTCTTCTCATCCTGTAGATAAACAAAGATGCACTTTTATAAAAAAAAATCTGAAAAGAACTACTTCCAAAATAACTTAAGACACAACTCAGACATCAACATAGAGTCGGCCCAGATCCGGCCCACATCTGGTACGCGTAGAATCCAGATGTGCCAGATGTGGCCCGGATCTGGGCCGACACTATGTTGCTGTCTTGGAAGGGTCAAGAAGAGTATTCTTTAGCAAACTTTTTACTGAAATTATATACTTTAAAAGAATATAAGTGCAAACTACATGTAATGTTTTTGCACAATTAAATGCATGTCAACTGCAATTAAATGATAGTTGAAATTTTAAATGCTTTAAGTTATCTGTAAAACTGCCAGTTGTTCAGCTGATGAAACATCTTTCAATATTGGCAAAAACTCCATGAAAGAGTTGAATGATGTGGAAGTGTTCTGAACAATTCAGGTTTTGTGGAAAATATATAACCTTCACAGGTAAACAAATTTGCTAGGATTATCCTAAAGCATCGTTCATGGTCACATTTTATTAGGGAATATTCAATATTTCATCTCTTACTATTGAATTAATATACTTACCACATCCATAATCTGCATGAGACTGAAGGTGAAATACACAGTGAGTGAGTGGGTGTCATTAAACACAGGTCTCTCCAGTGGGTTGTAGTCTTTCATCAGGTCTCTGTAGAGTCTCCTCTGATGCTCTCCCTGAAGTGACACTGCCAGAATAATGAACAATGTGACACGGTTGCAGAGTTTCACCTTCACTGCTAACTGCTTGCAGCGTGAAGGGAATGAGACATTCAAGAGAATGCTTGCGAATCAACAGAGACAGCTGCTCCAGCTCATTTGGAGGTACGCATATTGATCTGAAGCTTTTCTGCTTGGTTTCAGTGATTAAATCTCCACCAGGAAGTCTGACTGATTAGACTCAAGCACTTTCCTTAAGTATGCATCTAACTCCCTGTTTGAACTATTTTTTGTTTTAACATTTGCCAGATTTGGACAGCAAACAGTATAGTACTTTCCAGATAACTTTGATATAACTCATCAAGATATGAAGATATTTTTGTAAGTATAGAAAGCAAATCATAGTTAAAAAGGGTTAGTTCGTCCAAAAAGACCCTTATGTTGTTCCAAACCTGTAAGACTTTCATTCATCTTCGGAACACAAATGAAGATCTTTTTGATGAAATCTGAGCGCAACTACCACTTTGATGCTTCAAAAATATCATAAACAGATTGTAAAACGAATCCATATGAATTGAGCAGTTTAGTCTTTTAGACTTGTATTCACATATAAACATTGATCAGCAAACATAAACAAAAGCTCAACCAAACCTGCTTGATGCACAAGAATGAACCTCATTGGTTCTTGCTGAAGCTCAAACGTGATGCGTAACACGAAAATGAACCTCATTGGTTCTTGCTGAAGTTCAAACGTGCTGCGTAACACGAGAATGAACCTCATTGGTTCTTGCAGAAGCTCAAACGTGCTACGTAACACGAGAATGAACCTCATTGGTTCTTGCAGAAGCTCAAACGTGCTACGTAACACGAGAATTAACCTCATTGGTTCTTGCTGAATTTCAAACGTGCTGCGTAACACGAGAATGAACCTCATTGGTTCTTGAGGAAGCTCAAACGTGATGTGTAACACGAGAATGAACCTCATTGGCTCTTGTTGAAGCTCAAATGTGATGCGTAACACGAGAATGAACCTCATTGGCTCTTGTTGAAGCTCAAATGTGCTCCGTAACACGAGAATTAACCTCATTGGTTCTTTCTGAAATTCAAACGTGCTGCATAACACGAGAATGAACCTCATTTGTTCTTGCTGAAGCTCAAATGTACTCAGTAACACGAGAATGAACCTCATTGGTTCTTGATGAAGCTCAAACGTGCTCCGTAACACGAGAATTAACCTCATTCGTTCTTGCTGAAGCTCAAATATGATGCGTAACATGAGAATGAACCTCATTGGTTCTCGCTGAAGCTCAAACGTGATGCGTAACATGAGATTGAACCTCATTGGTTCTCGCTGAAGCTCAAACGTGCTCCGTAACACGAGAATGAACCTCATTGGTTCTTGCTGAAGCTCAAACGTGATGCGTAACATGAGATTGAACCTCATTGGTTCTTGCAGAAGCTCAAACGTGCTCCGTAACACGAGAATGAACCTCATTGGTTCTTGCTGAAGCTCAAACGTGCTGCGTAACACGAGAATGAACCTAATTGGTTCTCGCTGAAGCTCAAACGTGCAAAGTAGCACAAGAATGAACCTCATTGGTTCTCGCTGAAGCTCAAACGTGCTCCGTAACACGAGAATGAACCTCATTGGTTCTTGTTGAAGCTCAAACGTGATGCGTAACACGAGAATGAACCTAATTGGTTCTTGTTGAAGCTCAAACGTGATGCGTAACACGAGAATGAACCTCATTGGTTCTTGCTGAAGCTCAAACGTGATGCGTAACACGAGAATGAACCTCATTGGTTCTTGCTGAAGCTCAAACGTGATGCATAACACGAGAATGAACCTCATTGGTTCTTGTTGAAGCTCAAACGTGATGTGTAAACCCAGAATGAACCTCATTGGTTCTTGAGGAAGCTCAAACGTGATGCGTAACGCCAGAATGAACCTCATTGGTTATTGAGGAAGCTTAAATGTGCTGCGTAACACGAGAATGAACCTCATTGGTTCTTGAGGAAGCTCAAACGTGATGCGTAACACGAGAATGAACCTCATTGGTTCTTGGTGAAGCTCAAACGTGATGCGTAACATGAGAATGAACCTCATTGGTTCTTGCTGAAGCTCAAACGTGATGCGTAACACGAGAATTAACCTCATTGGTTCTTGCTGAACCTCAAACGTGATGCGTAACACGAGAATGAACCTCATTGGTTCTTGCTGAAGCTCAAACGTGATGCGTAACACGAGAATGAATCTCATTGGTTCTTGCAGAAGCTCAAACGTGATGCGTAACATGAGAATTAACCTAATTGGTTCTTGCAGAAGCTCAAACGTGATGCGTAACACGAGAATTAACCTCATTGGTTCTTGCTGAAGCTCAAACGTGATGTGTAACACGAGAATGAACCTCATTGGTTCTTGCTGAAGCTCAAATGTGATGCGTAACACGAGAATGAATCTCATTGGTTCTTGAGGAAGCTCAAACGTGATGAGTAACACGAGAATGAATCTCATTGGTTCTTGCAGAAGCTCAAACGTGATGCGTAACACGAGAATAAATTTCATTGGTTCTTGCAGAAGCTCAAACGTGATGCGTAACACGAGAATGAATCTCATTGGTTCTTGAGGAAGCTCAAACGTGATGCGTAACATGAGAATGAACCTTATTGGTTCTTGCTGAAGCTCAAACGTGACGCGTAACATGAGAATGAACCTCATTGGTTCTCGAGGAAGCTCAAACGTGATGCGTAACACGAGAATGAACCTCATTGGTTCTTGAGGAAACTCAAACGTGATGCGTAACACGAGAATGAATCTCATTGGTTCTTGCAGAAGCTCAAACGTGATGCGTAACACGAGAATGAACCTCATTGGTTCTTGATGAAGCTCAAACGTGCTCCGTAACACGAGAATTAACCTCATTCGTTCTTGCTGAAGCTCAAACGTGACGCGTAACATGAGAATGAACCTCATTGGTTCTCGAGGAAGCTCAAACGTGATGCGTAACACGAGAATGAACCTCATTGGTTCTTGAGGAAACTCAAACGTGATGCGTAACACGAGAATGAATCTCATTGGTTCTTGCAGAAGCTCAAACGTGATGCGTAACACGAGAATGAACCTCATTGGTTCTTGCTGAAGCTCAAACGTGATGCGTAACACGAGAATGAATCTCATTGGTTCTTGCTGAAGCTCAAACGTGATGCGTAACACGAGAATGAATCTCATTGGTTCTCGCTGAAGCTCAAACGTGCAAAGTAACACGAGAATGAACCTCATTGGTTCTTGAGGAAGCTCAAACGTGCAAAGTAACACGAGAATGAACCTTATTGGTTCTCACTGAAGCTCAAACGTGATGCGTAACACTAGATTGAACCTCATTGGTTCTTGCTGAAGCTCAAACGTGATGTGTAACACGAGAATGAATCTCATTGGTTCTTGAGGAAGCTCAAACGTGATGCGTAACACGAGAATGAATCTCATTGGTTCTTGAGGAAGCTCAAACGTGATGCGTAACACGAGAATTAATCTCATTGGTTCTTGAGGAAGCTCAAATGTGATGCGTAACACGAGAATGAATCTCATTGGCTCTCGCTGAAGCTCAAATGTGATGCGTAACACGAGAATTAATCCATTTGGTTCTTGAGGAAGCTCAAACGTGATGCGTAACAAGAGAATGAATCTCATTGGTTCTTGAGGAAGCTCAAACGTGATGCGTAACAAGAGAATGAATCTCATTGGTTCTTGAGGAAGCTCAAACGTGATGCGTAACACGAGAATTAATCTCATTGGTTCTTGAGGAAGTTCAAATGTGATGCGTAACACGAGAATGAATCTCATTGGTTCTTGAGGAAGCTCAAACGTGATGCATAACACGAGAATGAACCTCATTGGTTCTTGCTGAAGCTCAAACGTGATGCGTAACACGAGAATGAACCTCATTGGTTCTTGCTGAAGCTCAAACGTGATGCGTAACACGAGAATGAACCTCATTGGTTCTTGAAGAAGCTCAAACGTGATGCGTAAACCCAGAATGAACCTCATTGGTTCTTGAGGAAGCTCAAACGTGATGCGTAACACGAGAATGAACCTCATTGGTTCTTGGTGAAGCTCAAACGTGATGCGTAACATGAGAATTAACCTCATTGGTTCTTGAGGAAGCTTAAATGTGCTGCATAACACAAGAATGAACCTCATTGGTTCTTGAGGAAGCTCAAACGTGATGCGTAACACGAGAATGAACCTCATTGGTTCTTGGTGAAGCTCAAACGTGATGCGTAACATGAGAATGAACCTCATTGGTTCTTGCTGAAGCTCAAACGTGATGCGTAACACGAGAATGAACCTCATTGGTTCTTTCTGAAGCTCAAACGTGATGCGTAACACGAGAATGAAACTCATTGGTTTTTGGTGAAGCTCAAACGTGATGCGTAACATGAGAATTAACCTAATTGGTTCTTGCTGAAGCTCAAACGTGATGCTTAACACGAGAATTAACCTCATTGGTTCTTGCTGAAGCTCAAACGTGATGCTTAACACGAGAATTAACCTCATTGGTTCTTGCTGAAGCTCAAACGTGATGCGTAACACGAGAATGAACCTCATTGGTTCTTGCTGAAGCTCAAACGTGATGCGTAACACGAGAATGAATCTCATTGGTTCTTGCTGAAGCTCAAACGTGATGCTTAACACGAGAATTAACCTCATTGGTTCTTGAGGAAGCTTAAATGTGCTGCATAACACAAGAATGAACCTCATTGGTTCTTGCTGAAGCTCAAACGTGATGCGTAACACGAGAATTAACCTCATTGGTTCTTGCTGAAGCTCAAACGTGATGCTTAACACGAGAATTAACCTCATTGGTTCTTGCTGAAGCTCAAACGTGATGCGTAACACGAGAATGAACCTCATTGGTTCTTGCTGAAGCTCAAACGTGATGCGTAACACGAGAATGAATCTCATTGGTTCTTGAGGAAGCTCAAACGTGATGCGTAACACGAGAATGAATCTCATTGTTTCTTGCAGAAGCTCAAACGTGATGCGTAACATGAGAATTAACCTCATTGGTTCTTGAGGAAGCTTAAATGTGATGCGTAACACGAGAATGAATCTCATTGGTTCTTGCTGAAGCTCAAACGTGATGCGTAACACGAGAATTAACCTCATTGGTTCTTGCTGAAGCTCAAACGTGATGCGTAACACGAGAATGAACCTCATTGGTTCTTGCTGAAGCTCAAACGTGATGCGTAACACGAGAATGAACCTCATTGGTTCTTGCAGAAGCTCAAACGTGATGCGTAACACGAGAATGAACCTCTTTGGTTCTTGCTGAAGCTCAAACGTGATGCGTAACACGAGAATGAATCTCATTGGTTCTTGAGGAACCTCAAACGTGATGCGTAACACGAGAATGAATCTCATTGGTTCTTGCAGAAGCTCAAACGTGATGCGTAACACGAGAATGAATCTCATTGGTTCTTGCTGAAGCTCAAACGTGACGCGTAACACGAGAATGAACCTCATTGGTTCTTGAGTAAGCTCAAACGTGATGCGTAACACGAGAATGCACCTCATTGGTTCTTGAGGAAGCTCAAACGTGATGCGTAACACGAGAATGAATCTCATTGGTTCTTGCAGAAGCTCAAACGTGATGCGTAACACGAGAATGAACCTCATTGGTTCTTGCTGAAGCTCAAACGTGATGCGTAACACGAGAATGAATCTCATTGGTTCTTGCAGAAGCTCAAACGTGATGCGTAACACGAGAATGAACCTCATTGGTTCTTGCTGAAGCTCAAACGTGATGCGTAACACGAGAATGAATCTCATTGGTTCTTGCTGAAGCTCAAACGTGATGCGTAACACGAGAATGAATCTCATTGGTTCTCGCTGAAGCTCAAACGTGCAAAGTAACACAAGAATGAACCTCGTTGGTTCTCACTGAAGCTCAAACGTGATGCGTAACACGAGAATGAACCTCATTGGTTCTTGCTGAAGCTCAAACGTGCAAAGTAACACGAGAATGAACCTCATTGGTTCTTGAGGAAGCTCAAACGTGCAAAGTAACACGAGAATGAACCTCATTGGTTCTTGAGGAAGCTCAAACGTGCAAAGTAACACGAGAATGAACCTCGTTGGTTCTTGCAGAAGCTCAAACGTGATGCGTAACACGAGAATGAACCTCATTGGTTCTTGCTGAAGCTCAAACGTGATGTGTAACACGAGAATGAACCTCATTGGTTCTTGCTGAAGCTCAAACGTGATGTGTAACACGAGAATGAACCTCATTGGTTCTTGCTGAAGCTCAAACGTGATGTGTAACACGAGAATGAATCTCATTGGCTCTTGCTGAAGCTCAAACGTGATGCGTAACACGAGAATGAACCTCGTTGGTTCTTGAGGAAGCTCAAACGTGATGCGTAACACGAGAATGAACCTCATTGGCTCTCGCTGAAGCTCAAATGTGATGCGTAACACGAGAATGAATCTCATTGGTTCTTGAGGAAGTTCAAATGTGATGCGTAACACGAGAATGAATCTCATTGGTTCTTGAGGAAGCTCAAACGTGATGCGTAACACGAGAATGAACCTCATTGGTTCTTGCAGAAGCTCAAACGTGATGCGTAACACGAGAATGAATCTCATTGGTTCTTGAGGAAGCTCAAACGTGATGCGTAACACGAGAATGAATCTCATTGGTTCTTGAGGAAGCTCAAACGTGATGCGTAACATGAGAATGAATCTCATTGGTTCTTGCTGAAGCTCAAACATGATGCGTAACACGAGAATGAATCTCATTGGTTCTTGAGGAAGCTCAAACGTGATGTGTAACACGAGAATGAATCTCATTGGTTCTTGAGGAAGCTCAAACGTGATGCGTAACACGAGAATGAATCTCATTGGTTCTTGAGGAAGCTCAAACGTGATGCGTAACACGAGAATGAACCTCATTGGTTCTTGCAGAAGCTCAAACGTGATGCGTAACACGAGAATGAATCTCATTGGTTCTTGAGGAAGCTCAAACGTGATGCGTAACACGAGAATGAATCTCATTGGTTCTTGAGGAAGCTCAAACGTGATGCGTAACACGAGAATGAACCTCATTGGTTCTTGAGGAAGCTCAAACGTGATGCGTAACATGAGAATGAACCTCATTGGTTCTTGAGGAAGCTCAAACGTGATGCGTAACATGAGAATGAACCTCATTGGTTCTTGAGGAAGCTCAAACGTGACGCGTAACACGAGAATGCGAACAAAAGTCTAAATTAAATCTGTTCATCATATAAAGCGATCGAGTCACACGTGTTTGGAATGACATAAAGGTGAATAATTTTCATTTTTGGGTGACTATCCCTTTAACTCTAGCTTTTCTCCCAAAGGTCAGTCATCTAGCTGTCTAATAAAAGGGATCTTTCTCTCACTGTAATTCCCTTAAGATCCCATCCATTCATAATCTAATTCCACGAGGACATCCTCTAGATTACGTCAGGCTTTTTCTTTCTTCTGAGATGCACCTGTTATTCATGAGAGATGAGAGAGCTGGACTCGTTTGCCAGAGTCAGAGACACTATATTGTGCACCAAGACAAAGCATCCAGTGTGTCCACATACTGAGGGACACTAATGGAAGTGCACTCAGAAACTTACCGATAAACGAATTAGTGCTAACAGAGCGAGACTCTAATTATACAAACCATGGCAATTAGAAAAATTAAGATAAACTCCAAGCTAAGCAGATTCAAGCCACTTGATAGACGACACACATACACTTGCCAACATAAACCATGACCTTACATTTGGTCAGACCCAGTAAATACGGTCCTCACCTATTAACTCTGGCCTGCATCCTCATATAAACAGCCTCAAAACAAAACACCAATTTTAGCATCTGAAATATTGTAATCCAAATTCAACACACACATGTAACACTGTAATATTAAGTAAGCAGGGACTATTATTGAACATTTTGACTTAAATAATTTTGACTTAAACAATAATTCCACAAAGCTCACGGTTATTATATAATCAAATGTTCATTAGGTTTCTTACCACTCCATAGGCAGGTTGTAGTGGTAAAATAAAGAGTATATTCCCAAATTCCCATGGTCCTATATAAACATTAATTTATGCTTTATGTGATGTCGTTTTTTGTAGGTTTGTGGGAAAGAATCTCTCTCTGCATCCCACAGGCAGAAGTGAGTAGAGTCTCATGCAGCAGCATCAACAAAAAAGAACTAAGCTCCGCCTCCTCCATCTCTCTCTCTCTCTCTCTCTCTCTCTCTCTCTCTCTCTCTCTCTCTCTCTCTCTCTCTCACACACACACACACACACACACACACAGTTTTTCATTCCAATAACAAATATAGAAAATAAACAATAATGATAATTCTCAGCATAGTGTAGCTCTACTTTTCTTCATCATATATTTCTTTACACGTGATTAGGCAATGGGAAAACATTCCGGAGTTATGGGATTCACTATAGTTCAGGATCTATTTTATCAGCGCACTCTAGTCTACTACAGGCCTCATTCTGCACAAGGCCTTTGATTATGGTTCCCTAATATGGTTCATACATTTCCAAAGCAACTGCAATGCCACACATGAGGTTTCCTTTAGGCTTTCTCTTCCTTCAGCTCCTGGTGCTGCATGATTTGGGTGTGAGATGTAAGAGCAGAGACTTGGCAAATGAACCACCAGCCTGATGAATTCAGCTCTGCAACTCAGCACATTGAGAAGAGGGATCTTAAAGGTGTACTCTGTGAGTTTTTTGCCAATTGAAAAAACTTTAAAACTGAAAAATGAATGGCAGTTTTGAAAGATCTGTTTTGTGGGCTTTTGACTTTTTGTTGTTGTTGGATTTAGATGATTTAATCATGTGTGCATTAGTTCTTTTAAATGGTTTAAATCCAAAAGTAGTGTACATTAAACACTAGTTTTCCCTAGGGCTGGTCGATACGACCAAAAGTACACCAATCAGGCATAACATTATGTCCTAATATTGTGTTGGTCCCCCTTTTGCTGCCAAAACAGCCCTGACCCATCGGGGCATGGACTCCACTAGTCAAGTCAACTTTATTTATATAGCGCTTTTAACAATGTAGATTGTTTCAAAGCAGCTTTACAGTGTTAAACAGGAAAATAATGCAGCATAATTTTATTCAGCTCTACAGTCATTCTGGAGAAAAAGCCGATGTCATCAGTTCATTTCAACTATCATACAGTGACAATGTGGGCTTTAGATCAGTAATTTAGTTTATATGGTTAATTTAGTTTAATAATTAGATTTATTTGGATATTTAGTTGAAAAATGTTGTGTGAGCACGCCAAGCCAGAGGCAAGACCCCTGAAGGTGTGCTGTGGTTTCAGGGATGGGCAGTATTTCAGAAACATGTATTTGAAATGCAAAATAGTATTTTGTATTTTAAAGCCTTTGGAAAAAAATCGAATGTAATTTGTATTTAAATAAATTTTTACGAGTTATTTAATGCGTATTTGGCATGCTGTCCGGGGGGAGGGCTTCGAGCTCGGATTTAGGCCCGAACTCAGAGTATACTCACACTTATATGTGAAGTTTTAGTAACTAATTTCGGGAGGAGCACGTCCAGATAATTAAACCTAATTAAACCCAAGTGGAGCACATCAAGCCAATCGATTTAATCAACAACAAGAGGTGTACATATACAGCATATTTACCTTCTTTCGTTGACCGTTTTTATTTTTAGCATCCCTCCACCACCCCATCTCCTCACTTTGATTTAATAAACTCTCATTAGACGTCAACACAATCCATAATAAAATACAGTCTAGTTCTAGACTATCTTATCATTGATACTCTGGGTTCGGGCCCAAATTCCGAGCCCGGACAGCAAAATACGCATAATCTTTACTCCATTTAATCTGATGTAAGTGTGAACTCGTGAAGTAAGTGGTTTAGAGTAAAAAGTGTGGAGAAGGGGGGGTGGAGGGTTGCTGAGAACTGTCAACAAGCGGAGGTAGAACTGCTGCATATCTATATACACCTCTATTGTTGCTCTCCACCGGTGTCAATTATCTGAACATGCTTCTCCCGAACCTTGTTAATAAAACATCATTTAAGATGAGTATTTTCAAAATACTCAAAATACTTTGAGCCAGTCAACCTCTTTATCAGGAGCTGTTTTCATGCAACAACTAGTTCAGACCAGACACGCCCCTCCCCCAAACCCAACATTCATGCACAACTTTTCTGGAATAAGGATGTCATGGTCAATTCTACTCATAGCTGTCAACATTGAACATTGAAAATAAGGGAGATTTCCCGGAATCCATCCACAAAATAAGGGATTTTTTTACATGATTCTTACCCACAAACTTAAAAAAAAAGTCTAAAGAGTTTATAACTACACAAAATATTTCGATTTTGGCCGTCAGCATCCTGATCCATCATCGCACATCACACTCATCTACTCAACTCTCCTTGAAGTTTACTTCCCGCTACTTTTTCCCTCTTCCTCCCGCCCGCGGCTGCAACTGTCTTCTTCTTCTTCGATAGTAGCCTAAGCCAGTGATTCCCAACCTTTTTTCAGTCATTTTATCATACGTTACGCTAGGGGTGTAACGGTACAGATTGCTCACGGTTCGGTTTGTATCACGGTTTTAGGTTCACGGTTTCGGTACTGTTCAGTATTTGCTATGTTCAGGGAAAAAAGGACTACTGTCAAATTAAAAAAAAGAAAATAATGAGAACAAATCATTTAAATACAGGCAGCAGCACAAATAAATACTATCGAGCAAAGATACTAATAAAATAAACTATGCGTTTCAGGTTTTTCAGGTACGTCTAACATTAGTTTTCAGGTACAGAAATTTATCAAATGTAAAATAGCATTGCATATTTGACTGTATAAATTAAAGATTAATCCTATTAAACTTACAAAAGCTATTCAATCAAGAGCAGTGAGTGATGCCCTTGTCTTTTGTTTGACATTAAACAGACAGCAGTAAAGGCTACTGCCTCTTTAAGACCTCGGATATGCGTCGTCTTTTCTGGACTGTATAAAGTTTACTTAAGCCATATACAGACTATGTCTGCTAGAATACTCATCAATATGGACATGTTGACATACTTTTTGCGTGAGTTTGTCCGTTCAAGAGCAAGACTTGAAAGCAGAGGTGGACAGTAACGAAGTACATTTACTTGAGTACTGTACTTAAGTACACTTTTTGAGTATCTGTACTTTACTGAAGTATTATTTTTTAGGGAAACTTTTACTTTAACTTCACTACATTTGAAAGACAAATATCGTACTTTTTACTCCACTACATTTCTATCAAGGTCCTCGAAGTCAAAAGTCGTTTCTGTGGCAGCTTTGCAAGTCAGTGGATGATTTTTTTTTTCTTCTTTTAAAAGTTTTTTTTTTTTTTTGCAAAATGTAAATGTCTGGGAGAAAGAGAAGCAAAGACATATGGATGAATCTGAGAAAGCATGATGAACGAGCTCAGTCTGTTTTTTTGTGCCTCTGAGATGCCAGAGCACGAGTACTGAATAGAGCTTTCTTTTGTGTGTTTTTTCGCACTTAAACAGACCAATACACACAAAATGTCAAAATTTTCATTTTGGAAAATATTCACATAAACAGTTGGGGGAATATCGGATGTGTATCAGTGTGTAGGATTTGTGCATTCTGCCTTAAAGTGACAGCAGCTTTGTAAAAAGCTTTGTAACTTTGAAGTATTTAAATTAGTTCAAGGTGGTCGTTTGCTAGCATGTTGAACCATGATGGCATAGTGTGCATTTATACAACAATGCAACAATAAAATAATGCATTGACATAAAAAAGGAAATTTACTTTTGATACTTAAGTACTTTTAAAAGCAAGTACTTCTGTACTTTTACTTAAGTAAAAATAGTTTTTAACAACTTTCACTTGTAACAGATTAATATTTGACCAGTAGTACTTTTACTTTCACTCGAGTAATGGAGTTGTGTACTTTGTCCACCCTTGCTTGAAAGAGAACTCAATATTTGCGCGCTGAGAGACGTGTGCGCGCTCTCGGATGAGTGCACAGACAAATTTTCTCACAGCGCGCACCACTTCTCATTCGCGTCTTCTGGCACTAAACCAGATAGTTGCGTGTTCTGAGTTAACACAATCAGAACGTAAAAATACGGGATATTTTACGGGGAAATACTAAACCGGGAAGACAACGGGAAAAGAGCTAAAATACGTGAGAAACCCGGAAAAAACGGGAGGGTTGACAGCTATGATTCTACTTGTTGATTAAAGTAGCTTGTCAGATGTTTTTGAAGCATGAACGTTACTGCATGTTAGGGATGGGGGATATAATGTGACAATACATATAGTAGCGATGATATAAATTGTGAATCGATGGAACTTTTTCTAAATCGTTTACATGGATAGGCCTATCGGGGTAAGCAAATATATCTGTGGAGCTTTTAGTGGGCAGGAATAATTGGAATGTGGAAAAAGAAGCAAGGACGAATGAGTTATTGATGCGATTTGTGTTATTATAACTGCAGCGAAAGGAAATTCAAATTCACACTTGCACGTTGGCAGGCGTTTTTTTTGCACGCACGCTCCGAGAGCTACAAATAGGCCTACACTTTTGACTTTTTTAACGCGGCAAGCGGTGGAATCAGCACAGTTGCCGCTTTCTCTTTAGCTTTGTGCAGTTGAAGCTACTGCTGCCAACACATTTTCAGGGGAAGTTGCTAAAGGCAGATCGAGTTATGCTTTGTTATGTGCTATGACGTCGTTATGTAATCGCAAGGCAAAAGTACGCCATTATGTAACGCATAGATATTATTGAAATGCTAATTTTGATTTGTTTGTAAAATAAATTAAAGCAATGGGTTAGTTGATATGTACGGAGCCCCACACATGACGTGCAAGAGGAAAAATAAATAAATTGTGCGCAAAATTTACTAATTTGTTCCCTCGATTTGCTAAACCGTCCACGCGATTCACTCATTTGTTCTCTCAATGTATAAATCGTCTGCACCATTTAGCCTACTAGTTTTTTCCTGAATGTCACATGCAAACTTCCGTAAATATGCTACCTAAATGATCTTCCGATTTTTACAGCGATTTCCACAGCAATCTTAAGGAATTACGAATGAACCGCTCGGCCTATTGAGCTAGCTTTTATGTGCGTTGTTTGGATTAGAGTCACTTTCCCTTTTGATGGAGACTGACCACTGCAGACCGGGAACAGCCCACAAGAGCTGCAGTTTTGGAGATGCTCTGACCCAGTCGTCTAGCCGTCACAATCTGGCCCTTGTCAAACTCGCTCAAAACCTTACGCTTGCCCATTTTTCCTGCTTTTCCTCTGTTTCATCCTCTCTTCCCTCACCAACACACTTCTAATCTCTGAATGTAATACCGCAACGGACACTTTATGTTCCATTTTAAGCATTATATAGGGGATAGGGAACGATTCAGACTGTGCACTATATAGGGGATAGGGAACGATTCAGACAGGGCACTATATAGGGGATAGGGAACGATTCAGACAGTGCACTATATAGGGGATAGGGAACGATTCAGACAGTGCACTATATAGGGGATAGGGAACGATTCAGAAAGGGCACTATATAGGGGATAGGGAACGATTCAGACAGGGCACTATATAGGGGATAGGGAACGATTCAGACAGTGCACTATATAGGGGATAGGGAACGATTCAGACAGTGCACTATATAGGGGATAGGGAACGATTCAGACAGTGCACTTTATAGGGGATAGGGAACGATTCAGACAGTGCACTATATAGGGGATAGGGAACGATTCAGACAGTGCACTTTATAGGGGATAGGGAACGATTCAGACAGTGCACTATATAGGGGATAGGGAACGATTCAGACTGTGCACTTTATAGGGGATAGGGAACGATTCAGACTGTGCACTATATAGGGGATAGGGAACGATTCAGATTGTGCACTATATAGGGGATAGGGAACGATTCAGACTGTGCACTATATAGGGGATAGGGAACGATTCAGACAGTGCACTATATAGGGGATAGGGAACGATTCAGACAGTGCACTATATAGGGGATAGGGAACGATTCAGACAGTGCACTTTATAGGGGATAGGGAACGATTCAGACAGTGCACTATATAGGGGATAGGGAACGATTCAGACAGTGCACTTTATAGGGGATAGGGAACGATTCAGACAGTGCACAATATAGGGGATAGGGAACGATTCAGACTGTGCACTTTATAGGGGATAGGGAACGATTCAGACTGTGCACTATATAGGGGATAGGGAACGATTCAGATTGTGCACTATATAGGGGATAGGGAACGATTCAGACTGTGCACTATATAGGGGATAGGGAACGATTCAGACAGTGCACTATATAGGGGATAGGGAACGATTCAGACAGTGCATTATATAGGGGATAGGGAACGATTCAGATAGTGCACTTTATAGGGGATAGGGAACGATTCAGATAGTGCACTTTATAGGGGATGGGGAATGCTGTGCGTTTCAAGTGACTTCAGTGTGGCTTTAAGGTAATAACTTTGCAACTAGCCTACATGTCAACTACATACAAATCACCTGCAATGAAATTTGCTCAACTGTTACACTTTGTTAATAACATTCGCAAAAAGATATGATGGTTTGATCCCACTTTATCATAAGTGTTCTTAAATATGGAATACCATTTGATATACAATGCACTTATTATGAACATTAATAGACCATTCTCGTTAACTGCTTATACAAAGGCATATTAGCTTTATACGAGCCAAACAATACCAACAGTAACCAGCAGAGGGAGCTGTCAGACTGATGATTCCACGTGATCAGACCCAGACGGGCGCGCGCGCTCTCAGCTCACACAACACATTCAAATCGGTTCAAAAATCCGATGTCAACCAGTGACTGCAATATCTTGTACATTTGACATAACCTACATGATATATATGTTCTTAACCCTTTTTTAAACGTTTAGATGAAAAGTTTGTGTGGATATTCTATATCAATTTAAACCTGCGAATCTGCTGATTCAAATGTTTCAGTTCTGCCGGTTCTGCCATTTAAAACGGTTTAATATCACAAATCAGAGGTAAAAATGTACTTTATTACCTATTTTTTTATATTATATAACTGATATACACAACCATGCTACAAATAAACAGCATAGTTTTATTAGCGTTATAATATTTATTTAAAATTAGCATAAGTCACGTAGGCTACCTCACCAACAATTAAAACTGCCTCACGGGTGTAATATTCATATATATTTTTTTAATATAAACATAATTTGTGTCCAGTAAGCACTCATTAAAACTCATATTTATTCAATTGCCTACCAACTCCATGGCACATTAGCCTACATTTCCCTTTTCGTGAATGTATATTTTATTTATGCTATGGTATTTTTGTTTATTTCTACTTTATTTGTTGTAGTATTTCTCTGTGCACAAGAAGCTTCTGTCAACAAGAGATTCTGTAAAAAAGATTATATGATGATAATAAAGGTTACACTTTTACTATAGGGTTATAGGGTAGGATTAGGGTTTGGTTGAGGATTAGTACATGTAATTATGCATAATTTGCTGTTATTACTATGGTAAGTACATGTCACATGTGTAACAATGACACTGTAAAATAAAGTATTACCGTACTTCAATTTATAGGTTTCAATTTATTTTAAGATGTCATTGTTACAGTGAAATGTACTGAGTAATATTAAGTAACTACATGTACTTACTATAGGGTTAGGGTAGGATTAGAGTTAGTCACATGTAATTATGCATAATTTACTTTTATTACTATGTAACATATGTATCAATGACACTGTAAAATAAAGTGTTACCAATAATTATAATAGGCTACAACTCAAACTCAACTTATGTGTTCTATGGAAAAATACAATAAATGTTAGACATTAAAAAGCTGATTTGCTGAAGATGCATTCATTTCCGTCACTCAGTCTGGCTTTTTAGTCATAATAAATTTGCACAAAGCAAACTGGCTGTTATTGGAAATGAGAAATGAGAGTCTCTGACAGCAGACTGTCCCACACTGAGTGTGACTGCACATCTGCCACTGTTACCTGAGATCCCAGTCAAGACTCCAGTCAGTTATTTATCATGCACTGGCACACTTTAATATGTGTCATTATGCTCAGGATTCCTTTGATACACATTAAACATTCAGTGTTTTTCCTCTTCACAGGGCATCCGAGAACAAATGTGCAATGAATTCTTTCTAAAATAGAAACAGAAAAAATGGGGGAACTGACTTGTGTCTATGAATATGAAAAATGGAAATGGAGAGGTATGAGACGGCACGTAATGACCTCCACAAGGGCTGGAGAATAATTGAAAACTCTGATCAAGCCGGTTTCGTGGATCAATATGATCATGCTATGAGGGCTCAGACATTTCATTGTGACACTGAGACAGTCCAATTTATCATGACACATAACAACACGTATATATAAATACACATTGCCCAAAGTTTTGGGACGCCTGCCTTTACATGCACATGAAGTTTAATGCCATCCCATTCTTAATCCGTAGGGTTTAATATGGAGTCGGCCCACCCTTTACAGCTCTAAAAGCTTCAACTCTTATGGGAATTCTTTCCTCAAGGTTTAGGAGTGTGTTTATGGGGATTTGTGAGGTCAGGCACTGATGTTGGACGAGAAGGCCTGGCTCTCAGTCTCCGCTCTAATTCATCCCAAAGTTGTTCTATCGGGTTGAGGTCAGGACTCAAGTTCCTCCACACCAAACTCGCTCATCCATGTCTTTATGGACCGACACTTTGTGCACTGGTCAGTCATGTTGGGACAGGAAGGGGCCGTCCCCAAACTGTTCCCACAAAGTTGGGAGCATGAAATTGTCCAAAATGTCTTGGTGAAGCATTAAGAGTTCCTTTCACTGGAACTAAGAGGCCAAGCCCAACCCCTGAAAAACAACCCCACACCATAATCCCCCCTCCACCAAACTTTACACTTGCAGTCAGGCAAGTCCCGTTCTCCTGGCAATCGCCAAACTCAGACTCGTCCATGGGATTTCCAGACAGGGAAACGTGTTTGGTCTCTCTAGAGAACACGTCTCCACTGCACTTGAGTCCAGTGGCGGCGTGATTTACCCCACTGCATCCCACGCTTTGCATTGCACTTGGTGATGTAAGGCTTGGATGAGCTGCTCGGCCATGGAAACCCATTCCATATAATTTTGTGTGAATTTGTCTGTTCAATTGCAAGAAGATGTGAAAGACAGCTCAGTTTAGTTGTGACGCGCTGTCTGAGAAGCGGCTTTCTGGGCGTGCTCAGAATGAGTTCCCTTTCGCTTCTCCGGCTTGAATATTTAAATTGCAAAGTCTTAAACTTTCGTGACAATGCAGCGCTGACCTGTCAACTGTCCTGAGTGTCGTTCATGTTTGTTCACGTTCATGCATTGTTAGAATTCATAAAAATGTTACCAGCCAACTGACAGCATTTCATATGCTCGCCAACACCAGTCTTTACTTGCATTTGGCGCTTGGATAGTGTTAATTTTAAGCCTATTCAAAGATGCAATATTTTACAGTTCCTTGTAATTGAATGAATGTTTTATAAGGAGTCATACAGTACTGTTACACTGCAAGAAAAAACATGTCCTGGCAGAAATTGGGTAAAACACCTGTGAAAGATCAATATGGAAAATTCGTATTTTTTACAGACTTTTCTTAAAGTGCACAACAAGTGCAAACATTCATTGATACTCAAGAAGGCAACACACACCATATGAAGTACCAACAGGATGTGGTCGTTTGTAAACAGGAAGATCAGTGTAAATGATTTGTCTTGTTGGAAATATGTAAATATTTAATGTAGGTTCTGAAAGGCCGTTGAAAATAAAAAATAAGATCCCTTACATTTGCATCATCTGTAACGGGCTGAATAACATTAGGAGACAAATGTGATTTGCAAACGTAGGTATTCAACTGTATATAACATTATATTATATGTAATCTGCACCATTGTATAAGGCATGTTTCTATGCTAGAAGCTCAGCCTAGGTAAGTATATTTAACACTATATCCATATATTTAAGTGCTAAAACAGTATTTTCTTCCTGCCTATTATACAAAGACTTTAAAAGGCTGTGTGGGTGTGTAATCTGGACGTACATTCGCCATGCTGTCATGGTCAATGAAAGGGACTTTGCTGTTGTCGAGTCCGTTTTGAGAATTCAGTGTTTTGTGACTTGGCGCTGCAGGTGGGAGTGTTGTCTTCTGGTCACATAAGCAAAGGCTGCATTTTTTGCAAAAGGCTATTGGTGGGGTCACTTTGATATCCCATCAATCACAGCCGGCTCCACATTGTAATAGCTCCCTAAGCAGTCATTGCATTGTTATAAATACTTGGCCAGAGCGACCAGCCAATGCAATTACTGTGTTTAAGAGAGCCTATGGACATGTAACAAATGCCCTTAGAACATAATTGCATTGCTAGGGGTTGCTTTCTGGTCAGGTCTGAAATTATGCTTCTTTGGATCGATTTCATTCAAACAGGCACGATTTGAATTGAAGACTAGGAGACAGCTGCAGATTAAAAAAGATGAAAGATTCATTCATTTACTCTGGTCCGACTGCTGTTTGTAGAGCAATGAATTTTAACAGTTCGTTAAAAGCCCCTCCTGAAATGCGCAATGTGCTCTGATTGGTCGGCTGGAGCAGTGTGTTGGGATTGGTCAGCATTTGAGCATGTTTGGGAAATGTCCCGTCCCTTAACATAACTACACGTTTAAACGCACTACTAACTAACTCAACCAGGCCCCGCCCCTTTATTTTGCATATGCCTTTTTAAATGGGGAATATTGTGACGTGTTCGTTCCCGAGAAAAAACTCAAGACTACAAGCGAGACATTTAAAAAAAATACAAAAACTCCATAAAACAGTGAAAATTACATGATCTAGGACCTTTATTCAGTGCTTGCCATTGTCTGTCCCTCACAGCCTCGTTTTCATCTGCGTTAAATTCAATATATGGCGTCTAAACCGACTAAGGTCTATTAGGAGCAAGGCAGTAGCAATAATCAACAGCAGCATCATAGCATATCTATTCCCGCCAAGACCAAATACATTAAAGGTAGGGTAGGCAATTTTCGAAGCAATAGCGAGCTAGCTCTGAAAGCATGAGATCATAGATCATTGAATCTGATTAGACCGTTAGCATCTCGCTCAATAGGCTAAGTTCTGCCAACATAACCAACGTGAAAACCTGCTTGCACAGGGAGCGAGCTGGGACTATTTCAATTAAATTCTCTTTTATTCTCACATATCATAATACACAAGTGTACTGGCAGTGAAATGCTTAGGTGCAAGTCTCTTTTACATGGCAGTATGATCAATTAGCAATATACATAAATAACAATAACCACATTTAATAAAGTGCTACGATGTATTGCTAGCAGTCTAATGTCTCGTAGTCTACTGGTATGGGCCCTAATACTGCGATACCTTCTGCCAGACAGTAGCAGTAAAAGCAGATCATGGCTCGGATGGCTGGAGTCTCTAATGATCTTTTGTGCTTTTCTCACACATCGCTGGGTGTAAATATCCTGGAGGGAGGGAAGCTCACCTCCAACAATGTGCTGAGCCGTCCGAACCACACTCTGCAGGGCTTTTCGTTTGAGAGTGGTGCAATTTCCGGCAGTGCAATTTTTATTTCCAGGCGCTGTGTAATATCCAGTGTTGGGCAAGTTACTTTTAAAAAGTAATTAGTTACAGTTACTAGTTACTTCTTCCAAAAAGTAACTAAATTAGTTACTCAGTTACAAATTTTAAAAGTAACTAGTTACTTAAGAAAGTAACTGTTGCGTTACTTTCAAGTAAAATTTAATTTTAAATGCTCAAATGTGACCCCACCTCTACCCCTCTTTAACGGAACTTAAAATACATGTGCATGTTCAATTATTTATGATAAATCTGAATATTATAATGAAATGGACACTTAATACAATACATTATTAACAGAAACATGAAACATATGTACACATCTAAAATTTTTTTTGCTGTGGGACAAAGTGAGACTAGCCTCCAATCAAATGCCATGTATGTAGATATTATGTTTATATAGTGGATCAACGCAAATAACACAATAGATGTTTTGGAACTTTTGATATTTATTGCCCCTCAACAGGCCACAACTGGGCAAAATTAAATTAAGCTTGTTAAGCAATATACCAAAAATAATTAACAAATATATACACTCTTTGTAGTGCAAATAAAACAAAAATTACTGCAAAAATACTGTACTTCAAGTAGAACAGTGTAACAATATTAGGTGCTTTCAATGTAACTGGAAAGTGCAATGTATAGCATACCGAAGGATATAAACAGGTAGGTAATACATAAAAAAAAAAAATACATCTCCATAAAAATAAATCTCGTACTCTGGCCATTGACAATCTTACTTCTCCTTCGGTAGTCATGGCCACTAATTTCGTGGAAGCATGCAACGTTGAAAGATGTTTGAGTAAGTTTGAATTACTTGACACTGACGTGGATAGGCACTTTTGCCCAGGGCATAATGTGCATTTCACGATTACATTCGTTCCTTTAATTTCTTGAAGGAAAAAGTAATGTCTATACTTCCATTTAGAGAAGGCTACTTTTGGATTATTTGGGCTCGTCGCCATACCTGTCTCTCGTTGACTGACTGACTTGTGTTGTTCCTTCTTGTGTGTCCTGTCCTGTCAGACTATGCGTTATTATGATGAGTCGTTCGCAATTCATGAGCATTACTAATGATGGGTCGTTCGCGAATGACCGTTAGTGATGATGGATCGACTCGTTCGCGAATGAGCTTTTGATGGGTCGTTCGCGATTCGCGAATGAGCCGACTCTTTTAGGTGAACGTCGCATAAGGTGAATTGCTCGCATATCTGAAGAGTCGACTCTATTTATTTTTTTTTTTTACAAATTTAGCCTATAGAAATTAAATAATTATGTAATAAAAATTGAAATATTATAGTCCAAGTCATTTAAAGAGCCGTTTGTGAGCCAAAAGAGCCGGCTCTTTTCAGTGAGCTGAGTCAAAAGAGCCGAATGTCCATCACTACTATGCGTGCTTTCGAACACCTGCCCAACTCTACCTCTGATTGGCTTACAATTTAAATTGTACTCTACCTCAGCCAATCGTCAGAATGTATGCGCTTGTCTCGTGCTCTGCCCACTAACCAAGGAAGAACAGTAGAACTCGCTCAGAGATCTAGTTGGTCTGATGAAAAAAAAACAGCTTCATCAGTTATAGTAACGCGCCGCATTTTTTGGCAGTAACGGTAACGGCGTTATTAAGATGAGAAGAGTAATCAATTAGATTACTCATTACTGGAAAAAGTAATGCCGTTAGTAACGCCGTTATTCCCATCATTGGTAATATCATTGCGCCGCTGCACTAGGGCAGCCACTAACGACTATATTTATATCGATTAATCTATCGACTAATTTATCACAGTAATTTTACAACAATTTTACTTAAAAACATTTAATTTGACACGCAACGTTGGCCTTCAGTAGTGTACTATAAAAAAGTATAAATGTAAACAAGCCCTTGGCAAAATGTAAAACTATAAGAGTAAAAATGTAAAAAGGTACAAATTTGTAAACCAACATAACGAAAAAAGCGAATATCAGCAAATACTTTTTATATAGAATAGTGTTGTCACGAAACCAAAATTATGACTTTGATACGATACCAGACTAAAATACCTCGATACTGATACTGAATCGATACATGGCAAAAAAACAGTCAAAGTAATTTAATAATATGACGGAACTTATATTGTTTTATCATTGTTTTAGAGTTAAAAAACCCTAAAAACTCACTTGGCCGGCATGTTCCTGCTCTGCTTCACACAGAATATGAGGTCCGGCCCTTTAAGAGCTGCACGGACCAAATTCATTGTAACACCCGATTTCTCATTCAACTCTGTATAAGTTCACTAAAGACATATCCGACTGTGTTTCCCCGAATACTCGCCAGGACGTGCATTTTTACATATTTTTGACCATTCAAACCCAATAATATGCGAAACTGGCTTCTCGATCTGTCTGAGTGAAAGGCGTGTGCGCGCTTCAGGTCAGAGTCTGGCCGTGCCGCACTTTTCTGTTGCGTTCTTTTTCCTGAGCTGCTCGTATATATTTGACTGTTCTGCTTCCATTGTTTAGGGAACGGTCCTCACACGTCCTCACACATCGACGCAGATTAAGAAATACTGCTCTTATTAGAGTGATGTCATTTTTAAAGTACTGGTACTAATACAATTTCATATCGTACCCAACTTACCCAGTCTAATGAAAATATTGACGTTGACTAATTAACAGTGCTGACGCAGGCGATTGTATCGACCAATCGCGACAGGCCTACGCTGCACTCATGGGATGGCTCAAAGCTCTTGATTACTACGCAGGAATGAGAGTATAGTTCCTAGCCATATCGGCCTAGAAAATCATAACTTTTCATTTTCAGTCGGCCTTAGTACACGATGTAACTACAGAAGAGTCAAGTTTTAAATGGGAAAAATATCGAAAGTCTTTGGTCATTTTTGAGTGAGATGCTAACGGTCTAATCAGATTCAATGATCTATGCTAAGCTATGCTAAAAGGGCTACCACCAGATGCGGAGATCGGCTGAATGGATTGGAAAATGGTAAAACTCAACTGTTTAATTCTAAGGGAGTTGGAAAATGAGCCTATTTTGTGTTCCTTCAAAGTGTTCCTTCAAAGGCCATTTTACCTCAGTAATGTTATTTATTTCCACATTTATTTGGGGGGACATGATATTGGCTATTAATTGGATCATGAGAAGAAAAGTGTTGAGTAGATTGTGGGGATTCCTGAAACAACATCAGTTGAACCTCAAGAGTATATTCCTATGCTCTTGACTTTGCAATGTTGACTCTGCATTCTTTGTCCTCCAACAAATAGGGTCAAACATTGTTGCCGTATACATTTTTCTGTCCAATAAAATGCATTTTAAAATGAGAAAATGGCATTTGACAAACTATTTCATGCCTTAAACGCAGCAACACCACACAAAGTTGTGCGACTGAATCGTTCTTTGTAAAAAAAAATCTTGTTTGAAGATTAATCTTACCAAGGAAGAAGACACCCAGAGGCACATTAATGACCGGTGAGGTGATGTTGATGAACCAGTTCGGAAGAAAAGGGAGTGATTCTCCAAAAAAATTATGTAATTTGTGTAAATAGTGGAGTGTTCCAACTATTTATAAAAACTTGATTTTCACCACCGGGGGTCTGTAACATTGTTATATCTATTGCAATGCTAAATTAAATCGCAAATTTTCATTTTCCGTCGGTCTTAGTACACGATGTAACTCAAGTTTTAAATAGAAAAATATCAAAAGTCTTTGGTCATTTTTGAGCGAGATGCTAACGGTCTAATCAGATTCAATGATCTATGCTAAGCTATGCTAAAAGTGCTACCGCCAGACCCGGAGATCGGCTGAATGGATTGGAAAACGGTAAAACTCAACTGTTTAACTCTAGGGGAGTCGGAAAATGAGCCTATTTTCAAAAATAGTGGCGTGTTCCAACATTAAAAACTTGATCTTTTTAAACATTGTTATATCTATTGCAATGCTAAATTATTCAGAGAGTTGTCATGATAGAACATCATATACACTCCCTTCATTACAATCTCTTCATGAAACGGTTGTATTTTCCTTCATAAATGTATTTCAGAGAGACACGTTGGATGAGCAGCATGGCTCCGGCCTCCCTCTCGAGGATTGGCAGCATCAGTGAAGAGAGGTTCTGACCCCTGGCTGGAGGAACGAGGGCACCACCTAACAGACGCACTTCAGGTGTTGGGAAACACAGGGAGCTGAAGCGGCAGATGGGGAGGACATGACCTGAGACTGCTGGGACAGCTGGAAGCCTCACACCCCCTCCGGCCCACACACCTGTTGCTTATTATGTTCAGTACATCACACTTGCCCTAAGGCCCACCTTAACACAAGCCCGAGCATTACCGAAGCGCACCGTGAGGGCCTGGAATATTGCTGGAATACAACAGAGACTGAGGACTATAGTAATATACAGATATTGTGTGAGCTCTTGACAAAGCTCATGTTTCCCAAAAATTATGCATTTACACTCACCTAAAGGATTATTAGGAACACCTGTTAAATTTCTCATTAATGCAATTATCTAATCAACCACTCACATGGCAGTTGCTTCAATGCATTTAGGGGTGTGGTCCTGGTCTAGACAATCTCCTGAACTCCACACTGAATGTCAGAATGGGAAAGAAAGGTGATTTAAGACATTTTGAGCGTGGCATGGCATGGTTGTTGGTGAGGATTTCACAATCTGCTCAGTTACTGGGATTTTCACGCACAACCATTTCTAGAGTTTACAAAGAATGGTGTGAAAAGGGAAAAACATCCAGTATGCGGCAGTCCTGTGGGCGAAAATGCCTTGTTGATGCTAGAGGTCAGAGGAGAATGGGCCGACTGATTCAAGCTGATAGAAGAGCAACTTTGACTGAAATAACCACTCGTTACAACCGAGGTCTGCAGCAAAGCATTTGTGAAGCCACAACACGCACAACCTTGAGGCAGATGGGCTACAACAGCAGAAGACCCCACCGGGTACCACTCATCTCCACTACAAATAGGAAAAAGAGGCTACAATTTGCACAAGCTCACCAAAATTGGACAGTTGAAGACTGGAAAAATGTTGCCTGGTCTGATGAGTCTGGATTTCTGTTGAGACATTCAGATGGTAGAGTCAGAATTTGGCGTAAACAGAATGAGAACATGGATCCGTCATGCCTTGTTACCACTGTGCAGGCTGGTGGTGGTGGTGTAATGGTGTGGGGGATGTTTTCTTGGCACACTTTAGGCCCCTTAGTGCCAATTGGGCATCGTTTAAATGCCACGGCCTACCTGAGCATTGTTTCTGACCATGTCCATCACTTTATGACCACCATGTCCCCATCCTCTGATGGCTACTTCCAGCAGGATAATGCACCGTCACAAAGCTTGAATCATTTCAAATTGGTTTCTTGAACATGACAATGAGTTCACTGAACTAAAATGGCCGCCACAGTCACCAGATCTCAACCCAATAGAGCATCTTTGGGATGTGGTGGAACGGGAGCTTCGTGCCCTGGATGTGCATCCCACAAATCTCCATCAACTGCAAGATGCTATCCTATCAATATGGGCCAACATTTCTAAAGAATGCTTTCAGCACCTTGTTGAATCAATGCCATGTAGAATTAAGCCAGTTCTGAAGGCGAAAGGGGGTCAAACACAGTATTAGTGTGTGTTCCTAATAATCCTTTAGGTGAGTGTATAATGTGTGTACAGTACAGTGAAAAGTTGTTATGGCATTTGCTGCTGATGCAGAGCAAGTATGGACTTGCTACTGCTAATAGCTACACATAGACATGCTGTTGTGAGCGTGTAAGATGTGCTACAGCTGCATAAATATACATACATTCATAGCAGATCTAGGCAGGTGGAGCTGGGGAGGTGGAGGGTCTCAGAGGAGCAAACACTGAACTAGACTATTTAAATGTTGAGCAAGCAATCTCATTGGCTGCAGGACCAGCAGAGGCCAATCAGCTTGTGCCATGCAGTAGGGATGTCATTGCTTGCAGATTGCATGTAATGGGCCAATCAGCCTGTTTCAGGACTGAACTAGATATTTAACTTAAAATTAGGCCGTTTTGTAAGTCACATTTGCAAAACCAACCTCTTAGCAATTATCATGACAATTAATATAGCTTCTCCTTCATGTATGTCAATCATCTTTAGATTATGGGATACTAACTCTTCTGAAAGAGTACTGTGTAGACAGGTGATGAAGAGATCATCAGTGTTATTCACTTCACCAGTCAGTGGTCATAATGTTATGATCATGACACACCTGATCGGTGTATATACATTAGGAAGATACTAAAGTACATAAATGGCAAGAAGAGTTAGCAATCAATCAGCAACATCTTTTGGGGGAAAATGTGTGCATGCATATACAGTTGTTCGTCTTTTATCCCTTGAACTGAAGTTGGCCATCAGAGAAAAAAATATGTTGAGGAAAACAAACAACACTAACGAATGCCAGAGCAAACAAGCTTTCAGAGCTCGGAAAGTGGCCGAGGGAGCGCTAAATGAACCTCTGATTTCCCAACGCTCTTCCCATAGCGGTCATCCGTCTCCATTCTGGAACAGGTTGTCAGGAAACTGAAATGGACACTGTTCTCATCCAAGAGTAACAGCTTTTATGTGATGATTGAATGTGAAAATACTCAAGAACGGGCTGGTAATGAAATGATGGTGCAATGTAAACTCAACTCCAGAGAGAAAGAGGCCATGTAACATCATGACTAGCAGACTCGTTTTTTGGGAGGATTCTGTTCCGTTTTAAATCTCCTAACATGTAAAGAAACACCAAAATTGATACCTATAAAAACTTCCATGTTAATTATATTAGCATCCAGAGATGATAACGTTATGTTTATTCTGAAAGTGACATTCATTTGTGTTGTTGATGTTATAATTGTGTGGACTCATTATTCTCTTAGCATGATTATTACAACTGAATTATTATTATTATTCTTCTGCACAAAACTTTGGCACGTAACACTGTTTGTCATAGACCCATGAATGAGGTGTCAAACTGACCGGCTCATTGAGGACTTTTGTAAGCGATCGGACTTACGATGGTCACACAGCGACGAAAAAGTGGGCAACAAAATGCTTTTCTCAGTATTTATGTCTTGTTTTAAGTCCAAATATCTAAAAGTCCCTAAATCAAGATGCTTTTAGATAAGTAAAATGACATAAGATATGTTTTCTGGGGGGTGAAGTGAGTTTTTGCTTAAAACAAGCAAAATTATCTGCCAATGGTATAAGAAAAATTATCTTATTTCTGTTTGGGACAGAAACAAGAAACATTATTTCAAACAGAAACAAGATTATTTTTCTTACCCCAGATCATTTTGCTTGTTGCAAAAACACTTTTCTTTATTATTTTATTTTCCAGAAAACAAGAAAAAATATCATGTCATTTTAATTATCTAGTAAAAGCATTGCAGCCATCCCATATAGACTTACGTTGACGGATGACACACACACCCACACATACACACACACATTCTCCAACTCTCTCTCAAGCAGCCAATTAGTAATGACCTAAAGGGTCATAAGAGGGATGTGTATGAACCAGAACATCATAGAGAGCATCACTATTGTTATTTCTCATACTTATTATTACTCTTCTGGACAAAATTTGGCACGTAACTTGTCCCGCACTGTTTGTCATAGACCCATGAATGAGGTGTTAAATCCATCGACTCATTGAGAAGGGCTGTGCTATAACTTTTCAAAGCGATCAGTCCAATGATGTTCGCACAGCGGACGAAAAAGCATACTAAATAAATCCCATAGACTTACATTGACGGAATGTTTCTTGAATCTGAATCTCAACTGTTAAAATCATCGACCCGTTCTCACTCCCAAGGCGTCAAAATCTGAAGCATGTCACAATGAAGACGCTAAAGATACCCCTAGATGCCACTATATTGACGCGCTATATTGATTTCAGTTTTTTGCCCAATGCGTCAGATCAAGACGCATTTAATTCTTTGGATTTGTAAAAGCATACATGATTTTATGAATATTTATAGGCTACTTTTATATTTTGGAGCAACTAACTCAACTCCTACCCTAAACCTACCCACTTCTCAACAATATAAGACACGTAACAGGCAAATAAAAGTACAGTCACAGGTATTTATTGCAAAAACGGACCAAAAACAGTATAAAAGTATTAACTAATGAAGTCTGAATGTTCTTTATTTGATATTTTTCCAGCATCATACATTTCTTTACTGTTTTTATTTGATCATTTTAATGCAACTTTGTTGAATAAACGTATTAATTTATTTTAAAACAAATCTTACTGACCCCAAACTTTTGAAAAGAAGTGTATATTGTATGGTTTGTAAAAGAAAGTGGTCAAACTATTTCATCTGATCTCCGTCTTCCGTCTTCTGTTCCTTTCATCTTCTCATAATCTCTCATTTATCCTTCATCAGTCACGGTGGACAATAGCTAATAGAGCCTTTATATGGTGTACTTCAGCAGTGATTACTATAGGCGACAGTCCTACTGGAAATGGCCAAGAAATAAACATCCTTTTTCAGAGCTGTTATGAGAGCAAAACAGCCCACTTATTAAAAAGACTGAATGAAATGAGTGAAAACCTGATGGGAAAAAACAGGTCAGGTTTGTTTTGGAGGACGTTGGTGATGGTCCAATCTGCTTGAGCGAGACGGATGATCAGGTTTAAACCAGTTTTAAACAACCATCTTGACCAGAATGAACAAGCTTAATGACAACTTGGATCAGCTATAATGTGCAACCGTCAAAAGATGGATTTTCTAACAGGTTCTGGAAAACAAACATCCCCATATATTTTGCAAATATATTAAACCCCCATAAATTAAACAAATTAGTTCAATCAAATTAACTTTTTGAGTATTTAGAACTTTTGAGTTCACAAAACACATTTTAAGTAATCTGAATTGTTTCATTGTTTTGAGTTTTATGAACTTGTTTCTTTTCATTTAGATTAACTTAAATTTAACTGAAACTGGAATGGGGTTTCTATTTCCCAGCATGCTTTGCCATGACACTCAAAAGGGAGAGTAAATGCCAAAATTAAGTGTAATGCTACGTTCAAAACAAACGCGAATAGAGCGTCAGGAGCGAGTGATTTCAATGTTAAGTCAATGGAAAGGCGCGTTGACACGCGTCTGGAGGTCCTGCCGCGCGATAGACGCGTTTTGCGCGGCGTGATGGACAAACGTTATTAACGTGGCTATAATTCTGGATGTTTGAACAAATTATGAATAATTATTCATACGTATGCAGTGTCATAACTACATCTCTGACGTTTATAACAAAACAAACAGTTTGAAAATCGGTAGAAAATTTTGCAAGTTATGGTAATTTAAAAAGTTCATGCACCATTAAAACACAATGTTAGGAGTGAGCGAGCTGACTGTGACAAGATGGCCGCCAGGTGCGGACGTCGACCTCCATTGGCCAGCAGCGCGGACGAGACATCTAGCCTTTATTATGTATATCTATGAGTAGCTCCACAAGGAGGAAGTGATCCGAACAGGAATATGACTCATGTGTTTGCTTGTTCAAAGGAGTCATTTCCATCTTTGTGATTCTTTTGATAATAACGTTACTGTAAAGTGTTGGATTGGTGAAATATGGTGAAATCAGTAATATTCTTGAGGGGTGAGAGCTTTCATTTGATATATGACTTGTCTATTTTTGGTGAGTTTGTGCGATATGAATATAAATAAATATATTATTCATATGATTTTCTCAAGGGGGGGGGGGGGGGGGGGGGGGGGTTCGAATTCAAACCTTACTATCTTCTTCTATGTAACATAAATGCAAAAGGGATTGTGTTATCAAGAAAGCTGAGGTTCTAATATTTCAAACAATACCGTATGTCTAGTTTTGTGCTGCGCAACTTATAGATTTTTTAAATGATTATGATGATGCAATATTGGACCCAACGGTGGCATTTGAGTAAGCTAATTCATACATTTAACTTAAAAATATCATGTAATCTTAAATTTAGTGGAAAGTTGACTAGCTTCAACTAGCTAATTCTATAAATGCCGCCTTGCTAATTACTAACACAATGCTTTGGTATCATTAGCATAGCACTTGCTGAATGAGGACAGCATTATAAAACATTTAACATAAATCTATTCTCAAACTAAGCTCACTCGTCACATGATGGAAACCCTCCCAAAAAACCCAACATAACTCTTCTAAACTAGCATAGCAAAACATTAAACGCTACTAAATCTTCCACTTAACGTTAATATTGTGCACAAAACATAATCTAATGCTGCGTTCACACCAAACGCGAATAGAGCATCAAAATCGCGTCTAGTTGGACGCTTGAACATTTTAAATCCATTCGCACTGTCCACAGCGAATTGGTTAAAGTCGCTCCAGGAGAAATTTTCTGAAGGAACATAGACCAAACAGGTTCAAAATTACAGATTTCAGATATGACGCAACAGATTGCCTTATTGAGTTTTACCAACTTATTCGGGTTTGCAGTGTTCCCATTGTTTATTTGTATGGCAACCAGAAACATTGCCCTGGTCAACAGAGCAGAAGTGGACGTCACATTGACGGATAAATGAACAGGGGGTCCAAACATGAAGGTTTGTCCCAGGCCATGCGATCTCAGTCATTAACAGTCAGCACTTGGGAATTCATCATCATTTTGTTACTCATCTGCTTGTGGGTCGACCATTCCTTTCCGAGCATCCGTCTCAGCCACCTGTTACCAATCAGAAAGCTAGAGGGAGGGAGATGCCCCAACAATCCACAGAAAACTCCACCTCGACTGCATGTGGTGCTCTCATAAATCATCTTCTGTCCATCATTCAGAACGCCTGCCAAATCCCTGTGGCTGCGAGAGTCGAGCCAGCTCTCTCAATGCTAGTCAGCCACGCTGAACCAACATCTAAAAAGAGCTTAATACACTGACTGACTGACAGACGTTACAACAATAGTTTGCCCAGAAATTAAACATTCTGTGAAGCTCCAAAAACACCATACATAAGGCATAATAAAGGCGCGTTTGACTTCATAAATAAAGCCCTTGACATTGGGCATCAATGATGTCAATGCATCATTTCTGAATCTGAACCTGCTGATATGAATACGGTTTCAGAGCTTCAGCAGAAGGAAAGATTGTTTTCAATTTCTGTTTGTTCTTCACTCAAAGCTGTGTTTTTTTGTGTGTTTATGTGCTTGTGTGGGTAAATAAGTTCACTAGTGAGTGAATTTTCCCTTTACGTAACAACTGGAATACACTAAAAGCTGTTAGAGTATATTTTGGATATATTACAGTTTCTTTAAAAATGCAGTTTTTGAAACTATTGCTGCGTCCCAATTCGCATACTAGCCGTACTAAATAGTATTCAAAAAAATAATTAGTACGTCCCAAATCGTAGTATGTTGAAAAGAGTATTCCATAGATTCCCGGATGGTTTACTATTTCCGGTCATAATTCGAAGTCCAGAACGACACACACTCTAAAGGCTGATATTGCCCACAACCCATTGCGAGAAGGACGAGGATTCGATTAGAACTACAAACACGGATAAAAAGTGTTAAAAAACTACAAACATGACGGTTACGCGAGTCTGGCGGTTAAGTAGAGAGGGTTAGATAAAAGGGTTTGAGTGAGCAATTATCAGTATTTAACCAGACGAAAAGATATTTTTTTCAATGATAGCCACATTATTTTTCACCTGCAGCAGCATTGTGAACGTTTGTAATGATACGTTTGGCCATTGACCTTGCAAACACATGAGAGGAGTCTTTAAAGACCTACGAATGGCAGATCTACTACACTGTAAAAAAAAATCCCTATAAAATTTACGGCAAAAAAACGGCAGCTGTGGTTGCCAGAACTTTACTGTAAAATATATGGCAGTAACGTTTTAGGTTTTTACGGGACAGCACCATATAATTTAAAGGTTTATAATGTAATAATTACAGTTAAAAAAATATTTTACAGTTCAAAACCATATCATTTTAAGGTTTATATTGTAATAATTACGTGTACACTATTAAAAAATGTACGGTAAAAAACCTGTCATTAACTATAATAAATTACCAACCTATTGAAAAACTAATATCTGTAATGCACCTTTGATACTGACAAGCACCAATCACAGTGGAGATGAGAGTCACATGATGAATCAAAGCTCATCACAAGCAGCTTTATAAAGGACAATACTAATATAGAAGGTGCATAGTCATTCACACAAACACTAAACACCATCATTTCACAAGAAATTAAAAAAATGCAATAAACATTAATTTAACAACATTAGATGTAACATAAAACCCTAATGTACATAATTGATTAGAACAAACTAAGATGAAACAGTTATTTCAACGAAAATACATCAAATGCGAAGTGTCAAACAGGGAAATCTGGGAATGTCAATTTACGTTTTTTTACTGTAAATTACACAATGACTTGTTCTTTTTCACTTCCAAAAACTGCAAATTTAACGGTATTTTGCTGTAAATTAAATAAGGTTAGGTTAGTCACCGTATATAGTACGGAAACGTTCTGTTAACCAATTAACTGTTTTCACTATAGCATTTTTACAGTTTTTTACCGTTAAAATCACAATAATTTTTTACAGTGTACATTTCTCTCCGAAAAGGTAGAAAATTAAACAGAATGTGGAGGATTTGAACTTTGACGATGATTGACAGGGCAGTTTAAACGGCGATGGGATGCACGTAACTAAGCAACAGAGTCTGTTATGATGGAGTAGTCCCAAAGCCTGCATACTCTTCTGCTACACACTCAAAAGTATGTACTTTTTCTTCACAAAAAGAGTACATACTTTTAGGTCGTAGTATAAGTAGGCGAATTGGGACGCAGCATACGGCTCCATTTCTGAAAACACACACACACACACACACACACACACACACACACACACACACACACACACACACACACACACACACACACACACACACACACACACACACACACACACACACACACACACACACACACACACACACACACACACACACAATGCAAAACTTCAGACATCTTTTGCAAAAGCAAACACTTCATTTAAAACTCTTCTAAAAATGCTATTTTTGTGTAGTAACTCTACACACACACAGTCAATGATTAGTCATATACACATCAAACTACACACAGATGTGGAAAATATAAAACACTACTATCTTGTGTCTTTTGCTAGTTCAATGTGCAGTTGAGTGTACATCAGTTTGTCACGCGCACATGTGTGTGCACAAATACACCACATATGCACAATGATGAATTTTACACAGAACTGAACTCAAAAGTGAACTGACCTGAGCTGAGTAATGACACTATTGGCTTGCTAGAGCTGCTTTATGGCAGAATTTGAATTTGTTGTGGAGCTGCTGTAAAGTGCTTTAGAAATAATGTTGACTTTCTGACTTGGTTTGCATATTCAGTGCATATACACTGATCAGGCATAACATTATGACAGGTGAAGTGAATAACACTGATGATCTCTTCATCACCTGTTAGTGGGTGGGATATATTAGGCAACATTTTGTCCTCAGAGTTGATGTGTTAGAAGCAGGAAAAATGGGCAAGCGTAAGGATTTGAGTGAGTTTGACAAGGGCCAGATTGTGACGGCTAGACGACTGGGTCAGAGCATCTCCAAAACTGCAGCTCTTGTGGGCTGTTCCCGGTCTGCAGTGGTCAGTCTCTATCAAAAGTGCTCAGAGGAAGGACCAGTGGAGAACCGGCCACAGGGTCATGAAGGACCAGTGGAGAACCGGCCACAGGGTCATGAAGGACCAGTGGAGAACCGGCCACAGGGTCATGGAGGACCAGTGGAGAACCGGCCACAGGGTCATGGAGGACCAGTGGAGAACCGGCCACAGGGTCATGAAGGACCAGTGGAGAACCGGCCACAGGGTCATGAAGGACCAGTGGAGAACCGGCCACAGGGTCATGAAGGACCAGTGGAGAACCGGCCACAGAGTCATGGAGGACCAGTGGAGAACCGGCCACAGGGTCATGAAGGACCAGTGGAGAACCGGCCACAGGGTCATGAAGGACCAGTGGAGAACCGGCCACAGGGTCATGAAGGACCAGTGGAGAACCGGCCACAGAGTCATGGAGGACCAGTGGAGAACCGGCCACAGGGTCATGAAGGACCAGTGGAGAACCGGCCACAGGGTCATGAAGGACCAGTGGAGAACCGGCCACAGGGTCATGAAGGACCAGTGGAGAACCGGCCACAGGGTCATGAAGGACCAGTGGAGAACCGGCCACAGGGTCATGAAGGACCAGTGGAGAACCGGCCACAGGGTCATGGAGGACCAGTGGAGAACCAGCCACAGGGTCATGAAGGACCAGTGGAGAACCGGCCACAGGGTCATGGAGGACCAGTGGAGAACCGGCCACAGGGTCATGGAGGACCAGTGGAGAACCGGCCACAGGGTCATGAAGGACCAGTGGAGAACCGGCCACAGGGTCATGAAGGACCAGTGGAGAACCGGCCACAGGGTCATGAAGGACCAGTGGAGAACCGGCCACAGGGTCATGAAGGACCAGTGGAGAACCGGCCACAGGGTCATGAAGGACCAGTGGAGAACCGGCCACAGGGTCATGGAGGACCAGTGGAGAACCGGCCACAGGGTCATGAAGGACCAGTGGAGAACCGGCCACAGGGTCATGGAGGACCAGTGGAGAACCGGCCACAGGGTCATGGAGGACCAGTGGAGAACCGGCCACAGGGTCATGAAGGACCAGTGGAGAACCGGCCAGTGGAGAACCGGCCACAGGGTCATGGGCGGCCGAGGCTCATTGATGCACGTGGGGAGTGAAGGCTGGCCTGTGTGGTCCGATCAAACAGACGAGCTACTGGAGCTCAAACTGCTCAAGAAGTTAATGCTGGTTCTGAGAGAAAGGTGTGGTAAGGTTTGTGTGTGGGAGAGGAAGAAGGCAAGGGGTCGGCTGGTTTGGACACGGATCTCACTCTTTATTTGTATATAACTTCAGTTCACTAAACGTGCGTGCACCTTGCACGGCTTTAACTCAAAAACTTGCTTCTCGGTTTCTCAACGGTTTGTTTCCGGCAGTTCCTCTCTGCAGCTCGTCTCTCACATCCGTGTCCTTCCAGCTCTCTCTCTCCCCTCACTCTGTTTGGGAGCGGCTTTATCCGGTCTCTCCGCGCCAATCACTGCAATCAAACACAGGTGTTCATTGTTATGCACTTGACCTACTTTCTCTCCGCTCGTCTCCTCACTCTCTCCGTCCGTGCAGACCCCGCAAAACCACGCCCTCCTCGCCACAAAAGGGTTCAGAATAGACAGAACATCTCAGTTTGTTGTATATGGGGCGGCACAGCCGCTGACCAGTGCCCATGCTGACCCCTGACCACCGCCGACACAAAGCACAAATGCTTCAGGAATGGTTTGAGGAGCACAACAACGAGTTTGAGGCGTTGACTTGGCCTCCAAATTCCCCAGATCTCAATCCAATCGAGCATCTGTGGGATGTGCTGAACAAACAAGTCTGATCCAGCGAGGCACGACCTCGCAACTTACAGGACTTAAAGGATCTGCTGCTAACATCTTGGTGCCAGACGCACACCTTCAGGGGTCGAGTGGAGTCCATGCCTCAACCGGTCAGGGCAGTGAAGCTGCACTTTTATGATGAATAGATGCACTTTTATGATGGATAGATGTACTTTTATGATGGATAGATGTACTTTTATGATGGATAGATGTACTTTTATGATGGATAGATGCACTTTTATGATGAATAGATGCACTTTTATGATGGATAGATGTACTTTTATGATGGATAGATGTACTTTTATGATGGATGGATGCACTTTTATGATGGATAGATGCACTTTTTTGATGGATGGATGCACTTTTATGATGAATAGATGCACTTTTATGATGGATAGATGTACTTTTATGATGGATAGATGTACTTTTTTGATGGATGGATGCACTTTTATGATGGATAGATGCACTAGGGATCGACTAGTACAGGGCTCCTGTCTGATCGATTGCTCCTGTCTGCCTGCTGTGTCTGTTGCTCTGTAGCTCAAGTCTGTAGCTCTGTAGAGCCTTGCTTACGTTTGAATCTTTATTTTGATATTTCCTCTTTCTTCTACTGCTAAATATAACTTACTCATCACCATACATTGTTTAAAAATTGCCTATCACGTTAAATTTGACATCGCTAGCTTTTAATCTAAATCACCATCACACGTTAGCATTTTGCTAGCCTGTTAGCTTGTTATCTCTGCACCCGGGCCTCCCTTTTTCTGAGTTCATAACTTGGATTAGTAAATTGTGTCCAGCAAACGATTGTGGTAAGTGGTAAATTGGATTAATCAACAAACACGGTAAGTCATGTCTTCTCCTGTCATTATCACCTGCACTGCATGCCACATGTTCAGTATAGGCTTCTCCGCTGGCGAAAAGGGCTTCACATGTGATAAATGTAAGGAGATAGTTAGGCTGACGGAGAAGATTTCAGAATTAGAAACACGCATCCATACTTTATCTGAGAGTAGTGAGGATGTAACAGCTTTAGACACTGATTTGGATGCGAATAGCTTAGTGAACTCTGTACATTCTTCGGTTCCGGCTGCAGGGCCCTCGCAGCAGGGAAACTGGGTAACAGTGAGGCAGCACAGTCGCAGACCAAAGAACCGCTTTTCCATTCCGGTTAGAACATCAAACAGGTTCTCCCCTCTCAGTGAAGCACCCACTGAGTATCCTGTTGAAAGTGCCCTAGTCATTGGCGATTCTATTACACGGAACGTGAAGATAGAGACACCAGCTACCATAGTCACTTGTTTACCGGGAGCCAGAGCACCTGACATCAAAGCAAATTTAAAAGTGCTGGCTAAAGCTAATCGTAAATTCTCTAAGATTATTATTCACGTCGGCACTAATGATGTTCGACTTCGCCAGTCGGAGATCACCAAAATTAACATTAAAGAGGTGTGTGAACTCGCTAGTACGATGTCTGAGGCTGTTTTTTGTTCTGGACCGCTCCCGGTAAAAAGGAGTGATGAGATAGTTAGCAGACTATCATCACTCAATGGCTGGTTGTCTAAGTGGTGTCTGCAAAATAACATAGGGTTCATAGACAATTGGAAAAGTTTTTGGGGCAGACCTGACCTGTTGAAGAAGGATGGCATCCATCCCTCTTGGGGTGGTGCCGCTCTTCTCTCTAGTAATCTGGCACATAGTCTTAGAGCTAAACCTTGACTCACTAGGGCCCAGGTCAGGAAGCAGACAAACTGGCTAAACCGACCGTCTGCTAGCTGTCTCACGTTACCGGAGTCAGATAAATCCCAGCACATAGAGACTCTTTCACCTAGATATTATCATATAGAGACTGTGTCTGTTCCCCGAATTAGTAAATACAAAAAAACATCAAAACCATTCAACAGTAAAAATTTAATTGACGTCCAACAAATAAACAAAATATATAATACAGATGAACAATTGATAAAGCTTGGGTTGCTGAATATTAGATCCCTTTCCCCAAAAGCGCTTATTGTTAATGATATTATTACAGATAATAATCTAGATGTGCTCTGTTTGACAGAAACCTGGCTAAAACCTGACGACTACATTACCTTAAATGAGTCCACCCCCCAAGATTATTGTTATAAACATGAGCCGCGTCTGAAAGGTAAAGGGGGAGGGGTTGCTGTAATTTATAATAATATCTTCAGTATTACTCAGAAGTCTAGTTTCAAATATAATTCCTTCGAAGTTTTGGTGCTTTATGTAACGCTATGTAGTGTACATGATAAAACCCGTTCAACATTTGTGTTAGCTACTGTATACAGGCCACCTGGGCATAATACAGACTTTATCAAAGAATTTGCTGATTTTCTATCAGAGTTAGTACTGGCCGTAGATAAAGTACTAATTGTTGGTGATTTTAATATCCATGTTGACAACGGAAAAGACGTATTGGGATTAGCATTTAAAGACACACTAAACTCTATTGGAGTTAGGCAACACGTGTCAGGAGCCACTCATCGCCATAATCATACTTTAGACCTAATATTGTCACATGGAATAAATGTTGATACCGTTGAAATTCTGCAGCAGAGCGATGACATCTCAGATCATTACTTAGTATCATGTATACTTAATTTAGCTAAGGTTGCAAAGCCGCCCCCTCGCTTTAAAAATGGCAGGACAATCACTGCCGCTACTAAAGATTGCTTTTTAAATAATCTCCCTCATCAGTATCATCTGCTCAGCATCCCAGATAGTATAGAAGAACTCGATGTTGCAACAGAAACTATTGACTCTCTCTTTTGCAGTACTTTAGACACAGTTGCTCCTCTGCGCTTAAAGAAGATTAAAGAAAATAGTCCAACGCCGTGGTACAACGAGCACACCCGGGCCCTTAAAACAGCAGCCAGAAAAATGGAGCGCAGCTGGAAGAAAACAAAATTAGAGGTATTTCGTAATTCGTGGAAAGAGCACATGATCACATACAGAAAGGCTGTAAAAACTGCTAGATCTGCTTATTTCTCAACTCTCTTGGAAGAAAACAAACACAACCCAAGGTATTTATTCGATACAGTGGCTAAATTAACCAAAAATAAAGCTTCAACTTCTGATGATTGTAAACAGCACAGCAGTAATGACTTTATGAACTTCTTCACATGTAAGATTGATAATATTAGGAAAAATTTTTTAACCATGCAGCCGTCTAATACAGCATCACATCAGACAGAGCATTGTAGTGTCACTGAGGAAAAATTACACTCATTCACTGCTATAGGAGAAGAAGAATTGGCTAAACTCGTTAGATCATCAAAATCGACAACATGTATGCTCGACCCTATACCAACTAGGCTATTAAAAGAGATGCTACCAGAGGTCATAGATCCTCTTCTTAATATCATTAATTCATCTTTGTCATTAGGATATGTACCGAAAACTTTTAAGTTGGCAATTATTAAACCACTTATTAAAAAACCGCAACTTGATCCTACAGATTTAGTCAATTATAGACCAATCTCAAATCTACCCTTTCTGTCAAAAATACTTGAAAAGGCAGTGTCTTCACAATTATGTTCCTTTTTAGAAAGAAATGGTATCTGTGAGGATTTCCAGTCAGGATTTAGACCGTATCATAGCACTGAGACTGCTCTCGTCAGAGTTACAAATGATTTGCTCTTATCATCCGATCGTGGCTGTATCTCTCTATTAGTGTTACTCGATCTTAGCGCTGCATTTGATACTATCGACCACAACATTCTTTTGAATAGACTCGAAAATTATGTAGGTATTAGTGGAATTGCATTATCATGGTTTAAATCATACCTATGCGACCGTTATCAGTTTGTAGTAGTAAATGAAGATATGTCACACCGATCGCAAGTTCAGTATGGAGTACCGCAAGGCTCAGTGCTAGGACCGCTACTCTTCACCCTGTACATGCTACCACTGGGAGATATCATTAGGAAGCATGGCGTTAGTTTTCATTGTTATGCTGACGATACTCAGCTCTATATTTCTTCACGCCCTAAAGAAACTTACCAATTCACAAGATTAACGGAATGCATAGCTGATATAAAACATTGGATGACTGGTAATTTCCTGCAACTCAATTCAGAAAAAACTGAATTTTTAATTATTGGACAAAAAAGCTCCACAAGTAACCTAGAATACTGTCTAACACTTGATGGCTGTTCTGTCAAGTCCTCGTCGTCAGTGAGGAACCTGGGTGTGCTCTTTGATACCAATCTTTCGTTTGAAAGCCACGTTTCTAGCATCTGTAAAACTGCTTTCTACCATCTTAAAAATATATCTAAATTACGGCACATGCTCTCAATGCAAAATGCTGAACAGTTAGTTCATGCGTTCATGACCTCAAGGTTAGATTATTGTAATGCTCTACTGGGTGGTTGCCCTGCTCGCTTAATAAATAAACTCCAGCTGGTCCAAAACGCAGCAGCTCGAGTTCTTACTAGAACCAGGAAGTATGACCATATTAGCCCAGTTCTGTCAACACTGCACTGGCTGCCTATTAAACATCGCATAAATTTTAAAATCTTACTTATTACTTACAAAGCACTAAATGGTTTAGCTCCCCAATACTTGAGCGAGCTCTTAACATATTATACTCCATCACGTCTACTGCGGTCTCAAAATTCTGGCCAGTTGATCATACCGAGAATATCCAAATCAACTGCAGGCGGTCGATCGTTTTCCTATTTAGCACCTAAACTCTGGAACAGTCTTCCTAACATTGTTCGGGAAGCAGACACACTCTGTCAGTTTAAATCTAGACTAAAAACACATCTCTTTACTGTGGCATACACATAAAACACTTTTTCAATGAAATGATTGTTAGGCTGCATTAACTAGGTCAGCCGGAACCGGGAACACTTCCCATAACACCTGATGTACTCGTTACATCATCAGAAGAATGGCATCTACGCTAATGTTAGTCTCTCTGTTTTATCCCGAGGTTTACTGCAGTCAGCCGGATCCGGGCCGTATCCAGATCAGATGGTGGACCTGCGCCCAGAGAAGACCAACACAGGACCCCGAAGTGTCTGGGAGACCGTGATTAGACTCCCCCTGAAACTGCCTCATCGACACGGCATCTCAATAAACCCGTCTCCAGCGTGTTGCCTCCGATCATTCGAATATTGCACTTTAATAATTATTTAATCAACATCATCCTCAATAAACCCGTCTCCAGCATGTTGCCCCCGGTCCCTCGAATATTCTGATCTATTATGACCTCCGAGCTGTAAAACTGCCTGAATAATAATAATAATACGCTGTTTGTTAATTGGCCAGAGGAGAACTGGCACCCCGACTGAGCCTGGTTTCTCCCAAGGTTTATTTTTCTCCATTAGGTCACTTAATGGGGTTTTGGTTTCCTTGCCACTGTTGCCTCTGGCTTGGCGTGCTCAGTTGGGGACACTAAATTTTTCAACTAAACATCGAAATACATCTAAATAATAAACTAAATTAACCATTTAAACTAAATTACTGATCAAATTATTGATCTAAAGCCCACACTGTCACTGTATGATACTTGAAATTTTTCCAGAATGGCTATACAGCTGAATAAAATTATGCTGCATTATTTTCCTGTTTAACACTGTAAAGCTGCTTTGAAACAATCTACATTGTTAAAAGCGCTATATAAATAAAGTTGACTTGACTTGACTTGACTTTTTTGATGGATGGATGCACTTTTATGATGGATAGATGCACTTTTATGATGGATGGATGCACTTTTATGATGGATAGATGCACTTTTATGATGGATAGATGCACTTTTATGATGGATAGATGTACTTTTATGATGGATGGATGCACTTTTATGATGGATAGATGTACTTTTATGATGGATAGATGTACTTTTATGATGGATGGATGCACTTTTATGATGGATAGATGCACTTTTTTGATGGATGGATGCACTTTTATGATGGATAGATGTACTTTTATGATGGATAGATGCACTTTTATGATGGATAGATGTACTTTTATGATGGATAGATGTACTTTTATGATGGATGGATGCACTTTTATGATGGATAGATGCACTTTTTTGATGGATAGATGTACTTTTATGATGGATAGATGTACTTTTATGATGGATGGATGCACTTTTATGATGGATAGATGCACTTTTTTGATGGATGGATGCACTTTTATGATGGATAGATGCACTTTTATGATGGATAGATGCACTTTTATGATGGATAGATGTACTTTTATGATGATGGATGCACTTTTATGATGGATGGATGCACTTTTATGATGGATAGATGCACTTTTATCATGGATATATGTACTTTTCTGATGGATAGATGCACATTTATGATGGACGGATGCACTTTTATGATGGATAGATGTACTTTTATGATGGACAGATGTACTTTTATGATGGATAGATGCACTTTTGTGATGGACGGATGCACTTTTATGATGGATAGATGTACTTTTATGATGGATAGATGCACTTTTATGATGGACAGATGTACTTTTATGATTGATAGATGCACTTTTATGATGGACGGATGCACTTTTATGATGGATAGATGTACTTTTATGATGGATAGATGCACTTTTATGATGGACAGATGTACTTTTATGATTGATAGATGCACTTTTATGATGGACGGATGCACTTTTATGATGGATAGATGTACTTTTATGATGGATAGATGCACTTTTATGATGGATAGATGCACTTTTATGATGGACAGATGTACTTTTATGATGGATAGATGCACATTTATGATGGATAGATTTACTTTTATGATGGATAGATTTACTTTTATGATGGAAAGATGCACTTTTATGATGGACAGATGTACTTTTATGATGGATGGAAGCAAAAGGGGGACCAACACAATATTAGGTCATAATGTTATGCCTGATCGGTGTATATAGTATATACAGCGTGCGTTTGTGCGTTTTTTGACAAAACCTCCTTTTGGGACATCCATGGAGAGATACACTCATTTGTAAAAATGAATTCAGATGGTAGTTGTTGTTGATCATGTCTCATCATGCATGCAGTGAAACTGATGGCCCATCGTTTATCTGCTGTAAGTTCTTTCATTTGTCAAGCTTGAGCTTCAAAGCTGTTTGGTGTTGGTTCTTGGTGGGAGGGAAGGGTTGGTTTATCCCAGATAACTCCGTCTGTGTGCTGGGGGTTCCCATCGCATGCCACGCTGAACAAATGCGAACAGAACAGATCAGTTATTAGAAGTAGTGGGAAGAAAGTCACACCAGCTTCTGCTCTGAAAGTTCAATAATCAGATTCATTTGATAATCCCACACCTTGCTTTCCCGTCATCCTGCTGGGCTCAATTCAAATCTATTGTGTTACCTCTCCCTTAAAAGACTGCGTCTCAGGTGTCGTGTTTCAGAGTGAAACGAGCTCTCTCCCGTCCGCCCGCGTCTTTAGAGAAATCAGGCTGTATAATGGAGCTGGTTGTGTGCAGAGAATATTGTTCAGCCGATAATGGGCTCCGTGTTAGACTACACAAGTGTGTGTGTGTGTGTGTGTGTGTGTGTGAGAGAGCTGAGTGGGTCAGGGCCGCAGAGTAGCACCACATCAGTCATGATGACCCGGCCGGGACGGAGGGCGTAGTGGGATTGACGCAGAACCCTGGATTTAGTTTCATTAGATGTTCCCCGAAAATTCAGAGTTTGTTTGTGGAAATCTACAGTTTCCACTCCGTCTCTCTCAGCCCAATGTAATAAACGTTTTTCCTCAAGGTCAAGCAGAGGTGAAGTATTGCATGTTGCGCAAATTGCCTGTTCGTCTTATTTGCAAGAACAAAACCCATCCGGGATTCCAACCAAGAGGAAAATTGTATTGCTCGTCACATTCAAAGTTAGATTTCCCCCCCCTAAAATTCCTTATTATAAGCAAATGAGACCCTTGTTGTCTCGACTGAATCTATTTACTCTAAGTGCAAACAGTGCAAGCTATTTACACAACTCTCATTGTGTGGTTGAGCTGAATGAAAATGGAAAAGGAATCAGATTGGTAATGAGACGGAGCCGTGGAGAGTTTAGTGTTTGATGCAGCTCATGACCTGTAGGGTTAGGGTTTGGTTTAGGTTACACTTGACTCAATTTACTCAATGAGATAAACGTGCAATATAAAAAAATATCTCAATTATTTGATATGGTTTAGGCCTTGGATACACATGCACAACGTCCTACGCCAATAACATCATCTGTCCTTAAGATGACTTTTTAAAGATTACATCTTTCTCATTATGCTAATGAGTACCATCAGATATGTGTAAACATCCTCTGTGTGCTTTATTAAAGCCTTGGGAGGACACGCTCCCTCCGCTGGAAATCCCAGGTCATGAACTTAATTAGATGTAGCCAGAAGATAGACTTTCCAAACAGATTAATGGCAACTGGCAAACTGCTTTTATTTATACTGGAGGAGATGAGAGATTTGACCTTTGTGCTGCAGAACAGAACTCAAATATATCAAATATAGCCTATAAAAAATATGAAAAAAAGGTTAAATGAAATAGAATGAAATATAAAATGAAATATAAAATAATAATAATAATAATTCAACTGCCAAATTGCTTTTATTTATACTGGAGATATAGATAAAATATATGGTAAAAGAATAAAATAAAATATATAAAATGCAATATATGAAATAAAAATCAAATAAATCAAATATTTATATAGAGTAAAAAAAAATCTAATACAAAATTAAATATTAAAATTTTTATATAAAAATAAAAAGGCTTTTGACATTTCTAATTTCTAAAATGAATGAATGAATGAATGAATGAATGAATGAATGGATGGATGGATGGATTAATGAATGAATGAATGAATGGATGGATGGATGGATGGATGGATGGATGAATGAATGAATGACTGGATGGATGGATGGTGGATGAATGAATGAATAAATGAATGGATGGATGGATGGATGGATGGATGGATGGATGGATTGATGGATGAATGAAGGAATGACTGGATGGATGGATGGTGGATGGATGGATGGATGGATGGATGGTGGATGAATGAATGAATGAATGAATGAATGAATGAATGAGTGGATGGATGAATGGATGACTGGATGGATGATGGATGACTGGATGGATGGATGGATGGATGGATGAATGCATGAATGAATGAATGAATGAATGAATGAATGAATGAATGACTGGATGGATGGATGGATGAATGAATTAATGAGTGGATGGATGAATGAATGAATGAATGAATGAATGAATGAATGAATGAATAAATGAATGAATGAATGAATGAGTGGATGGATGGATGAATGGATGGATGGATGGATGGATGGATGGATGGATTGATGGATGGATGAATGAATGACTGGATGGATGGATGGATGGATGAATGAATGAATGAATGAATGAATGAATGAATAAATGAATGGATGGATGGATGAATGAATAAATGGATGGATGAATGACTGACTGGATGAATGGATGAATGACTGGATGGATGGATGGTGGATGAATGAATGAATAAATTAATGGATGGATGGATGAATGAATGAATGAATGACTGGATGGATGGATGGATGGATGGATGAATGAATGAATGAATGAATGACTGACTGGATGGATGGATGGATGAATGAATGAATGACTGGATGGATGGATGGTGGGTGGATGAATGAATGAATGAATGAATGAATGAATGAATGGATGGATGGATGGATGGATGGATGAATGAATGAATGAATGAATGAATGAATGACTGACTGGATGGATGGTGGATGAATGAATGAATAAATGAATGGATGGATGGATGAAGGAATAAATGGATGGATGAATGACTGACTGGATGAATGGATGAATGACTGGACGGATGGATGGATGGATGAAAGAATGACTGGATGGATGGATGGATGATGATGAATGAATGAATGCATGAATGAATGAATTACTGGATGAATGGATGAATGACTGGATTAATGACTGGATGGATGGATGGATGGATGAATGAGTGAGTGGATGAGTGGATGAGTGGATGAATGGATGTATGACTGGACGAATGACTGGATGGATGGATGAGTGGATGAATGGCTAAATGTATGGATGGATGGATGAATGAGTGAATAAATGAATGGATAAATGAATAAATGGATGAATGGATGAGTGAATGACTGGATGGATGGATGAATGAATGAGTGGATGAATGACTGGATGGATAGATGAAAGACTGAATGAATGAATGAATGAATGAATAAATAAATGGATGAATTAATGACTGGATGGATGGATGAATGAATGAGTGGATGAATGACTGGATGTATGGATGGATGGATGGATGGATGGATGGATGAATGAATGAGTGGATGGATGAATGAATGAGTAGATGAATGAATGAGTGGATGAATGAATGAATGAGTAGATGAATGAATGAGTGGATGAATGAATGGATGAATGAATAAACGGATGAATGAATAAGTGTATGAATGAATGAGTGGATGAATGAATGAGTGGACGAATGAATGAGTGGATGGATGAATGAATGAATGAATGAATGAGTGGATGAATGAATGAATGAATGAATGAGTGGATGGATGGATGGATAAATTAATGGATGAATGAGTTGATGAATGAATGGATGAATGAATGAATGACTGGATGGATGGATGGATGGATGGATGAATGAATTAATGAGTGGATGGATGAATGAATGAATGAATGAATGAATGAATGAATGAATGAATGAATGAGTGGATGGATGAATGGATGACTGGATGGATGATGGATGACTGGATGGATGGATGGATGAATGCATGAATGAATGAATGAATGAATGAATGAATGAATGAATGAATGAATGAATGAATGAATGAATGAATGAATGAATGAATGAATGAATGAATGAATGGCTTCATTTTGAACATGTAACAATAATACAATAAAAGCTAATGGACAGAAAAAACAAAAACACACAAAACAGAAAGCAAAACAATATTAACTGATACATTTCTGAAACGGAGTAGGAAGAAGCATAAGCTTATTTAATCCATCAATATTAAACCAACACCAAATAAAAAATATTTTTTAAAAATAAAATAAAAAAGGCTTTTGAAAAGATTCTAAATTGTCCAATACATTTTCCATGAATATGTTATAAAATAAAATATGAAAACATTTTTTTTATAAATAAAACAAAAAAGGCTTTCGACATTTATAATTTAAAAGTTTCTAAACTGTTGAATAAATTCTCCATGAAATGACCACAGGCAGAAAATCAACAACCCCATGATCGTGAACAATAACTGTATTCATGTGTTAGATTGAAACCTGAATTCTAAGTCAGATTATTGCAATGCATCCATAATTATCCATGCCAGGCCTTGGGTAGATCATAATTTCTTTCTACAGAGACTAACTCTCGTCAGTCTGTTGAGGAAAGCATGTGAAGACTGTGCCAAATTAGACAACCGCTGTGAAAACTAAAAAGTGTGCAGGATGTATAAAAGCGTAAGAGTGCAGCGGTGAGGTGAGAAGGCCGCGCGTGCCTGTGCATCAGGTGTGTGTGTGTGTGTCCTGCTGTGGCCTTGCGCTGAACAGCTCTGAGGTGATGAATAACACATTATGGTGATTGGTTTTGTCTGCTACCTGCAATCGCTCTGCCTGTGGAATACGAACAGCCTGCTTTATTACAGCCTCTCTGACTTACACACTACAAATGATGGGCAGAATAAATTGGCTCGAGCAAATGGATAAGGAGCACTTTGGAGAGGGTCTCCTTATATTGAATAACCAATGCCAACAATGAAAATGGATATTTTTTATGTGTGGGAGAATAATGTGGCTTACCAACTGCTGAACAGCAGCCGAGATGCATCATTTTCCTTTCACACTGGACGTGCGATGGTTTGGTTTGTTGATCAGCTGTTTGTGTAATGAGTGCTTACACACCGAACGTGAATGTGCTGCGGCGGGAAAAAACGATGTCGTTTTTTTTTTACTCTAGCGGTGACAGAAAAGGCTTCAACCAATCACATACAAGGAAACAAAGCTGACAAATCTCCAGTTGATGTCACTAGCCATTCAATCAACATTTAAGCGCTAGTTCACCCAAAAATGAAAATTAGCCCATAATTTACTCAACCTCAAGTCATCCTAGGTGTGTATGACTTTCTTCTTTCAGACAAATAAAATCGGAGTTATATAACAAAAGTCCAGGCTAATCCAAGCATTAGAATTGGATTCATAGTTGCTCTGTTTTTGAAGTCCATAAAAAGTGCATCTATCCATCATATAACTGCTCCACGCGGCTCTGGGGTGTTAATAAAGGCCTTCTGAAGCGAATCGATGCGTTTGTGTAAGAAAAATATCCAAATTTAAAACTTTATCAAGTAAACTTTCGGCCCACCGCTTCCGTGGAAAAATGTTGAATGTTGAAAGTGAAACTCAAGATGCGTACGTGACGTCATGACCAGTGTTGGGCACGTTACTTTAAAAAAGTAATTAGTTATAGTTACTAGTTACTTCTTACAAATAGTAACTGAGTTAGTAACTGAGTTACATCATTATAAAAGTAACTAATTACCAGGGAAAGTAACTAATGTGTTACTTTTTTGTTTCTTCAAATGTTCAAATATGTCAAATAACTTGGATGCCCCAATATTAAATATGTTAAATGAATGAATTGGACACTAAATAGAATAAATTATTATTATAAAACATTGTACATTAATGTACACTATTGTAATGTTGCTGTGTTGCTTTCGTCCTGGGCATAAGCTGCACGTTACATAAACATTCTGACCTTTCACCTCAACGAGGGAAAAGTAGCGTTTATATCAGATTGCGAAAGCTACCTTTGAAGTCGTTGGACTGCCATCGCTGACTGTGCATATGCGTGTGCGTCATAGGTGTGTGTGTGTGTGTGAACTCAACCGATCAACCTCAACCTTGTGTCCCACCCACCAATCATCATCAGCTATGTGTACCACCCAACCCAACCCCCAACACGCATGGCTGGCGTGCGCACACACACACACGCGCGCGCGCGTCGCAGGTCCGACAGAGAGCCTGTTCGGATGAAAACCGCTTCATTGAGCTCAATTATAGTAATGCCGCATTTTTTTTCCTCAGTAACGCTAACGGCGTTGTAACGGGAGAAACAGTAATTCGTTTGATTACTCGTTACTGAAAAAAGTAATTCCGTTAGTAACGCCGTTTATCTATAACGCCGTTATTCGCAACACTGGTCATGACGAGCGGACCTGGTGGCGTTAGTCTTTCCATCGGCAGGAGAACTTTCAACCATCCATCCATCTTCTTCCGCTTTATCCAGGGCCGGGTCGCGGGGGCAGCAGTCTAAGCAGAGATGCCCAGACTTCCCTCTCCCTAGACACTTCCTCTAGCTCTTCCGGGGGGACACCGAGGCGTTCCAAGGCCAGCCGGAAAACATAGTCCCTCCAGCGTGTCCTTGGTCTTCCCCTGGGCCTTCTCCCGGTTGGACATGCCCGAAACACCTTCCCGGGAAGGCGTTCAGGAGGCATCCGGAACAGATGCCCGAGCCACCTCAGCTGACCCCTCTCGATGTGGAGGAGCAGCGGCTCTACTCCGAGTTCCTCCCGAGTGACTGAGCTTCTCACCCTATCTCTAAGGGAGTGCCCAGCCACCCTGCGGAGAAAGCTCATTTCGGCCGCCTGTATCCGGGATCTTGTCCTTTCGGTCATGACCCAAAGCTCATGACCATAGGTGAGAGTAGGAACGTAGATTGACCGGTAAATCGAGAGCTTCGCCCTTACGGCTTAGCTCTTTCTTCACCACAACAGACCGATACATCGACCGCATTACTGCAGAAGCTGCACCGATCCGTCTGTCAATCTCCCGTTCCATCCTCCCCTCACTCGTGAACAAGACCCCTAGATACCTGAACTCCTCCACTTGAGGCAGGAACTCTCCACCAACCTGAAGTGGGCAAGCCACCCTTTTCCGCCTGAGGACCATGGCCTCGGAACTTTCAACTATTTTTCCATAAATTGAACAGGGAAGGCGGTTGGTCGACAGTTAAGTTTACTTTTTTTTTTTTTTCTTACACAAACACATCGATTCGCTTCAGAAGGCCTTTATTAACACCCCAGAGCCGTGTGGAGCAGTTATATGACGGACAGATGCACTTTTTATGGACTTCAAAAACAGAGCAACTATTACTGCTATTCTAATGCTTGGATTAGCCTGAACTTTTGTAACATAACTCAGATTGTATTCGTCTGAAAGAAGAATGTCATACACACCTCGGATGACTTGAGGGTGAGTAAATGATGGGCTAATTTTCATTTTTGGGTGAACTATCCCTTTAAAGGGGCACTTCAGTGCTGGGAAGATCAATGTGTATTTAAACTGTGTCATTTATGTAGTAGAAATGTGATTTTTTTTTTATTTGGTGCCTTCTAGATTGAGAACAGACAGAAAATGTATTTTTGTCTCATGTGGATGAAAGACAACAACTCCCAGAATGCACTTGCTTCGCTGCCCTACGAGGCCACTCCTAAAGCCACGGCTACTGGTTATCACTTGCCCACCGCGGCTCCACCCCACTGTCGTTTTGATCTTCATAGTAATACAATAATTTCGTTCAGTTGCCGGGTTGATAACATGCAGTACTAGCTCCTGTAGTCTCTAGCCTCTGGCCAAAAAATCCTCAGAAGACGCAAAATGACGATATTTGCATCATCTGAGGATTTTTTCCAGAAATAAAATGCATAATTCTCTCGTCTCAGGGGGACATGAGGGGGGAAAGTACCATAATTTGAATATACTACCGGGTTTACTATCTACTATCTACTACATTAGGATCTACTATCCTAATGCTAAATCACTGAAGTTACCCTTTAACCATTGCCAGGTATCGCATTTCTCATGAGATTACAGATGTAGCTGTGTTTGCCCACTGTAGCCTACAGACAACGATATTATAATCTTCTGAGTTAAAACTCGTTGATTTTTTTTTTAAAACCTTGTGTCCACGACCACTGATGACAGTAACGCATTACTTAGTAACACATTACTCTAATCTGACTACTTTCCAGTAACGAGTAATCTAACGCGTTACTTTTCCAAACTAGTAATCAGATTAAAGTAATTTATCCAAGTAACTGTGCGTTACTATTTTAGTCATTTTCCTTAGTAAAAATATATATTTTTGCTTTCTTCTTGCGTCTCGGGGAGAGTATTTATGTTAAGTGAAGTCAAGAAAGACCGTCTTTATTACACTTTTTATTAAAACATGTTTTTTTTTCAGGAAATATTTTTAAATTTCAACTTAAAATGTCGGGAGACATTGTTGACGTTACTGTTATAAAAATGCACTTCCAATAAAGTGAGTGTTGGCAAAAACGGTTATCATTTTTATGTTGAGGCAGCTGCTGAATGTAACTAATAAAGTAACTTGTAATCTAACTTAGTTACTTTTAAAATCAAGTAATCTGTAAAGTAACTAAGTTACTTTTTAAAGGAGTAATCAGTAATCAGTAATCAGATTACTTTTTCAAAGTAACTGTGGCAACACTGTCCACGACTACGGAAAGTGAATGTGTTTCCGTCAGTACCACTGTGGCACTTAAGTGTTTACATTGTGACTCCGGATCAATTGTATTCCTGAAGTGTGTGTTTGTCTCGTCAGATGCGGTGCTACTGTCTCTGAAGGAGCTCCTCAAATTGTCCAACGGCCATGATAAAGTTTTAGCTCCTGTACAAGATTAGCATAATCCCCTTCAGACTGTTTAAGGGCGTTTTCACACCTGAAAGTCCGCACCAAGGTCCGAACTGAAGTTCATGTTTTGATACATTTTATACATTCGGTTAGTTTTGGTTTGGTTTCACATTGCAATTATGCGAGTGCACTAAAGAACTGAACATGACACACTTGTGTCCACTCGTCATCATCTGTGTGGGCGGAATCTGGACATTGATTGGTTTGTAAACAGATGTGCATCTGACGTCAGCGTCTTTGACAAGAATGAATGAACGGACGCATATCGTTGCCACTATTGAACCGTGCGCATTGCTTGACTATTTTCTTTTCATTACGTTTAAAAGTGGACATTTCAGGCTTTATATAAACATATTTCTCATGTTTGTGAGACAAGTAGCCTGGTTTATTTGAGACGTGCTCCAGTTCATGTGCAAAGCATGTGATCGCTCCCGCGATTATTGTCTGCTATAGATTATTTGCTTCTTATTTATTACATTCAGGCAATTATCTGATTAAACGTTGATTAAAATTAAGATACAATTTATACAAAACGAAATTCACATTAAAGAAAGGCTTTCTAAGCAAAATCATACAAAATTTCTTTCAAAATCATTTCTGACCTTCTGTCTTCTGACATACAGTATTGCGCATCTTTTCACTTTTCATAATCAATATAGCCAAGATTAAATTTAAAAATAACATTATAATATTTAAAAAAAAACAGGAACTTCCTGTAAATGGTCTGAAAGTACGAACCATACAGAAAATTATTTCACACTAGAAACGAACCGAACCTTTGTTCAGTTTGATCCGGACCGAGACAACCTCTTTTCGTCTGACCAAATTTCGTCAGTTTGGTCCGGCCCGTGGTCAGGGGAGGTTTCACACCTGTAATTTGGATTCGGACCAAACTGAAACCCAACTGCTAGCCAATCACAGCAGTGGGCATTTACACTGAAGTCGCTCCCAAGAACAATAACTAAAACAGTAAAGATAAAGAGATAGTTCTATAAAAAAATAGTGTATCTTATACATTTATAAAAAAAATTTAAACACATTATATAAAACTATTGCATAATGAAAATGAAATAAACAATATCTGGAGCCATAGACTTATATTTTGACATAAAAAATGGAAACACTTTATTTCGATGGTCCACTTTAGACAAGTAAAGTCAGCTTCTTCTACTAATCTGAACACTAACACCTAACCCTAACAGTTTACTACAGTCTAATAATTCTCTAATGACAAAGTTACTTACAGTTAGTAGAATATCTCTAATTTGTTCTGAGGAACAGATGTATTGTGTTTCAGAATACAATTTAAATCAATCACTTTCATTCTCTTTCAATGTTTCTTCCTATTCATTCCAATTAAAGCAAAATGATGCATCATGATGGCTTCCTCAATTCAAATCAAACCATGACATTATTATGTAGGTTCTTATGTCATTCATAAAACTTTGCTTTAGACAGCATGAGAATGCATGAACCCATAATAATGCAACATTTATGAGGACGTTGGCATTGCTCTCGTGCCGTGGCATTGTGCCTTGACTGGCAGAGCTGTATAAGCTGGCTCTGGGAGCCACTGAGGAGGGAGCGCTGCCAGTTGGTGTTCATCAAATTATTGTTGAGATGTTCCCGCCAGTAACACCTGTTCAACAGGACTGGAGGAGCTCTAGCAGAGGAAGCCCATATGTCATGCCAACACCAATCCCTACAATGCTCCTCCAAACCATACCCATCTACAACCGCCAAGAACACATCTTATTCCAATATGCTTCAAAGTAAATAACAACGTAAAAAATTTGACCGAATGAAAAAAGATAGTGTAGACATTGGCCAAAATGTCATAAATGGCCAAAAGTCATTTCCGGTGGGAATATTTGTTTTTTATGACCACGCAAATATATTAAAGTGCGCATAACACACACAGTCTCATGTTAATCTTGAGTACCTATAGAGTAGTATTGCATCCTTCATATCTCAGAAGAGTCTTTAGTTTTATTATATTTATAAAAGACAGATACGCTGTACCGATTCTTTCTGAAAACAGAAAGAGGAGTGCAGTGGGCGGAGCTTAAACGTCACACACACACACACACACACACACACACACACACACACACACACACACACACACACACACACACACACACACACACACACACACACACACACACACATCATGGCATTATCTCTGGATAACTTTCGATTCACTATACGCTGGTGTTGTTCACATTATATACACTCACGTGTGATTGTCAACAAAACACACACATTTGATGCAGTTTCACTCACGCCTGCGGTTCCCACTCATGACCGGGAACAAACACACACACTTTAACCCTCTGGTGCTCTTCGTTTTATTTGTTGCATTGGTTGTCTTCCCGGTCATAAGTGACCGGACACCTAAAAATTAAACTTCCTCCACTCCAGTAAAACCAATGCAATTTAATTTTCTTCAATAATATTTTTTCTTTTTAATTTTGTATTTTGAGATGATTTGATGGTATTTTTTAATATTTATGCAATAATTATGGTCTATTTTTGCAATTAAAAAAAATATATATTATTGCAGTATTTCAGGTTAAAGGGGTGGTTGGATGCGATTTCACTTTTTTAGCTTTAGTTAGTGTGTAATATTGCTGCTTGAGCATAAACAGTATCTGCAAAGTTACAGCGCTGAAAGTTCAATGCAAACGGAGATATTGTCTTTTAAAGTTATGGCAGTTTATTGCCTACAAAAACGGCCGGTTTGGACTACAACAAGCTTCTTCCCGGGTTGGTGACATCATAAACACCTGCTATTAACATAAACACTGCCCCCGCGAACACGCAACAAAGTGTGTGAGGCCACGCCGCCGTCATTACGAAAGAGAGAGAGCTGTTGCAGAACTACAAACTACATTTGGCCATCTAACCAATCTAAGACCATTGCGTTTTTCGGAGGGATGGGCTTCACAGAAGCAGGAAGCAAACGAGCCATTCAAAGGACAGTGGAGACAGCGGTGTGGAATAAAGGTAAAATATAAGAAAAATACAGCGTAAAAAAAAAAAGTATTAAGACATGTTATACTTCACCCCATAAACACAACTAAGCCTAGTAAAAAAAACACGGAACCACCCCTTTAAAATAGAGACTAGGCCTTCAAAATGTTTTTTTTTGAAGGCAGATTGGCGCCCTCTTTTGGAATTATTTAAGAAATCATGCAACCACTAGAGGTCTCTATGGAGAGGCTTGAGAATTCCCTAGTTCTGTTTTGAACACATTTAATGATTTTTTTTTTGATGGATTTGAATATATATTTAAAAAATCTCAAAGACTATTTGTTATAAAGTTTTAGATTTTTTTTGTTTTGTTAGAAATATTTTTTTTTGTGAATCTGTGTTTTTGTAGATTTCCCATTCATTTGTTCATTTGTTTATTTTTGACCGAAGAGCACAAGTGGGAGTATTTTTTTACGACCACTTAGCATGCTCGAATCATGACCTCAATTATTATTTTTTTTTTTTTTTAATTTTGTGTGTAACATACCTAATGCTGGAAAAGTCACCAAGTTTCATATTTTTCCGATGAAACTGTGATTTTAAAAAATTCAAAATTTCATAGGTTCAGTTTTTCATAGGTGTGTGTGTGTGTATAAGTGTGCGTGTGTGTGAGTGGATGTGTCAATATCACACTCTTGATGTTTTAGAGCGTCACCCCTTTACTGCTGTGTACTTTTTTTCAGCATCGTGGCCAATTTGTAGATTGTACACTCAAATATTGGGTGAATTTTTGTGTTTTTGCCGATTTCCCATTCATTTCCTATGGTCGGTCATTTATGACCGAAGACAATAAACGCTACTTTTTTTTTACGACCAATGAACAATTAGCATGCTCGAATCATGACCCCAATTTTTTCTGTGTGTTTACATACCTAATTCAAGAAAGTCACCAAGTTTCATATCATTCCGATGAAGCTGTGATTTTTAACATTTCAAAACAGAACATTTTCCAGTCAGAAATGACCAAAGAGCACCAGAGGGTTAAAAAATGCTGGGGTGCAATTAGGTTGTTTTAACCCAGCAATTGGGTTAAATGTTTGCTTAAAACAACCCAATCGCTGGGTTAAAACAACCCAATTAATGGGTTAAAACAACCCAATTGCTGGGTTAGTCCATTTTCAACCCAACTTGGGTTGTTTTTAACACAGCATTTTTTAGAGTGCACACTTGCAGAACACCGGAAAACACAAACTGCATCCACTGTTCCCTTAACGCTGGGTTATTTGGGAAGCTGAACAAGGTGATCTTTCCTCACACCAGAAACACACTTCTTTAGTGTCATTGTTGATTTCATGCTCTAAACACAAAATGACAGCGCTGCCGACGGCTCCTGTAACTTGAACAAAGCTCGTTGATGTGTGTGTGTGTGTGTGCTCATCCGGGAGAAGTGCCCATACAAGGAATCCTGCCCTTTATGATGTCATAAAGGGCCATACTTGGAAAAAACTTTCTGACACTTGGTATTTGGCACAGAAATACTCCGTCATACATCAAACAAATTTTCTGACTAAATGTTGTCCAACAAACAAATACACATTGACAAAACAAAGTAGTTTTACTGTTATTAAGACAATCATTGAAATCTGAATGCATCATCTTGCCTTGAATTTGCAACATTTTTGGCGCATACTTGAGAAAATAGATTTTAAAAGGATCAGATTCCTGATATGGATTTCAAGGAAATGAGCTTGACAAAGTTGACAAAGCAAACATGCATTAACTCAGTTTATCAGTAGAGCAGGTGGGCCTGATACACTCATTGTGTGCTCAAGTAATCTTACCTGATAACAGCATTCCAGTGCTCATGGAAGTTTGCTCAGATGTAGTTCCTGCCTTCCACAGGCTTTTTTTCCACAGCAAAACACCAAAACCTGTTCAAGTAATGCCAAAATGAAGCAAGATGGTGTAAATTAGGTATATTTATGTCAAGCCCTACAAAATCTCTGATTTCAGTGTCAATTTTCTACATTTTCTTAACCTACTTTAAGAACTCGTCCTTTAGGCCATCGGACCGATCTTCACCAAAACAGGCACATCAGCAGCTAGGAGCGATGCTGGCAGAAAGTTATAAAAACAATTTTCATTTGTCAAAGCATTGCAAAGATGTAAGTTATGTATTGGTCAGGCAACGCCCATTTTTCGAGTTGACCTTTCTGCTGAATGCAATGTCCAAACTTAACGAAACTTAATACACGAAGGCAACAGGACATTCTGAGGACACACACCAAATTTTGTACAATTCAGCAAACGTATGATCCATGAATTGATTGAAAATTGGTATGCATCTTCTTTGGTGAACGTCCCAACATATCCTCTAATATGATTCGGATACTTACAAAACATGGCCGCCGACAGCCAATCAAAACTCAGGGGCTAATAACATGAGGTAATCCTTAAGTAAAGTCCTACAACATGTATATCTCTGATTTAATTTGTGTCTATGAAAATATTCTGCCATTTTCAATTTTCTTTACCAACTAGTTGGACCATTGGACCGATCTTCACCAAAACAGGCTAGGGACAGTGCAACTGGCAAAAAGTTATAAAAGAATTTTGATTTGTCAAAGCATATAAAGCCGCATTTCCACCGCAGGAACTTTCCCCAGGAACTAAATACTTTTGGGTGGTACTCTGTGTGTTTCGACCGCAGGAATCAGGGTCTAAATGAAGTTCTGGGTAAATTTTTCCCCCTCCAAATGGCCCTGCTCCCGAGGTGGTACTTTTTCAAAGTTCAGGAACTTTCCGGGGTGGGACTTGGGCGCTGAACATGCTGATTGGTTGAGCTCATGCAGCATTTTATTTCAACCGGCATTTTTAAAAGTCTGCAAGGTTCATTCTGCGTTCAGTAAATATCAGTCTTGCTCTTTTCTGTCTGATGGCGCGCGTTCGTCTCAGCCATCTCACGGTCAATGTTCGTAATAGCTGATAATAACATACGTTGTCTTATTTTAAATCTAGCTTTACGAGCTTTCAGAATACGCTTTAGTATCAGTGCTCGTATCTTTTCCACCGTTTTGTTAATGACCTATTTAGTAAACCAATACATAACCAGCAAAAGCAGCACTTTTCCTCAGCACTTTTTCCAAAAGCACATCTCCTCCATACTTGTTATTGTTATTGTCCGTCGTTGACTGGGAGGATCAGTCGCCTCTGGACTAATTTGCCTAAACTTCCCGGTACTTTAGACCGCAGTGGAAACGCAGACAGTAGCAGGTCTGAGGGAAAAAAAGTTTGTGAAAAAAAAGTTCCTGGTACAAATTGTTCCGGGTAATTTCGGTGGAAACAGGGCTTTTGTTAATAAATTGGTCAGGCAACACCCATTTTTACAAGTTGACCTTTCTGTTGAATGCAATGTCCAAGCATCATAATAAAAAGTTAACAGGACATTCTGAGTACACACACCAAATTTCGTAACATTCTGCCAATAGGGGGAGCTACAACTTAAAAAAACATAACTCGGCAAACGTATGATCCATGAATTGATTGAAAATTGGTATGCATCTTCTTTGGTGGACGTCCTAACATATCCTCTAATATGACTCGGATACTTACAAAACATGGCCGCCGACAGCCAATCAAACCTCAGGGGCCAATAACATCAAACCTGAATTGTCTACCATTACAAAAATGGAGATATTTTTACATTGTGTGAAAATGAACGTGTACCAAATGGTGGCGCTATTATAAGCAACTTAACTGTTCATTAACATGTCATTATTTTAGATTATTTTAAAATACTAAATGGCAAATTCCAGTGCTCATGGAAGTTTGCTCAGATGTAGTTCCTGCCTTCCACGGGCTCTTTTTCCACAGCAAAACACCAAAACCTGTTCAAGTGATGCCAAAATGAAGCAAGATGGTGTAAATGAGGTAATCCTTAAGTCAAGTCCTACAAAATGTATATCTCTGATTTCATTTGTGTCTATGAAAATATTCTGCTTTTTTCAATTTTCTTAACCTACTTTAAGAACTCGTCCTTTAGGCCATTGGACCGATCTTCACCAAAACAGGCACATAGCAGCTAGGAGCGTTGCTGGAAAAAAGTTATAAAAATAATTTTCATTTGTCAAAGCATTGCAAAGATATTAGTTATTAATTGGTCAGGTAACGCCCATTTTTTCGAGTTAACCTTTCTGCTGAATGCAATGTCCAAACTTAACGAAACTTGACACACGAAGGCAACAGGACATTCTGAGGACACACACCAAATTTCGTAAAATTCAGCAAACGTATGATCCAAGAATTGACTGAAAATTGGTATGCATCTTCTTTGGTGGACGTCCTAACATATCCTCTAATATGACTCGGATACTTGCAAAACATGGCCGCCGCCAACAGCCAATCAATAACATCACACCTGAATGGTCTACCATTACAAAAATTGATATATTTGTACATTGTGTGAAAATGAACATGTGCACCAAAGTTTGTGAAATCGGCCACGAGGTGGCGCTATTATAAGCAATTGCATATGACATTATTTTAGATTATTTTAGAAGGCTAAATGGCAATTCCTTTCCCCTGACTTAATGCAACAAAACCTGCTGCGTTACAGTTTCCTCTTGAACAGATTATCACACACATTCTTATGTGTTGAAATTCCCAATCTGTTGAGACTGATCAACATTTCTCTTGCAGAATATTTAGGTCTGTTAGTCAGGTTGTTTAAGGTAAATCATTCACAGTGTTTACAATATTGATGTCAAGCAGAACCCGCATCTGGGAGATCCATCACGCTGGGAATATGAATGTTTACAAGATGACAGTAGATTTATCTCCAAGTATAATGTGGGCTCTGACGATTCGATTTATCTGGTTAAAAACATCTGGAACCTAAACATTACCGAGACTCTTTCATCTCCTTTCCTAACAAGTTACTAAAATCAGTTCATTTTCATTATTTCCCCATCAAACTTTTTCAACATCAAATGCAATTCTTCGTAGTTCACATCTTACACAACGTTCCTTCACTTGTTATGTCTTTCTACTTTCCCAATCCAGCAATTTTCATCCAAGTACTTGACGTGGAGATTTACACAACACACAATATCTGCATTTTTTTTGTTGATAATTTGCTTTGGCAAGCTTTTGCCAAGAACATGTACAAATAAACATAAATAATGTCCAGTGAAGTGAAAGGCACAGTTCCAGAGAGTCCAGGGTTGATGACTGAGTGCATGCACATGCATATGACTTTATGTAACTGCTAAATTAATCACACTTTATTGTTACAGTGTTTGATTGCACATAATTTGAATCTACATTTGCTCTCAGTTTTTATCACAGTTTTTATTTTTCCTTCAAGGCCCTTTTATTAGATGTTTTCATTTTACAGCACATGCAAACAGATGGAGTGACATTGGATGGATGGATGGATGGATGGATGGAAGAACAGATAGATGGATGATGAATGGATGGATGGAAGGATAGACGGACGGACGGACATACAGACAGACAGACAGACGGACGGACGGACGGACGGACGGACGGACGGACGGACGGACGGACGGACGGACGGACGGACAGACAGACAGACAGAGAGACAGACAGACAGACAGACAGACAGATAGATAGATAGATAGATAGATAGATAGATAGATAGATAGATAGATAGATAGATAGATAGATAGATAGATAGATAGATAGATAGATAGATAGATAGATAGATAGATAGATAGATAGATAGATAGATGGAAGAACAGACAGACGGACGGACGGACGGACGGACGGACGGACGGACAGACAGACAGACAGACAGACAGACAGACAGACAGACAGACAGACAGAAAGACAGAAAGACAGAAAGACAGACATGGACGGACGGACGGACGGACGGACGGATGGACGGACGGACGGACGGACAGACAGACAGACAGACAGACAGACAGACAGATAGATAGATAGATAGATAGATAGATAGATAGATAGATAGATGAACAGACAGACAGACAGACAGACAGAGAGATTGATAGATAGATAGATAGATAGATAGATAGATAGATAGATAGATAGATAGATAGATAGATAGATAGATAGATAGATAGATAGATAGATAGATAGATAGATAGATAGATAGATAGATAGATAGATAGATAGATAGATAGATAGATGATAGATAGATGGAAGAACAGACAGACGGACGGACGGACGGACGGACGGACGGACAGACAGACAGACAGACAGACAGACAGACAGACAGAAAGACAGAGAGATAGATAGATAGATAGATAGATAGATAGATAGATAGATAGATAGATAGATAGATAGATAGATAGATAGATAGATAGATAGATAGATAGATAGATAGATAGATAGATAGATAGATAGATAGATAGATAGATAGATAGATAGATAGATAGATGAACAGACAGACAGACAGACAGACAGACAGAGAGATTGATAGATAGATAGATAGATAGATAGATAGATAGATAGATAGATAGATAGATAGATAGATAGATAGATAGATAGATAGATAGATAGATAGATAGATAGATAGATAGATAGATAGATAGATAGATAGATAGATAGATAGATAGATAGATAGATAGATAGATAGATAGATAGATAGATAGATAGATAGATAGATAGATAGATAGATGGAAGAACAGACAGACGGACGGACGGACGGACGGACGGACGGGCGGACGGACAGACAGACAGACAGACAGACAGACAGACAGACAGACAGACAGAAAGACAGAAAGACAGACATGGACGGACGGACGGACAGACAGACAGACAGACAGACAGACAGACAGATAGATAGATAGATGAACAGACAGACAGACAGATAGATAGATAGATAGATAGATAGATAGATAGATAGATAGATGAACAGACAGACAGACAGACAGACAGAGAGATTGATAGATAGATAGATAGATAGATAGATAGATAGATAGATAGATAGATAGATAGATAGATAGATAGATAGATAGATAGATAGATAGATAGATAGATAGATAGATAGATAGATAGATAGATAGATAGATAGATAGATAGATAGATAGATAGATAGATAGATAGATAGATAGATAGATAGATAGATAGATAGATAGATAGATAGATAGATAGATAGATAGATAGATTAGATTAGATTCAACTTTATTGTCATTACACAAGTACAAGTACAAGGCAACGAAATGCAGTTTAGGTCTAACCAGAAGTGCAATAGCAGCAAGTGCAGGATATACAATGGTTGCGTAAGTGCAGGACATAAAAATGTTCTGAATATATATAAATATGTATAAGTAGAGAGATGGTTATTACTATAAGTAGAACTGAATTTACAGATGAATATATACAGTGAATAAATATACAGATGGCTATTACTATAAACAGAATTTACAGGTGAATATGAACTAGAATATAATATACAGATGGCTATTACTATAAACAGAATTTACAGGTGAATATGTACTATGAATATAATATACAGATGGCTATTACTATAAACAGAATTTACAGGTGACTATGTACTATGAATAAATATACAGACGGTTATTACTTGAACAGAATTTTACAGTTAGAGGTATACAATAATATGTTAGGCTAATATGAGGAATATAGCAGTGGATTAAGTTAGTACAATAAATTATGGACAGAGCTATCCGAAAGAAAGTGTAAAAGTGCAGTGGAAAGTGGTTGCATATTACAGTTAGAAGTACGGTGCAAAATGCAAATGTAAACATTGTTACTGTAAATACAGTCGGCAGTGCAAATGAGCATAATCCAGTTACGGTATGGTGGTGCAGAATGCATAAGTAAACAGTTGTTACTGTAATAAACAGTCGGTAGTGCAAATAACAAAGTGAAGGCAGATGTGAGGTAGGAGAGTTCGCAGTTTATGAGGGAAGTGGATCAACGGGGGTTTGAGTTCAGTAAAGAGACAGCTCTGGGGAAAAAACTGTTCTTTAGTCTGCTGGTCCTGGTCCGGAGGATCCTGAAACGCCTGCCGGAGGGCAGGAGAGAAAACAGTCTGTGGGCTGGGTGAGAGGAGTCCTTGAGGATGCTGCGAGCTCGATGCAGACAGCGTTTCCTCTGGATGTGTTCGATGGCAGGCAGTGGAGTCCCGTGATGCGCTGGGCAGTTTTCACCACCCGCTGCAGTGCCTTGCGCTCCGCAACAGAGCAGCTCCCATACCATACTGCCACACAGTTGGTCAGGATGCTTTCTATTGCGCAGCGGTAGAAGTTCACCAGGATAGCCGAGGAGAGCTGATTCTTCCTCAGTGTCCTGATAGATGTGGAATAAATCAGATGTTCTTATCAAATGCTCAGTATATTTATTATGTGTTGTCGGGCAGAAAGAGTCGCGATTCACATTGGTTTTTGAAACGAGTTCCTCGCAGAGGTGAGATAAACACTTGAGTTGTTCACACACACCCTCACTCTGGTAAGTCTTGCAAATTCATGCGGTCACTGCGATTGAAAGAGCCTTAAGTGATCGGCCAGGAAGCAGCTCTTAACCACAAGCTCAGGCTGGGAGAATGTGCAAATGGAGCCATTTCAGCCTCTCGGAATGAAAGAGCTGCGCCTTCACAGACATGTACCAACTGGTTAACATACATTATTCAATTGCGATGAAAAATACAGTGATCCATCATTTGCGTGGTTGCATTGTCCTACTTTGTTATTATATTGTCCAGCAGTAACACTAACATCTGTGAAATTAACCACATTCAATTCCAGTGAGCTGTAGTCCCAACAAACTCTAAGAGGCTTTTTGGTGACGCTCAAAACAAAAAATTGGTTTTGAATTTGTGGCAGGCAATTTTTGGGCGCTCCATCTCCCCTGCTGAGCTATGGGACAAGCCATCCTCCACACGCGAAGCCCCCCGGCGGGGTGAGAGATGGCCGAACCACTCAGGATCATTAGTCTCTGCTCCGCTCTTTCTAATCTTCTACCCAAATGCACTGTTCTCTGCTTTGAAGTATTTTCAAGTTAAGACAAATTCAAGGATTTACTGTTGGGAAAGTTCTGCTCTGCGGAGATCATTTTCATAAGCCACCCGGAGAAGGAAAGGGATTTGTGTGAAAACCACTGGCATGTTCAAGCGTGCTTTAAGCGCCACTCCAAAGTCAATTCACCACCTGACCATCATGAGAGAAGTCTAGGGTGTGCGGAGAGTATATTGCTAATGCATTAGCACATGCAAAATAACATTATTAAAAGATATACACAGATCAGGCATAACATTATGACCTAATATTGTGTTGGTCCCATCGAGGCATGGACTCCTGAGGGTGTGCTATGGTATTTGGCACCAAGATGTTAGCAGCAGATCTTTTAAGTCCTGTAAGTTGCGAGGCGGGGCCTTCATGGATCTGACTTGTTTGTTCAGCACATCCCACAGATGCTCGATTGGATTGAGATCTGGGGAATTTGGAGGCCAAGTCAACACCTCAAACTCGTTGTGCTGCCCAAACCATTCCTGAAGCATTTGTGCTTTGTGGCGGCGCATTATCTGCTGAAAGAGCCACAGCCACCAGGGAATACCGTTTCCATGAAAGGCTGGACATGGTCTCAACAATGCTTAGGTAGGTGGGACGTGTCAAAGTAACATCCACATGGATGGAGGACCCAAGGTTTCCCAGCAGAACATTGCGCTTTGTCTCAATTGCCTGTATCCACTTTTGTTTTTGTGTCCTCAAACACTGTTTTTTTTGGGGTTGACAGCTTAGTTCTGGGGTAAGGGGTCAGCATGGGCACCCTGACTGGTCAGCGGCTATGCCGCCACATACACAACAAACTGAAATGTTCTGTGTATTCTGACCCCTTTCTATCAGAACCAGCATTAACTTCTTGAGCAGTTTGAGCTCCAGTAGCTTGTCTGTTTGATCGGACCACACGGGCCAGCCTTCGCTCCACATGTGTATCAATGAGCCACGGCCGCCCATGACCCTGTGGCCGGTTCTCCACTGGTCCTCCATGACCCTGTGGCCGGTTCTCCACTGGTCCTCCATGACCCTGTGGCCGGTTCTCCACTGGTCCTTCATGACCCTGTGGCCGGTTCTCCACTGGTCCTTCATGACCCTGTGGCCGGTTCTCCACTGGTCCTTCATGACCCTGTGGCCGGTTCTCCACTGGTCCTCCATGACCCTGTGGCCGGTTCTCCACTGGTCCTCCATGACCCTGTGGCCGGTTCTCCACTGGTCCTCCATGACCCTGTGGCCGGTTCTCCACTGGTCCTTCATGACCCTGTGGCCGGTTCTCCACTGGTCCTTCATGACCCTGTGGCCGGTTCTCCACTGGTCCTTCATGACCCTGTGGCCGGTTCTCCACTGGTCCTTCATGACCCTGTGGCCGGTTCTCCACTGGTCCTCCATGACCCTGTGGCCGGTTCTCCACTGGTCCTTCATGACCCTGTGGCCGGTTCCCCACTGGTCCTTCATGACCCTGTGGCCGGTTCTCCACTGGTCCTTCATGACCCTGTGGCCGGTTCTCCACTGGTCCTTTTGATAGAGACTGACCACTGCAGACCGGGAACAGCCCACAAGAGCTGCAGTTTTGGAGATGCTCTGACCCAGTCGTCTAGCCGTCACAATCTGGCCCTTGTCAAACTCGCTCAAATCCTTACGCTTGCCCATTTTTCCTGCTTCTAACACATCAACTATAGGGACAAAATGTTCACTTGCTGCCTAATATATCCCACCCACTAACAGGTGATGAAGAGATCATCAGTGTTAAGCTAGGAACACACCAAACCGACGCCGACCAACTAGTAGTGATGAAAGCAGACTGCAGAGTTGGCTCATGTTGGCAGTGTCTGGGTCCAAAGTTGCCCTGACACACCAAGCAGACGCCCGACATCCGACGGCCAGTAGCACGTCCCTTAAATAGCGAGTAGCTATTTTAGTAAGAGTAAATATCTTTCCGCACCAGCTGGTGGCAGTCGTCTTCACTATTCAAAATTTTTCTCATGCACTGGTTCGCTTGCAGAACAGCCAATCAGAACGATCAGATGGCCCGACTGACCAACAAGAGCTGACGCCGATTCAACATGTCGAATCGGCTGAAAAATAGTCGACGCGGACCAACGTCAGCCGATGGTGTGGAACACACAGAGACAACTTAGTTGGCCGACGCACGAAAACTGCCTGCCATCCGCGGCTTAGTGTGTTCCAGGCTTTATTTACTTCACCTGGTCATTATAAAAGCCTGAGCTTTTATTATCTGAAGCTTTTTGATCTGCCATAGTATCCCTTTAAGAGGCTCATAAGAGCTGCTATACTGTATATAACGAGCTGATTTCCTTCTTATGTCTCTTCATCTGAACAGAAACCATTTGGAAAGGGTTCAATCAGTCCAAAATGCATCACGCCATTATAAAATTGTCCTTGTGAAATAGAAGCACACTTTAGCATACCTTTAAATTTTTTGCAAATAATACGAGAATATAATTAAGTGCAAAAGGAGTGCAATTTTTTCAGACACTAACTGAATGTTAATTAAATGTAAACTGACACTTAAGCAGCACTTTAATGTAATTTATTTTGAAACTTGTACATCATGTATACAGTTGTGCTTGAGAGTTTGTGAACCCCTTGCAGAATCTGTGAAAATTAAGAGGGATCATACAAAATGCATGCTATTTTATATTTAGTGCTGTCCTGAATAAGATATTTTGCATCAAAGATGAATGAATTTATAAAAAATGACCCTGTTCAAAAGTTTATGAACCATTGATTCTCAATACTGTGTCGTTTCCTGATGATCCACGGCTGTGTGTGTGTTTTGTGATGTTGTTCTTGAGTCTCTTGTTTGTCCCGATCAGTTAAACTGCTCAACGTTCTTCAGAAAAATCTTTCAGTTTTCCAGCATCTTTTGCATATTTGAACCCTCTCCAGCAGGGACTGTATGATTTTGAGATTCATCTTTTCACACTGAGGATGATTGAGAGACTCAAACACAACTATTATAAAAAGGCTCAAACATTCACAGACGCTCCAGAAGGAAACACAACGCATTAAGAGCCGGGGGGTGAAAACTTTTGCATTTGAAATTCAAGGTAGATTGTACTTAATTTGTCTTCCGGGAAACATGCAAGTATCTTCTGTTGCTTCCGAAGGGCAGTACTAAATGAAAAAAAAATGAACAAAATGAGAACAACCATCACAAAACACACACACACACACACAGCCGTGGATCATCCAGGGAATGACAGTATTATGGTCTTTAGAATCGAGGGGTTCACCAACTTTTATAAATTCAGCTTGTGGACTATATGTAAACATCTTTGATGTGAAATATCTTATTCAGGACAGTCCTAAATAAAATAAAAAGATCATGCATTTTGTACAATCCCTCTTATTTTGTTAAAATTATTCACATTTTCACAGATTCTGCAAGGGGTTCACAAACTTTCAAGCAGCGCTGTAGATATTTGCTTTGCTGGGTAACTGATTACATGTGATCTGGATTACATAATCAGATTCCAAAAATAAATTACTTGTAATTAGATTATATTGCATTTTATAATACTTTTTTATTGAATACATATTGTTTACACAATGGCAGTGAATCATTCATTATCTATTGATTCTCCATAATCCCTTTTTAATCTTTTAAATGTTAAATGTGCTTCTAGTTTTGTCAGGTGGCTATAATTACATGGAAAATGAATCATTTGATCAATGGATTTACAGAAATCATTCACTTTTGAGGAGTGTTTTCTCAACATTGCAACATTGCATATTGATTTAGCTCAACACATTAATTATTATTTGAACTATCACTCAGAGCAGGAAGACTTTTTTCCCCCTTTCAAACACATTTGTGACCCTGGAGCATAAAACCAGTCCTGCGTCTCACTGGTATATCTGTGGCAATAGCCAACAATACATTGTATGGGTCAAAATTATAGATTTTTCTTTTATGCCAAAAATCATTAGGATATTAAAATCATGTTCAATGAAGATATTTTGTAAATGTCCTATCAAAAATGTATTATTAGTAGTAATATGCATTGCTAAGGACTTCATCTGGACAACTTTAAAGGAGATTTTCTCAATATTTATACTTTTTTGCACCCTCAGATTCCAGATTTTCAAATAGTTCGGCCAAATATTGTCCTAACAAACCATACATCAATGGAAAGCTGATTTATTCAGCTTTTCAATTTTAAAAAATCGACCCTTATGACTGATTTTGCGGTCTAGGGTCACATTTTTTATTATAATATTTACTGTAATTTAACGCAATTTTTAATGCTCTTCATGTTGGTCATAACAAGGAATGGAATATATTTTCTTTGTATTTGTATATGACTATGGTACAATGTTTAATTCCAGGTTTTTTGGAGACGACTCCGATTCCCGACTCCGACTGGCAATGGAATCGACTCATCGACTCCATTTACTTTACATCAAAACAAAATTGCAGTTGTCACACACTTAAATTACCCCCCCCCCCCCCCCCCGACACAAAGCCTTGAAATCCCCTTATTAAAATCGTCCAAATTAGTCCAATTTAGCGATGACTTGAAAAACAAAAGTCACGAAAAAAGCTTTTGTCGAGTGATGACGCTAAACGCACATGATCATTGCCTTAAAAGGTGAGTTAAAGATACTAAATATTAAAATATATATAATAATGTACACTTTTTGATGTGAGATTTTTATGATTTATGGTTAGTTTAATGATTATGAGCACAAGGTTAACCATGGGAAACCAAATCTATATTTACTGCATAAATATACCATCAATTAAACTAAAGCTAGCATGGAGGAAGCCTCAAACTAAAGTCGCTGTGACTGCTTTTTATTTCTAAAGTAAGCACTCAAATAAATGTGTGTGACAAAGTTTCTGCGACAGCTCTCTGTTTTACGTCAGAATTCCTCGCTTCACTTCATTCACTTCTTGTGTATAGTGTACTCAACTGCCATGTAGCCTACTTTATAGGGATTAGAGAATCAGAAAACAAGTGAGCGATTTCGGACACAGCAACACTGAGAGTGGATTCCTGTGCTGGACCCCGACTCTGGGGCTATTCAAAGTCGAGGAATCCACTCTTTTGGGGTCGACTCCCCATCACTAAGTAGTAGCCTGGTCTCACCAGACTCTCGTACATTTCATTTGTTCAGAGAGTCTGGCCACTCTTCATTGACAAGCGTTAACTTCCTTGAAGACGGTAACTCTGTTAAAGTTTAAAACTATTGGATCTGCCAGAGCCACTCTGGATCTGCCATCACCAATTGCTAACGTTTGGTCGTGACGTATGTCATGCGCCGTTCGCCTCTGTTTAACATGGAAGTCCGTAAAACTAAATTTGCTAAACCTAAAACTCGTGCATTCGGATTGTGATTTATTCACAGTTTTGTGATCGGGAACGGCTGCTCACGTGGTCCGTAACATGATTGTGCTGTAAATAAAATGTCATATGCTTGGTATGATAAGAATAAATGCAGCCGTAAATAACGGCCCAGTTCCAATGTTTACATGCTTTTCTTCTTTTTATTTTTTGAGCGGTGATGAAATATTGGTCTTGTAAATACTCACCAGCATTTAAAGAAATACAAGTCTACAAATGCATCCAAATTACAGCGAAGCGCAACCGTACGGTGCTCTGCAGGGGTCAAAAAGGATACAAACAGTGAATTTTGAAGTGATATATTCTTGAAAACTCAGAGACGTGGATTCGGATGGCAATTAAATGACCACACGACCTTGGTGTTTGTTTAAAGCAGTCGGTAATTCGGCCAGGGATTTTTACGCGGGTGGTGGGAGACAGACGGCAATAAAATCACTGACTAGCCCCTGTAAATGATGACAATACCTTCCGACCCCACGAGAATCAATTATCGTCCCAATAGGGCTTCAGCAACTCCTTCACTACTGGAAAATCTAACTTTTCCCGAACCCTGTGGGGAGGAGGAGGGCCACAACATCATGGCCAACAGAACTCAGCAAAGATTGTTCATGCTCCGGCTTTAACTTCTGGATATTCGGCAGCGGTGCCACAACGGACCGAATGGCTTCGCTCTAGGGGTGTAACGGTACACATATTCGTACCAAACCGTTTCGGTACAGGGCTCTCGGTTCAGTGCGCGTGTGTAGTACTGAACGGTTCCGAATGCAGTCTTTAAAAGTTAACAGTCGCTTGTTTTAAGCGCGGAACAAACTTCAATCCGAGTTCCCACTCGAACATATTAAGTATTCAGTCCATTTCTCACGAAATTCAAACGATAAATGCCGTTTTGACGCTCTTTAATGTGACGACTGATCACTGTATAGGCGCGTCAATTCAAGCGGCCGCGGCGATCATCTCTTCCAGAAAAAAAAACATGAAGTAATATCTTAAGGTATGTTGAGGTTATACTTACTGAAACGTATCGTATGTCGTGTAATCGCTCAATCAGTGTTTCAATCGCGGAAAGACGTCAAACAGCTTGTAAACAATGTCACGCAGCTTCATTTAGCCTACCTCAGAAGTCATTCAGTGTCCACAGCTGTTAATTCACTAGAGAAATCAACTCTTTTACTAAATATATGCACTATATATATATTCTACTTAACATGTTAGTGATGTCTTGCTTATTTAATTTATATTTAATTAAATCTGTCATGAAAATGACAGTCACTAAGATTATATTTCAACAACGAATTGGAGAAAAAACATAATTTTATAATTAGATTTAGGAGGAAATGCAAAAACTGCCTTATGTGAAGTTTACATGTTAGCACACAATGTGTTATTTGAGTGTTGATTATTATATCTAAACATGAATATCAGCTGTATACAGGCTCATAGTTTGGGCTCTGTTGTTAACCTTTAATATTATAGTAATAATGTGCAAGTAAGGGCTCCCTCTATAGTTTACAGCATTATCTTTAAGAAACTTTTAGTTATAATTTAATTAATTTAAGGACAGACACAATTTTTTCAGTAAACCACTGTTTAATAAAAAAATAAATAAAAAGCCATTTTTTAAAACTACTGTATTGAACCCGTACCGAACCGTGACTTCAAAACCGAGGTACGTACCGAACCGTCAGTTTTGTGTAGGCTACCGTTACACCCTTACTTCGCTCGCATCTTTCTCCGCCACCATTTCTGAACTACAACTCAAACTAGCGCACGACATCAACGTCATCGTTCTCAGCCACTCCCTCTGTTCGCTGATTGGACCGGTTAAAATTTGATCGGAGAAAACCTAAGAATATACCGCAATCCCAGACGGAGTACTGAAGGAAAATTCAAATTAAGCGTAAGTACGTAGAAGGACGGAGCCAGGCTACAACACTAGGTACAATATTATCCTATTCAATGTGATAAACGAGGTAGGTCAAAAGAAATCTAAAAGTAATCCAAAAGTAGTCCGATTATATATTACCTAAAAGTGCAATGTTATTTTTTTGGTAAACTAAGACACTTTTTGGAAAGAAGAAGACATTTGGAAAGATTTGAGTATGAAATATCAACATAAAAAAGCTCCAAAGGTAAAGATATAATAACCTGCATCCGTCAGGATGAGTCTGTGAGCTGTAATTAAGCAAACACAGAGCCCATATGGCATATGATGTCCCTCTCCACAACCAAATAATCTGTCTTAAATTAATAAGGCTCAGTGCTTACAGTGATCAGATCAACTCCGCCAGCATTTTCTAAACCTGTATTAATCCCTGTAATCCGCAGCAGTTTCACTGCCAAGTGCTTTAATCCTTTAGCCACCAAGTGAGAAAACTCGAGCCATGCAGACGTTCAATTCGGTTCTGTCCATCACTCCAACTTTCATCCTTTCACCTCTGGAACAAATATCCATTCAAGACTCAAGCAGAAAGCACGGATGAGGAACACGTCCCAAAGGTTTGAGCTAATCAAGAGCAGTGTGTTGAGATCCCATATCACTATTAGCATAAAATAACACTCGGCGCCTCATGCGAACATCCTGTACAAATTTCACCACAGCAAACACACCAGAGGTGAGGAATAATTACTGCCGTTTCAAAAGGATGTAATGTTACTGAGGTGAGAAGTGCATGTGGTTAATGTGCGTCATATCCTGATCACAAAGATTAAATAAGCTTTTCATCACATTTTCTTTACAAAACAGCAGTTATTTGGCTTCTACCCTATCAAAAAATGTTTTTTTTAAGACATGTACCTTGAGATAGCATGTAAATACTGTAGCATGGCATGTGAATTGAGTGGCATGTTCTGTGCCACAGTCAATTCTTGTATATGCCAGTAGATGGAGCTCTTCCAAGTGACTGTTTCCAGAGCAGATCTGACAATGTGTTGCATTTGTCATTGGCATATGAACAGATTTTTTTTGTCACACTGTTTCTATCAAGTCTTAAAAATGGGTTCCATTTTAAAAGTCCCCCAAAAAAGGCTTTCCTTAAAAAAAAAAAAAAAAAAAAAAAAAAAAATATATATATATATATATATATATATATATATATATATATATATATATATATATATATATATATATATATATATATATATATATATATATATATATATATATATATATATATATATATATATATATATATATATAAATAATTTAGAAAGGATATTATTATTAAATCAACTGGATGCCTTAATGTTTGTTGCACCAGAGATTTTTTTTTTTTTTAACAAATAATTGTATTTATTTTAAAGTATAGGCTATATTGCCTAAAAAATAGATCACCTGATCAATGATCAGGTCCTTTTTTGTGGTATTTAAAAATATTTTAAACTTCTTAATATGCATTTGAATTTGAACTAAATTCTTAAATTGTTCAAAAAAGCTGTTTATACTTTATAAGTGTAGTGTAAATCAATTTCAAACCATTAGTTTATAGTTAATTAATAGTTTAAGACTGTATTTTTAATACATTCATGGACTATATACAGATAGTGAGTTCTTCATTCATTGTCACTGCAATTAACAAAGTGTTATTGTTTAATTAGTTCATTTGTAAAGAGTTAGATAATGCTTTGCTAACAACTTATTAACAGTAAATAGTTCTCACTAAACATTACTCGCTCAGAAAAAAAGGTACAAAAGTCACTGGGGCTGTACATTTTCAAAAGGTACACTTTTGTAGCTAGGGTGCATATTGGTATCTTAAAGGTACATATTAGTACCTAAAAGGAACAAAAGTGTACCTTTTGAAAAGGTAGCATCACAGTGACAGCTTTTGTACCTTTTTTCTGAGAGTGTACATTAATTTAGTGCTTTAAAACCAACCTTTATTGGACATTAATTGCATTATTATTATTATTTAGAGTTCATTAAAATGTTTACAAATTCATTAAGCACAGGCACGCACGCACACGCACACGCACGCACGCACGCACGCACGCACGCACGCACGCACGCACGCACACACACACACACACACACACACACACACACACACACACACACACACACACACACACACACACACACACACACTTTACTTAGCTATCTAATGGGGACATTGCATTGAATTCTATTGTTTTAATATATAGTTAATTGTAAATATTATAACATTACCATAACCACACCCTAAACCTATGCATCATATACAACTTTTTTTCATTTTTACATTTAAAAAGAAAAGTAATCTAAGTAAATTACGTATTATTTTTAATAGATTTTGTCATTGGGTCACTGGGTCTCCATGTTTATAGAGACTCCCCTAACCCTATATTTTAACAACGTGATCTCATGATTTGTATGTAATTCATATTGACAACATTTTAAGTGATTATGTTTAGCTTTGCAGATAGGCTTAATGTATGTGTAAACATTTTAACGAACTCTTAATAACACAAATAATGTCTAATAAAGGTTGCTTTGAAGTTATTTTAACATTTCCGTAACCTAATCTAAAGTGAGATCTATTGACTGTTAATAAGTTGTTAACAATAACTCTTTACATATGAACTAAATTTACAATAACACTTCGTTAGTGACAATGAAAGAAGAACTCACCATTTGTATAGTCTATTAATGAATTAACTACAGTTTATTTTTGATTAGTATTTTATTACACTGTACTTATTATAAAGTGCTACCAGAGAGCAAATAGATGTAAAAGCCATATAACATATACTATTTTAAAGCGTCTTTGGTGTTTCCATGGTTTCTACAAAATAAAACCAGAAATCGAGAGTAACGCGGGTATGACGTCATTGCTAGGCGACGCATGGACACGGTCCGTGTCCTGGCTTAAAATAGCTTATTTCTCTTGATTTAAACATTCTTGGAAACATTTGGGATAGTGAAAGTAATACTATAACATTGTTCTAGTGGTTTTGGGATATTTTAATCAACAAAAAAATCTTACACATTGTGACTTTAATCTATATACAGTGTATAAACTATTAATTTTGATTAGTAAGTACTTTATTATTAGACTATGCTAGAGTAAATAGATGGGGGGGAGCCATTCCAGGCTTTTGTGATGGCCATGTCAGGTGAATCCTGATCTCAGACCGATCCAGTTCCCGTTTTTCCAGGTTCCAATCTGAATTCCTGCTGCTCTCTCTCTCTCTCCGAGATCAGTGAAAAATATCTCCAACCGTCCGGGCTGGCTCTCCCTCTCTCTCTTTCTTCACCTTTACACATTATGTCTGCTCTGACGCCTCTCATTTCGCTCCTCTCCAGCTCGGCTTTGGTTTAATCTCGGGAATATGGATTGACTTTGATTGCACTCGGTCGCCTGTTGAAGTTTGGAAGCGGCGGATCGTGTCTCTGCTCAACGAGCTTCATGTTTCCTTCGGCAACTTTCGGAAGTAACTCGTTCCGGATGTGTTGTTCACACCGCTGAACCGAGCCGTGCGCGCGACCAGGGGGATTTTAAACACGGATCGTGTCCGAGGCTTTCCACACTTCTTCTTTTATTCGTGTTTAAAGTGATGGCGGAGCGGGGAGCCCGGCTGCTCCTCTCTCTCTTCTGCCTCACGATCACACTTTCACGCGCTGAGAAAGGTAAGGCTGAGATTAAAGAGCATTCAAACTTTCTGCGGTGCGACCGAGTGTGTGTGTGTGTGACTAATTTTTCCATACTAACTCAGACAACTACACGCATAAATCGATGATTTCACCCAGTTCATCGAACACACACACCGCTCAGACATCCTTATAAATCAAAACATATGTGTAATATCCCCTTTTAATCTTTTATATGTGCCTCCTTCACTGCAAAGGTGTGTTCTGCATTAACTTCCACCTGAATAGAAACCCCATTCCTTCAAGAAAACTAGCCTGAATCTCATTATTATCATGTCTGAGAGCTTAAAGAGTGTTTTCCGTGCATTGTGTCTGTGTAAGAAATCATTTTTTGCATTAATCACAGATATTTTGGTCAATATGTCTTTGATTGCACACTTGAAAGAAAATAGAAAAGGCATTTTGGAAAGATCTACCATGTTTATTTTGGTGTGTGTGTGTGTAGATTTCTATATTACTTGAAACCAATCAGAAAGCATACCTGGGACAAACAAAATATTGCTTATGAATATAATGCTGTTTTTACACTGTATATAACCAGATAATATGCCTTAATGCTGCAAATGAGGTGACAAAATGCATGTCTGAATATCTGAATATGCACCGATATGAACATTTTGGCCGATATGGATAACCGATAATTCTTTAAACATATGCAAAATAATCTTTTATATTTGGCTCATTCACTGGATTAACTTGCACCTGAATAGAAACCCCATTCCTTCATTAAAAATGGAAGAAAACTAGCCTAAATCTCATTATCATCATGTCTGAGAGTGTTTTCCATGCATTGTGTCCCTGTAAGAAATCATAATCTTTTGCGTAATAGCATTAATATATATATTTTGGTGAATAGTGCATTTGAACACTTGAAAGAAAAGAGAAAAGGTGTTTTTGTAAAAGAACATCTACCATGTTTATTTTGGTGTGTGTAGAATTCTGGGTTAAAGAATGAAAATGAATTGCAGAAAACATACCTAGAAATATTGCTTATGAATATAATGCTGGTTTACACTGCTGATATGACCAGAGAATATGCCTTAATGCTGCAAATGAGGCGACATAAATGCATTTACACTGACATTGCAATAACTGAATATGGCGATACTGATAATTCTTTATACATTGCAATATCTGAAATATCAACAATATGAAAATTGTGGCCGATAACTGATATATTGGCAGATAAATCTACCGTAAATCCACATTTTTATATTATTTTTGAGAGGCTGATTACAAAAACAAAAGTCTCAGCATTAAAATCCATGTCCCAAACACACAATTATAACGTTTTTATTAGGGCTGTCAAAAGATTAATCGCGATTAATCACATCCAAAATAAAAGTTTGTGTTTACATAATATATTTGTGTGTACTCTGTATAATTATTATGTATATATAAATACAAACACATTCATGTATATATTTAAGAAATATTTGCATGTATATACTGTATATACATTTATATAATTTATTATATATATAAATATTTTATATATAAATAATAATTAACAGAGTACACACACATATATTATGTAAACACAAACTTTTATTTTGGATGAGATTAATCGCGATTAATCTTTTGACAGCCCTAGTTTTTATTATAATTTTATATAGCCGATATGACAGACCTGCGCCGCACATGTTGCGCTTTATTATATTTTTCGTTTTTTTTAAAAACTGAGAATCATATTTAAAGCAATTCAAACCCATCTGAAGTCTCTCAGCTGAAGGAATAATCCCTTATTTATCGGCTTTAAGATATCGGGTAAATTTTCTTGAACGTGAAAAATGAACATATATCGGTTGATACTGATATAGTTGCCTAAAAATAAGAATATTAATATCGGTACATGAACAATGATGACAATGCACTTGATTTGCACAGTCAGCGTTACCATTTTTTTTTTTTTTTTTTTTTTTTTTGCCGTTGCATTGATGCAAAGAATATGAAGCTAGCACAGACTCAACTGTGTAAATATGCCTTTAGAGAAAGTGGTTATTTTTGCTTCAGATCTTTGTCTCAGTTCATATTGAATATGACAAGTCTCGCATTCAATTTGCATGCTGCATCATTTAACTCTTTCATTATTATTGGCTACATGTTTCCAACAGTTTGTGCTTGGTTATTAGGATCACGTTCGGTGAAACAGTCTTGCGTGCAGAGGCTGATGAAGCGACTCTGCCGCATGAAAAGCAATGTGCTGTGGTAAAAAATCACAGGCTTTGCTGGAGATCAGTACAAAAGAGAGGAATGGGGGGCTGGGTGGAATGGGCAGACTCTGTCTGGAAAGTAATAAAACCAGGAGATTAAGGGGGGGGAACAGGGAGTTCCTTTGGGAGTTTTGATTGATTCCAGAGAATTGGACCTACATGCGGAGAGTGAGTTTCAAGTTACTAATTGTGGGGTCCCCTTCTGAAAATATGTGTTTATTTGAAACATGTTTTTTGAGGTCCTGAAGCTCACAAATGCCAACCATAAGCAGTTTCGTGAAGATCTTGGAGATAACAGCGTTCCAACTTTTCATCTGCTGGAAAGGAAATGGGCATGTCTTGAAGTTGTTGTTTTTTTTGTGTGTAAAAGTTGTCCTTGCATCAAATTTGCATCCCATCTTATCTGCATAATCCTGTTGGGAGAGAGCTGTGTGCTGAAGTCTTCCCTGCGGATAATGTAAACAGCATGCTAAACTATATAAACACCCTGCAAGAGATCTGCTTCCTTCGCCGAGGCCTTCGTTGCACAGACCTGAACAAAAGGTCAGTGTTGTTCTAACTTAGATAAGGTTTTGTTTTCTGTTCTATAGGCGATATAACTGGTTATTAAGTTAAGTTAGACCTGGTTTCGCAGACAGGGCTTAGATTAAGCCAGGATTAGGACTTTTTAAGTAGCTTTTATAAACATGCCTTAGGAAAAACATGACTGGTGGCGTCTTGAGATGATACAATGACATATTTTAAGATATGATGGCTTACACATGCATTTTAGGCTCGGTTTACACTGGGATTAAGATGCGTTTTGGTCGATCGGATCACAAGTGGACGCACTTAAAGGGTTAGTTAATTTCTAGAAAATTAACTAATTAATTTTGGATCGTTGGACACCCGTAAGACCTCCGTTCATATTCGGAACACAAATGAAGATATTTTAGTTGAAAGCTGATGCTGAGAAAGGCTTCAGATAGGCCTCCATTGGCATTCAGTACATTGACACTTCCAAGATCCATGAAAGGCACTTAAAACGTTGTTACAAAGTCCATCTCACCACAGTGACTCTACAATAATCTTACGATGTGACGACAATAGTTTTGGTGCGCAAAAAAAAAATCAAAATAACACCTTTATCCAAATTGTTCTCGACTTCCGTGTGTGCCTCCACGACGCATGCGCGAGAATATGACGTAGCGCCGGCGTTCGGGAATCCATGAAATACACACTTAAGCCCCATTTTGAGAACTACGCCGAGACCTAAAGCACGATCAATGTAGAATTCAACAGCTTAGACACGCGCGTCTTCCTCTGCTTGTAAACAAATCGCTTCTGGGTCATGTGTCCGAACGCCGGATCTGCGTCATATTCTCGCGCATGCGTCGTGGAGGCACACACGGAAGTCGAGAACAAGTTGGATAAAGGTGTTATTTTGATTTTTTTTTGCGCACAAAAACTATTGTCGTCGCATCGTAAGATTATTGTAGAGCCACTGTGGTGAGATGGACTTTGTAACGACGTTTTAAGTGCCTTTTATGGGTCTTGTGAGTGTGAATGTACTGAATGCCAACGGAGGCCTATCTGAAGCCTTTCTCAGCATCAGCTTTACACTAAAATATCTTCATTTGTGTTCCGAATATGAACGGAGGACTTACGGGTGTCCAACGACATGAGGGTGAGTAATTAATGACAGAATTTTCATTTTTGGGTGAACTAACCCTTTAATACAGGTGTAAACGGGTCTAAAGTGTTTTAGGCTTGTCCACTTTAGTGTAGTGGAAAACACATTAGACCGGATTGCTTTCGTAGTGTAGACGCTCATGTGTTCAAACAGCCACAAAAGACCGTCTTCTCTCTGTCTACTGACCTAATGCGTGAACATTATGGGATGCGCGCTAGCCAGGCGGGATTTAAACTTTGTCGGCTGGAGACCCAAGTTTGGTTTGAAGAGGAAAAACATACCAGCACAATGATCTCTCTCCATTCCTGATGTCTAACACACTCTCACAGCGTTCGGCTGGTCTTGTGGCTGTCAGATGACGATGTGTTTTTCCGTCGTATCCGTGCACGTTATGTAAATTGCTCAAGATTATTAGATGGAAAGATCTGAAAAAGCCCGCCCATAGACCCTCCCCTTGAAGAAATCAGGACAGAAGTGGTTGAAAGTGGACAAAAGAGACGGATTAAAACACCAGCTGTAAATGGGAATGTGTCTCGCTCGTCTACTTTTGATCCGATCGACCAAATGTATCTTAATACCAGGAGTAAACAAGACCTGGAGGTCTTAAGCCTTGCCTGGGAAACTGTGGGTCAGTGTAATATATTACTGATATTAGTATATTTGCTAAGCACTGGATTTTGGCAACTGAAAATACTTGGCAAAACATTTTTGGTTTCGGCCAAAATAACTGAAAGAGTGACGTTTGATCAGCGCTTTTCCAATGACATATTTAGACCGCATCAGCATCTATTTCATGCACAAAATCTACAACAGGTAAACATGTCAGCAGTGTGGAAACACCTCACTTGCTATGTTTCCATCCAAAGTTGCGAATGTAACCTATGCGCAAAATTGCAATATCGCATAAAACTATTGTGAATAAAGCACCGTTTCCATCCAGTGAGTCGAAGAGAACAAAATCATCACTTCCTGATAAACTCCCGCTAAACAATCACTAAGAAACATAGGAGAAGCCAACTTATATAATCATTTTCGTTATTATTTGCGTCTCAGAGAAACTTGTGCGTCTCAATAAACGTGTTGTGTTGCTTTCAGAGGCAGATTCTGCTGTTTGGGAACGCATGTAAGACAGTTTTCCGCTGGTTAGTACAGTTATACTGTTACATCGCGAAAGTCACATGTTTTTTTTTTTATGCGCATCGAGGAATTTATTCGGTAAATGCATTTCCATCGTAGTTTATGTGCATGTTTTCGTATCGGATAGAAAATGTATCTGACTCAAGCGAGGGCATACGTTTTTTTTAATGCGCATTTTTTAAAATAATGCGCATCTTTGCGTTTCCATTCAGCATTTTTTGATGTGATATCCCAAAATGCGCTTAATAATAGGTGGATGGAAACATAGCTACACTCTAAAAAATGCTGGGTTAAAAACAGCCCAAGTTGGGTTGAAAATGGACTAACCCAGCAATTGGGTTGTTTTAACGCAGCGGTTGGGTTAAATGTTTGCTTAAAACAACCCAATTGCTGGGTTAGTCCATTTTCAACCCAACTTGGGCTGTTTTTAACCCAGCCTTTTTTAGAGTGTACTGTGAACAAAATAATGCTGAGGTTTTTTGACTAAAATACCTAGAAGCGGCTTGTTGTCGTACACTCTAAAAAATGTTGGGTTAAAAACAGCCCAAGCTGGGTTGAAAATGGACAAACCCAGCGATTTGAGTTGTTTTAACCCAGTGAATGGGTTGTTTTAACCCAGTGAATGGGTTGTTTTAACCCAGCGGTTGGGTTAAATGTTTGCTTAAAACAACCCAATTGCTGGCGTAAAACAACCCAATTGCTGGGTTTGTCCATTTCAACCCAACTTGGACCATTTTTAACCCAGCATTTTTTAGAGTGTAGAACTTTACTATGACTGGTTTATCACCTGAGAACACAACACTAATTTACCCAAACTTTATTTGTGAATTTCTGCTTAAAAATGTAGTTGTGGTGCATCACTAATATCAGTTTTTTTGGTTTTGCCAACAAAAAAAAAGGTACGATGGCCAAATGGTATACTAACAGATTGCGTTTTTGTTTGGTCTGTGTGGTATTTTGCTTATTTACAGTATGTGGAGAGATTTAATCATAGATAAATGGATGCCTTTTTTTTAAGGAAATATTCCATCAGCGCAGTAGCTTGTTTGGCCATATAGCCGTCCATTGCATTATAATCATTATCTGAAGTCATCATTACTGTTGCAGCTGCATGTTTTCAGATGTCAGGGAACAAAGAGGATCAATATCACAGTGACAAATTAAGTATTGTCAGCAATTGAATCTCGCTGGAAACAGGGCGTCACAATAAGCTCCAGCTGAGAGATCTAGCCTTCGATGTTCTTTATTAATTTAGATGGACAATGGGCCCTTGGCTAATTGCCTAATGTGCAAATGAAGGCTTGATAGCAGCATGTAAATGGATTATGATTGATGGAGTTGTTTGTTTATTGCACTAGCGGCAAAAGTGCTGGTTAATAATTTGACCTGATATTTGTCAACATGTAATTTGGGTTTCTTTGTGAGGGAATCAAAACCTTTCCGTGTCCTTGTAGGGTGAATTCAGGGTGATTGGGACACTTTTTCCAAGTCATCTCAATGGCCCTGAAATCACCCTACTTAGTGATATGGCCGGGTATTGGTATGTTTGGAATGGCATACTACTTATTATTTCATTCATATTGCAAGAATATGTAGAATGCAATGCACTTGGCATGACCTTCCATTTAGATAACAAAAAAAATCTCTTGTTTTTTGACTCCTCATTAGTCCAGACAGTGAAATGACTCCAAACTGGAGTGCAAAATGGGCATATTTTGTTTCTGACGACTGAATTGTCACTTGTGGATTGAACACGCCACGTAGTGAGATCATCTGGCAACAATTTAGCACGCTACAGTTTGAAATGTTCAGTGTTGCATGCTGTTTCAATTATTATAAAAAAAAAAATAGTACTGTATATAATAAGCAGGGAATGAAGGCTCAAGTATTCCATTCCGAGCTAGACGTGATTGGCCTTAATGTCAGCACAGACCAATCATCAGCATTTCTCTTTTGGTGGCCTCTAAATTAAGGTATGAATGGTTGGGGCTACTTGTGAAAATTCGAGTCCATTTATCGAAATTGTGTATGAGATTATTGGAAAGATTTCCAAGCCAACCCTGGTCAATCCTGCTCCATTACCATCAGCAGTGTATCATTATGTTACTGAGTGCACTATTTTAGTGTAGCATTTGAGAAAATGACCAGTCTACGCAAATACACACGAGGTAGCGCATACGGCTTTTTGTTGTTGTTGAAGGAATTCCGGTGAAATGGTCATGCCTACGGAATGTTTGGTGGTCAACACCCTCATTTGGGATCTGAGTGGTTGCAGTTCCCAGTGGATCTCTCTTTGCCGAGCCTCTTACCAGCCTCAGCAGCTGGAGAAGATTATGATGCATGTGTGATATGAATGCTCGTACTCGGTGAAGCGAAGCAGAATCCAACTAGAGCTTCTGATAAGCCATTTTGTAGTGTCTTCCTCTTGGTCTGATTGTTTTGGCCCTCACAAATCTAGAATTATGCTAATAATAAACGGTATTTAAATAGCTACAATATGAGTAGTTATGCAGACAAATGGCACATTTAATATTTCTCATGCATACGGTTACAGATTTTGAATTAACTCTGTTTTAGGCATTATTTAAATTTTGATCGTTCTAAAGTTGTTCTTTAGACTCAGATCATCATCCAGTATTGGTATTGGGTATACATCAACTGATAATATATATTTAATTATGCAATATGCATGCCTATTTACTATATTTTTACATTTAGATTACCTTTACATCTCTTAAAAACACAATTTTGTCTCAAAACGAATATCCATTTGTGATGCCTAAATGTACAACATTTTTATATCTAGTGTTTAATGTTTTGTTATTATTAATATCTAATGCTCATAATAATTAATTGTTTTGAGTAGAGAGAACATGAATTTAACAAATTAGTTCAAATAAATTCACTTTTTTGAGTATTTAGAACTTTTTTCATTTGAGTTCACGAAACTGACACATTTTAAGTAATCTGAATTTTATTGTTTTGAGTTTCTTGTTTCTTTTAATTTAGACCAATTTAAATTTAACTGAAATTGGGGTGGGATTACGGTTTCCCAGCATGCTTTGCCATGTCTCTCGAAAGGGGGAGTAAATGCTTTTTGTGTTTAAATTATTGGGAGATTTCGGAGTTTAATAATTTATGCTAATTTAGTAGACTTTCTGTGATGCTTCTAATCAAAGCATTGTTGCCAATTAGCAAGTTAGCATATACTGAATTAGCTAAAAATATTTCAGATTACATGATCATTTTAAGTTTAAATGTATGAGTTGGCTTAAATATGTTATCTTTTAATTTAATTAAACAAAAATTTAAATTTACATTAAATTTATCTTTTAATTTAATTAAACATTTTTTGTCAAACAAAGTGCTGCACAACTTGGCTTTATATGTTTAAAATTAAAACACAAGAAAAATAGTAATTTATTCGTTTAAAAATAAAGTTTTGATAATTTATTATTATTACACTGAGACGTATCTAAATTCTACTGTACAACAGTAATATATTTTTCAAGTTAAACCAGACTTTTATTTTGACGGGTTGACGTGAAGACCTTTGAGTTTCTGTGTGTTTATGATATGATGCTAGTTTTTCTCAAATGAAACGGTAAAATGCTCATAAAGTGACTCTCGGTGGCTCTGCGTTCATGTCCTCATATGAGACGGCAGAGATGGTGACCGCGACGCGCGATTCTATCGCTAGTCTATATCACCAGATGCATTCTCAGATACCGAAATTTGGTACCGATTGATTTAATGTGAAATAAATTACGTAATTCAGTCGGTGCCCTTAAAAGTAGCCTACCAAGTTCGGTACCCAACCCCTAGCTTTTGCGCATCTTCTGAAAGAGAACTGAATCTCCGGATCAAAACGCATGCAAAAAAGCAGCAGAAACAAGCGATAAAAGCATTGCTTATGCACGTTGTAGTCTTTAGAAAAAGAAAGACTAGTTTCAGCTTTTAGTTCAAAATGTCGCTTTATGAATCTTACCCCCAAATAAAGAATTCATGAAGCAAGAATAATTATTAGCAGGTTTTCTTTTGACATACTCAGATAACAAAATATTCTGGGGGCTGTGAAAATTGTGTGAAAATGATCAAAAATGTTGGTGGTGGCTGGCAACTTGCTCTGGCCAAAAGAGTAAATATCGGTGCATTACATAACTCGAAGGAGGGCCCGAGTCAAATGTGGGGCCTGGAACCTTATAGAGTCGTGATGGTGAACCATTAAAGGGATAGTTCACCCTAAAACGAAAATTTGATGTTTTTCTGCTTACCCCCAGGGCATCCAAGATGTGTCTTTGTTTCTTCAGTACAAGTACAAATTAAGATTTTTAACTCCAACCGTTGCCATCTGTCAGCCGTATAATGCATGTGAATGGGGTCTAATTCTATTAGAGTAAAAAAAAACATGCACAGACAACTTCAAATGAAACCCTGCGGCTCGTGACGACACATTAATGTCTTAAGACACGAAACGATCAGTTTCTGCGAGAAACCGAACGGTATTTATGCTATTATTTCACCTCATATCAGACGAATGTCATCAGCTCTTCAGACCGCCATAACTTCCTGTGAGTGAGGTCAAAATACCGGCCGGGTCATATATATATATATATATATATATATATATATATATATATATATGTGTAGATGCCTCATTTGAGCGATCCGCGCAGGCACTAATGAGGCATGCATTATACGACTATCACACTGCAACGGTTGGAGTTAAAAATCTTCATTTGTGTTCTACTGAAGAAACAAAGACATCTTGGATGCCCCGGGCGGTAAGCAGAAAAACATCAAATTTTCGTTTTTGGGTGAACTATCCCTTTAAGTAACCCAGAACGCCCTAGTAACCGTTCTGTTGTGCATATTTCACAGTCAGCACCATACCAAATGCTGAACTAGAGCAAACATGAGTTCTCGATTGCGGGAAACCATTTTTTCCCCATGTGGCTCTGATCACTGCTCAGTCCAGCTGAAGCCCATTTATCGCTGACCCAAATTGTTGAAATGTTTATCTTTGGTTCTTCTTCCTGGCCGTGCACTGGCTGCTCACATGCATGCGCTGCCATGTTAATTAGTATTGTTCTCCTCTCCCTATCTTTCCTCGCTGCTAGTCGGGCTGTCATGAAATGGGGTCTGCTTTCTTTATGGCCTGTTTCGCAGCATTTCACTTTATCGTTACAGTCTCCACACACCTGCTGAATATGCTGACAAGCTAACTTGTGCTGTTTCCCTTCATTCGGTGTTATACATGTGAGTAACGGCTGCGCGAACTGATATCTGTGCCAAGCATCCCGGCAGACTAAAGCTGTGAAACCATTGAAGGTGATTGAAGCGCCCTGTTGTTGTTGCACATTGCTTGAGCGCTGATGACGGGCTCTGCGGGGGCCCTTCCCTCGCGGCTCCGTATAAAGGTCTCCTAGTGTGGCCTGTAGAAGAATCACTGAAGACGGAGAATGAATAAGCTCAACGTCACTGCCAGTCTGCCTGAACTCGGCTTGTGGCTCTTGGCAGCTCAAGCCGTGCTTCAGATCTTCTCGACACGCCATCCTGAGGTCGGCTTCTGGTTTATCGCTACGATCCAGTCAGGGCTCGTCACACCTTCCTACTCCAAAAGCAAACATTCCTTCCTTTGCTTTAACCAAGGAAGTGTGGAAAATGGAGAGCTTCGACTCGAACAAAGGGCATTTTTTTTCTTTGCATGTAAAGTAGAAACCTATTTTCCATATGTCACTAAAGGGTACATAACACACAGTTTCTGCCAATCTCATGTTAATCTTGAGTACCTATAGAGTACTATTGCATCCTTCATATCTAAGAAGAATCTTTAGCTTTATCATATTTATAAAAGACAGATACGCTGTACCGATTATTTCTGAAAACTGCTGAGCTTGTGGAGGTGTGCAGTGGGCGGAGCTAAAGACACACACACACACACACACACACACACACAACCCGTAACCCGAACAAAGCTCATTGATGGGTCGCTCTGGTGTGTGTGTGTGTGTGCGCTCATCTGGGAGAAGTGCCCATATAAGGAGTTCCGCCCTTTATGACGTCATACAGGGCCATACTGAATAAAAAAGCTTTACGAAACTTGAAGGAGGAGTGTATTTGACACAGAAATACTAAATTTTTTCAATGTTGGGTCTGTTTAGCATGAGAATAAACTCTTAAAAAGTGTAAATAAGTCAGAATGCATTAAATATCACACCCCCTTAAAGGGTTAGTTCACCCAAAAATGAAAATTCTGTCATTAATTACTCACCCTCACGTCGTTCGAGACCCGTAAGACCTCCGTTCATATTCGGAACACAAATGAAGATATTTTTGTTGAAAGCTGATGGCTGAGAAAGGCCTCCATTGGCATTCAGTACACTTATACTCCCAAGACGGATAAAAGGCACTCAAAACATCGTTACAAAGTCCATCTCACCACAGTGACTCTACAATAATCTTACGATGCGACGACAATAGTTTTTGTGCGCAAAAAAAATCAAAATAACACCTTTTTCCAACTTGTTACTGCCTTCCGTGTGCCTCCACGACGCATGCGCGAGAATATGACGCAGATCCGGCGTTCGGACAGATGACCCAGAAGTGATTTGTTTACAATCAGAGGAAGACGCGCGTATCTCAGCTGTTGGATTCTACATTGATCGTGCTTTAGGTCTCGGCGTAGTTCTCAAAATGGGGCTTAAGTGTGCATTTCATGGAATCCCGAGCCCCGGCGCTACGTCATATTCTCGCGCATGCGTCGTGGAGGCACACGCGGAAGGCAATAACAAGCTGGATAAAGGTGTTATTTTGATTTTTTTTTGCGCACAAAAACTATTGTCGTCGCATCGTAAGATTATTGTAGAGTCACTGTGGTGAGATGGACTTTTAATGACATTTTAAGTGCCTTTTATCGGTCTTGGGAGTATAAGTGTACTGAATGCCAATTGAGGCCTAACTGAAGCCTTTCATAGCCATCAGCTTTCAACAAAAATATCTTCATTTGTGTTCCGAATATGAACGGAGGTCTTACGGGTCTCGAACGACGTAAGGGTGAGTAATTAATGACAGAATTTTCATTTTTGGGTGAACTAACCCTTTAAAGCTGTAGTTCATCTGGAAATTGGAAATTTTAATATCATTTACTTGATCCATTATCCATAAAACTTCCTTGCTTCCACTTCCACAATTGGAAAACTTGAATAATTCATACTTATTTCCTATTACAATGAATGTGAGCTTTGAAAAACCCAGTGAATAACGGCTTACATTTCAGCTGGTTTCTCACAGGATTACTTAATAATAATATTTTTATTAGGATTACTTTTATGACACGGTTATGTTTATTTGAATTTGCATTTAAAGCTAGAAATCTGTAATTCAATTGAAACACTGTACAAAATATGATCAATACACTATGACAACATTGCTTTACCTGATCTGTTTTTTTTAAGTTATACAAGTTATACTCGTTTTTAAAATCAGTTTAATGTAACTTAAGTTAATTTAGTATTTAGGAACTTAATTTAATTAATTTACTTAATTTAAGGCAGCAACTGTTTTACATTTGAAGAACAAACAAAAAAATCACTTGTTCATTAAAAAAGTTTACATTTATGAATAACATGGGTGAATAAATTCGGAGAATATTTATTTGACAAATGAAAGCAGGATGTGCCAAGGTTTTCACTCATAGAAATCCTGTTATAATGCATGTTAATTATGTATTTCATAACATGGAACGAGCACAGAATCTCTCAGTTGATGTTAGCCTTGGTTACTTATGTCATGCGCTGTGAATATTGTATACTTAGCTGGAAATGAGTCTTTGAAAGGTAGATTGAGGTGCTTTTGTGATTGTGAGATGAGATCTGCTCTTTTTGAATCTCTGTCGTGATAATGAATGTCTGAGAGCCGTAAGCTACAGTGCATTACTTCCGTATTATTGCACATTACAGCCAGATTAATGTATATATTTACTGTTTTTTTAGGAGGTACGTCATTTTGGGTGGTTTTGTTCTGGGTGGTTGCATTTATAAGCTGGTTTTGCAGCTGCAGTGCATGCCAGATGAGATATGAAGAATTTCCTCCCGATGGAATGATGGAAACCAGCTGCTCTGGGTCCCCGACCTCGAGATTTGACCTCTGACCTGGCGATGGATAAATGCAGCTGGAGAAAAAAGCCAGGAGAAGAAGATAAAGCCAGAAAAGCACCTGCAGAGTAGGCTTGACATTCCAGCACTGGATCCATGGACACGTGTCACATGATCCCAGTGAGCGTGTTGGTATGGGAGGGGGCATCATTAAGGGGCGGCCAGCTGTTACTGTATATGCCTAATGAGCGCTTTTATGGGAAAGACTTGATGAACACGCACATTTGACCGGCTACCTGTGGAATAAGTGCGCCTACAGATTAAGCTCCACAGTTTTTCAAAAAAGTTTCAGCCAATATATACATTATAAAAAAAACGGTTACTTTGTAATATTAAAGTAATATTAATTAACTACATGTACTTACTATAGGGTTTGGTTTATGGTTAGTTGCATGCAATTATGCATCATTTATAGTACACTAAATCTAATTAGTTAGACTTACTTAAAAAGAGCATGCAAACCAATTGCCTTAAAAAAACAAGTAAAGTGAAATGGGAATAGTTGTGCTAACAAATGCTTAGTTAGTTTAGTTTACTTACACATGAGTTCTAGTGACTAAAAAAGAACTGTAGAGGGTACTTAATCTTTTATTTCAGGTTTATTCTTGACTTGGTATAGCCACCATTGTTGTGTTTTGTATGCTGGATGTCTGTGTGTAACTCAACACATGGTCAACTGCAAGATATCGTTACAAATATAGAGGGATTATATCAACCCGGTTAAAAGTTTCACATGTGTTTATGACGTAAGTGTTAGCACTAAAATCGATCATTATACGACATGAAGAGAAATAGTACATAGGCTAATTTTAAAAGGTGACCTTGATTATCATTAATAATCATTAACTATAGTTCATAATTCAATCAGAAGCTAGGTCAACTTTTAAAAGCAACCTATTTATTACTTATCTTCCTTTGAAACCAAATAACTGTGATTTCTTGTTGCATCGCTGCATCAATAGGAACAGAGTTATAATAATGTGAATGTTTCACAAGTGCCCAACCAAAGTGAACACTGATCACCATAATGGCGAGTTGTTGTTTTTTGCTTGACAAAATGGCACTCAAACCAATCAATTAATCTTAATTTGGGTTTTCTGAGTGGACAAGGAATAGCATGTGAATAGTACAGATTACTAGATTTTTACAAATAAGTTTAGACATTTAAGTGAAGGTAACTAAAAAGTGTTAGATAAATCCAACAGCGATTCTTACAGTGTAATTACTATAGAAACTACATGTAACGTGTAACAAAGACACTGTGAAATAAAGTGTTAACTAAAAAAAGTTGGGTTACACTTTATTTTAAGGTGTCCGTGTTACAGTGTAATTGTGCATTTAAGTACTGAGTAACTTACTATAGGATTAGGTTTTGGTTTAGAGTTAGTTGCATGTAATTATGCATAATTTATAGTTATTACTACAGTATGTAACGTGTAACACGGACACTGTAAAAGAAAGTGTTACCAAAAGTTGAATTATTGCCCTGAAATGACATTATTTTCCCCCTTTATCCATTAGTGATTAAATAGTAATTTACTGTTGGAAAGTTGAGTGTGCAACACACAATGTATCCCTGTCTTCACATTATAATCGTAAAGTTACAATTTGTTGTTAATTTGTGTTTTTTCATGCACTTGAATTATTGTAATTTACGGATATTTAGGTAGCAAAATGTTAGCAGTGAGTGCATTATTAGGTTAGTCTGCTTTCAGTGAGAGTGTAGTACATTCAACAGTTTAACACATTTTATTATTTAAATCCATTCTGCAGAATTGTTTAATGCAGAATTGCATTGTGGGCCTAGGAATGAGTAATTGCTGCGACAGACCAATGCAAAAGTGCCCCATTTCACTTATGCACTCGAAAAAGAAGCAAATGAGCTATTTGGCTAGATTAAAGAAAGGCCTTTTTTTTGCAAAGCTTCCTGGGATTCTTTTATCCAAAATGCACAAATAATATTAATCTCATTTCTGTCGTCTCTCACCTTATAATAAGGTTTGATATTGGCAATTTGACCATTTTTGGAAGAGATAGCACAGGCCTATTATGTTCATCAAAAAGCAATTACAGGAAGCCACTACTGCGGGACGTATGGTAATTACACAAAACTCTACTTATATCTTCAGTTTCTCACCTCTAGACACTTACACAATCATGTGAATTAAGCAGAATCGTGTACACAATAACTTTATGATTGGATAATTAGCGGTTGCACTCGGATGATATCACCGTCATTACCCTTTACATCTTTTTTGGGGCCGTATAAACACTCGTGGAATTGTCTATACATGTTGAGCTCGCAAGAACTTGCGCGGATAATGCGATTCACTGAGCTGTGGACCGGGCCAACCGCACCCACACCAGCCCATAGACTTACAGCCGCTGCCTACATTCCCAGTGATTCACGGTCAGGGTGGTGTCGCATGCTTGCCGAAAAAAGGGGGGTCAGGGGTTCAATTGCCCCCCCGGGTAAAGCCTTAGATACATAGTGACTGTACGGCTGCCCCACGCTGACTACAATGGTAATTAATTTCTAATGAGGGTTGGAGCGCTCGCTTGTGCCAGCCTGCATTGAGCCCACGGGCTCCAGACGTTTTCTTCTATGCCCCATTTATTTAAAGAGTTTGTAATATTCTCCAGTAGGTCAAGAGTTCCCTTCCGCTTTATGATGTCTACCCTCCTCGAGTAATTTCTTTTAGTAGCTTTCCAACACTTTTATTTTGATTAGATCGCACTATTGCGATATGAGAACGATTTGTCTTTTCGGCCTTGTGTGAGATGAGATGAAGTTTTCACATAATCCTGGTTCTAGTTCAATAAACCCATTCCAGTTTAATTCCATTTTTATAAAGTTATGCTCTTTATGCGTCATTTCATTGCGCATTCAATCGGGTTTAATTAAAGTCGGTGACTTGTGTATTGTGGTTTTGGGGCAGTGCTGAAGCAGCTTGTATTGATAGAATTTCCTGAGAGGAAACTATTCTGTGAAATACAGGAAGCCATTAGGAAGTCTGGGCCTCACATCTATCTGCAGTCAGTAAACAGTGACTAGCTCCCTGTGTAAGCAGTATGGATGAGCATTAGAGCTCCTGAAGAGGATTTTGTTGTGGAATTTGTTGGTTATTTGTGCAATGTTTTTGTTAATAGTGTACACACTATATTGCCAAAAGTATTGGGACACCCCTCCAAATCATTGAATTCAGGAGTTCCAATCACTTCCATGTTCACAGGTGTATAAATCAAGCACTAGGCATGCAGACGCTTCTACAAACATTTGTGAAAGAATGGGCCGCTCTCAGGAGGAGCACGCCGCCACTGGACTCGTGTTCTCTGGAGTGACCAATCACGCTTCTCTGTCTGACAATCCCATGGACGAGTCTGAGTTTGGCGGTTGCCAGGAGAACGGGACTTGCCTGACTGCATTGTGCCAAGTGTAAAGTTTGGTGGAGGGGGGATTATGGAGCTGGGTTGTTTTTCAGGGGTTGGGCTTGACCCCTTAGTTCCAGTGAAAGGAACTCTTAATGCTGCAGCATACCAAGACATTTGGGACAATTTCATGCTCCCAACTTTGTGGGAACAGTTTGGGGACGGCCCCTTCCTGACATGGATGAGCGAGTTTGGGGTGGTGGAACTTGACTGGCCTGCACAGAGTCCTGACCTCAACCCGATTGAACACCTTTGGGATGAATTAGAGCGGAGACTGAGAGCCAGGCCTTCTCGTCCAACATCAGTGCCTGACCTCACAAATGCACTTCTAGAAGAATGGTCATGCAAAGGCAGGCGTCCCAAAACTTTTGGCAATATAGTGTGTGTGTGTATATATATATATATATATATATACAGGATATATAATAGACAAATGTTTAAGAGACGATGATTTGATCATTATTGCAGTGATTATGCAACAGTTCTTCCAACCCTAATTGGAGTGGTTTCTTAAACTTGTCGGGAGGGAGCATGAAGAATCATTTCCCCACATGAATTGGAGTCCAGAGCTGAAACTCATTGAAAGTCTTTGGGATGTGCTGGAGGAGACTTTACAGAGTGCTGGACTCTTGCATTGACAATACAAGATCTGGACCAAATATTGATGCAGCTCTTGATGGAAATAACATCACAACCTTGATTTCCATGATTTTTTGTTCAAGATCTTGCCATTGAGGCGGACTAAATCGAAATGTAAAAATCGCCGTATTCATGTTGGGTTCGGGTAAGAAGGGATTCGGGTCGGGTACAGATTTTAGGACCCAAGAAGATCTCTAGTAGATAGCGTAGATGCTACCACAAAATATTGAACTTCATTCAATATTTATTCAGAACTTTACTACGACTATGGACACAATAATACAGAGTTTACACTATTACCTCAATTTAATTACCAAATTTTTGTTTGGTTTTGGGGTAACACTTGATTAGTTAACATGAACTTATAATGAACTGCACGTATAAAGCATTTATTTTATCTTTGTTAATGTTAATTTCAAAATTTACTAATACTTTATTAAAATCTTGCTAACATTAGTTAATGCACTGTGAACTAACATGAACAAACCATGAACAGCTGTATTTTTATGAACTAACGTTAACAAAGATGAACTAATGCTGAACAGAGGTGTTGTTCATGGTTAGTTCATGTTAACTAATGCATTAACTAATGTTAACTAATACAACCTTATTGTAAAGTGTTACCTGTTTTGGTTTCAGTGACTCAGTTCATTTGATTTTTTGGGTTTAATTTATTTATGTAGCAAAGGATATGCATGCAATAGTATTAGTAATGCTTTCAGTTAATACTGCTTTTGAAACGTTTAGATTCCCAAGATATTTTCTGACATTTAAAAAAAAAATCTAATGGTTTTCAATCTCAAGTGCTCTTCAAAATACCACTTTCACAGCAATTGTATAATTTTTTTTGCTCTGATGTTCAGTTCAGCCTTTATTTTAGAGATCCTAGAGTCGGGATAATTTAAGTGTGTTTGGAGCGATGATCTTGAGAATTAGATCCGCCTAATAAAAACCGTTGTTCATTTCTAATGCTTTGCAGTGCACAGATTGATTTTTGGGTCCTTGACGAGCTCTGGAACTCATTCGGGTTGTTGTTATTGAACCCTTGTAACTGAATTACCCAAGGTAAACCTTTCCTAATATAATTTCAAGCTTTGCCGTCCATTTTCATCTGCCGGGTCTCTTACGCTAATGAACAAGTAAATGTGAGCATTAAGGTTGTATGTTTCTAACGAATTGCAAATACCAAAAAAAAAAAATGGATGTCGTCTACTTGCACTTTGGGTTTCTTCAACAGAAATGTTACACAGGGGCATTGATCACCCATGAAATCACATATCGCCAAACAGAATCTCAGTGGAAAATTGACTAGCAGTTAAGTGGTTTTGGAGCCGTGCTGTATTGGGCCCTCGAGAGCCTCCGTGATGCCTCGCTACGTCTACCCCGTTGTGCGGCGCTCCTATTTGAATTTCAATCAGCGCTTGATGTGTTGCTATGTGAAGGCATGGGGGATGGAGGTGAGGTGGAATATGTGGCGTGACCAACGGAGACTCATTTGAGGCTCATTTGTGTCCGCCGGCGTCCCAGGGGGCACATACCGTAAACTGCTAGCCGCTAGGCTTGCAAACACTCTATTTTTACTGACGTCTCCAGCTAGCTCAGACTGGAGGTGGTACAATCAATATTAACCCCCTCCCTACCTCCCTCCTCCTCCTCTGTTTTGTGTCACTTCATCATGCGCTGTCACATCTACCACACCTTGGTTTGTTATATTGAATTAAATGTGCTGTGCTAGCCCGTGTCATTCACTCCACGGGGTTCAAGACCGTAATTGTATCCCGGACTCCATTAAACAGCCATATGTTTTATGGGTATTTACCATAATGTGTGATTGAATTATTCCGCTTGTGACACCGAGCGTTCCCTACAAATGCGTCGCACACTGGGAAATGCAAATTCTGCGGTTTCACTACCTTTCCATATGGCGCCAGACGTCTTTGGCGATGCCAAATGAGCAGTTTTTGAAATGAGATTGCAGTGTAAAAGACTTAAGGAGGACGAAAAGGACGACGCTTTCAAGATGGACAACAAATAATTCATGTTTTTGAGGTACTCGCTCCACCAGAAGCCACATTTGATCCATTTCCCCTTGCAGCCGGCTTCCATTAATAATGGATGGTAGTTTCTCCCCCATCTTAGTCCTGCGGGGCACAAATCCCCCCTCATCCCTCCGCTGTGTTTCCCACCATTGACTATCCTGGTTGGGTTCAGGGCTGAGTTTATACATCATATCACACTCTGCTTTACTCCTATTGTTAGCCAAGTGCATCAGGAGGTGTCTGCTTTGTTGTGTTACAAAGCCAACTGTCATGATATGACGTTTTAATAGAAATTCTTCTCTCTTCTGTTGAGGTCACCTCGGACAATGCTTCAGATGCCTTCATGCTGTGCTAAAGGAGCCGTGTGGGTTTTTTTTTTTATCCTTCTCCTTCAGCAGTGGCACAATGTGGAGGGGTCAGAGACTGGATGAGCGCTGGAGATTTATGGCTAGTTTAGAGTTGAATAGGAAAGCTGTGAGACATGCCAAGTGTATGATGTAAGAAACTGGCCAGACTTACTCCCACTGCCACAGCGGATGAAGAAAGTGATGAATCAATGAGAAAATGAAAGCACGCCTCATGGTGATCTGATTCAGAACCCTAAATCCTGGGGGGAAAACTAGGTCATACCAGTATAAGATGGTCAGGCTGGTTTTTGTATTAGTTTTTTTTGCTGGTCTGAGGTGGCCTACCAGCTCTGGGCTCAATACAAGTTAAATGTAATCAACCGCATTTGTGGTATAATGCTGGTTACCAAGCGGTGTAACGATACCCTCATGTCACGATTTGATACATATCACGATATGATATTATTTAGATACTCCAAGACATGGTAAAAGATGAACGAAAACTGTACTGTTGCTAAATTTGGTTTTACATTGGGTGTGGAAATGAATATCCTTGGACTTGTTGCTGGTAACCCGAAACACAGGACAATGGTGACACCAAAAATATTCATGATTTTGAAGCTGAAAATACAGAATTATTTTAGATGAATATGCACTCTGTCACTGACTAGATATATTTAAAATAATGTAGGCTACTTTTTTACTGGCAACACAAGACATTTGGCATTATTGTTATAATTGGATTATTATACATTATATTCAACATTATATATGTAATACTGACACTAAACCTCTGTATTCTTTAATTTTGTTCAGTTATTTTTATTTTTGGTGAACATATTGTTGCAATTCATCTGGCATAGTTGGGCTTCTCAAGAACAGAACATATCATTATTGAGAATTATCACGATTCTGAACAGACAACTAAACAAGGTAACGCAATTTACGAGTTTCTGACAAAATGTTAATTGTTGTTAAATATATTTTAAAAATGTTTAATTCATTTGAATGAATTATTTTTAATAAATCAGTTGAGTGAATGATTCAATGACTCACTCATAAAGACTTCACTCGTTTCATTACTCGATGAATTGTTGTTTTTGAGCGAATCTCTTGAGTGAACGATTCAATGACTCACTTGTTTCAATACTGGTTGAATCAGCGTTTCTGAACAAATCTCTTGAATGAGTGATTCAATGACTCACTCATAAAGACTTCACTTGTTTCATTACTGAATGTATCAGTGTTTCGGAACGTATCTCTTGAATGAATGATTCAATGACTCACTTGTTTCCTTACTGAATGAATCAGTGTTTTGAACAAATCTATTGTATGAATGATTCAATGACTCACTTGTTTCATTACTGGAGGAATCAGTGTGTCGGAACGTATCTCTTGAATGAGTGATTCAATGACTCGTTTCATTACTGGATGAATCAGTGGTTCGGAATGAATCACTTAAATGAATGATTCAATGACTCACTTGTTTCATTACTGGATGAATCAGCGTTTCGGAACAAATCTCTTGAATGAGTGATTCAATGACTCACTTGTTTCATTACTGAATGAATCAGTGTTTTGAACGAATCTATTGTATAAATGATTCAATGACTCGTTTCATTACTGGATGAATCAGTGTTTCGAAACAAATCTCTTGAAGGAATGATTCAAAGACTCACTCATAAAGACTTCACTTGTTTCATTACTGGATGGATCAGTGTTTCTGAACGAATCTCTTGAATGAATGATTCAGTGACTCACTAATTTAACAGTCATGTGTCTCCACCTACTGGTGTATCGATGTAATGATACAATCGTTATTTGAAGCGTTAAGTTACTTTCAAAAGGTGATTTCCTCTATTGTGATTGCGATCATAGACATCAGTGTTTATATCTGAACTATAAACTCTTATCCCAGTACTTCTGTGATGATCTGAATTATTGTAAGACAGAAATAATGATACTGTGTGTTTGAGAAGCTGTTTCATATCTAAACATGACGACGGCTCTCTCTGGATCAGAACACAGATCTGAATGTTCGCTGTGATCGTACTCGTCAAAGGTTTAACAGACAGAGCCGAATCGCTGTCATTTAGGAATAAGATCACATTGTCTTTTACTGATGAATGGTGCAGCTCTACTACAGAGCGGTTTATTCATTTGATAATCCAGCCGCTCATTGTGTGCCTAATTTAACTTCTACTTTTTGAATATTGACTGCAGTAAAGCACTTATCTGAGCTTTGTGAATCTCATTTTCTATCATTTGAAATTCCTATTTCAACCGTCAGCTTGAAATGATTTCCAGGGCTTGCAGGGCGCTTGTCGTCCTAAAGGCGATTGCTTCTGTCCATCAGTCTTTCTGTCTTCTCATTGATCCCTGCGACTCATGAATATGTAGAAGCTGCTGCTGAAAAGGAGATGGGAGGAGTTATTGATGTTTGACATTGAGAATGTGCTAAAATTGCTCTGAAATCATGTTCTCTGGCCACAGAGATTATGAACACTCTAGAGAGGATTTTTACCTCCATTTGTTCCCTTGCTTAAGTTAATTCATTATTATTATTATAATTGGGTATGTGGAAGGTCTGTCTGTCCTTTTGACATTGTGTGGATCACAATAACATTGTGTACACTATTATAGTATTCATTAATATTTAGAATTAGATTTTTTTTTTTAATTTTAAGTTTTGATTTTAATTTGTCATTTTTATGATTTTTTTTTCCAATTTTTATTTATTTATATTTAGCTTTGTTTAATTTAGTTGCCAAGGCGTTTTTAAGTTTTCTAGATGTAAGCTTTTCATCTAATTATTTATATTTTATTTTAGCTTCATTTCAATTAACGAAAACTAATTTGAATAGCTTTAGTTAACAACACTACTTCAGGGTGGTTAGGGCATTAAACCCATTATTTTAAGGGAACAAATTCATGTAATTTAAGTTGAAATGACTTAAAATTTTAATTTACACTGTTGAACATAGTGACATTATTTCTCAAAAAAAAAACTTTGTAGCAATTTTTGTATAGCATTACAAATATTTAAAATAATCGCATGCATGTTGTGCAAACAACATACAGATACATAAAACAATGAGAGAAAAGAAAGAAAACTAGGCTATATCTTAGAAAGGACATGTAACCGCCCCCATGAATGAAGTCATGAAGGTCAGTAATATCTGATAATTTGACGTTTCTATGACTTTAATCTCTGTACCTTTTAATTATAGGGATTATAGTTGCAAGATGCTGGATCATTTGAGAATGAAGATTTTTTGTTTCAAATTGAGATCACGATTCTCCCATGATTCTGAATAGACAACTAAACACAATAACGTGTAATTGACTAGAGGTTCTGCCAAAATGTTAATCACTGCAGTCTATTTAAAAAAATTTTTTATCAGGTCAAGTGAATGATTCAATGACGCATTTGTAAAAACTTGTCTCATTACTGGAGGATTCATCATCTTTGAACATATCTCTTGAGTGAATGATTCAATGAATCACTCATAAAGACTTCAGTTGTTTCATTACTGGATGATTCAGCATCTTTGAACAAATCTCTTGAGTGAATGATTCAATGAATCACTCATAAAGACTTCACTTGTTTCATTACTGGATGATTCAGCATCTTTGAACGAATCTCTTGAGTGAATGATTCAATGACTCACTCATAAAGACTTCACTTGTTTCATTACTGGATGATTCAGCATCTTTGAACGAATCTCTTGAGTGAATGATTCAATGACTCACTCATAAAGACTTCACTTGTTTCATTACTGGATGATTCAGCATCTTTGAACAAATCTCTTGAATGAAAGATTAAATGACTCACTCATAAAGACTTCACTAGTTTCATTACTGGATGAATCAGTGTTTTTGAACTAATCTCTTGAATGAATGATTCAATGACTCACTCATAAAGACTTCACTAGTTTCATTACTGGATGAATCTGTGTTTTTGGACGAATCTCTTGAATGAATGATTTAATGACTCGCTTGTAAAAACGTGTTTCATTACTGGATGAATCAGTGTTTTTGAACGAATCTCTTGAATGAATGATTCAATGACTCACTCATAAAGACTTCACTTGTTTCATTACTGGATGAATCAGTGTTTTTGAACTAATCTCTTGAATGAATGATTCAATGACTCACTCATAAAGACTTCACTTGTTTCATTGCTGGTTGAATCAGTGTTTTTGAACTAATCTCTTGAATGAATGATTCAATGACTCGCTTGTAAAAACGTGTTTCATTACTGGACAAATCAGTGTTTTAGAATGAATCTCTTGAATGAATGATTCAGTGACTCACTCATTTAACAGTCACATGTCTCCACCTACTGGTCTTTATTTGAAGCGTCAAGTTACTTTCAAAAGGTGATTTCCTCTATTTTGATCACGACCGTAAACATCAGTGTTTAAATCTGAACTATAAACTCTTATCCCAGTACTTCTGTGATGATCTGAATTATTGTAAGACAGAAATAATGATACTGTGTGTTTGAGAAGCTGTTTGATATCTAAACATGACGACGGCTCTCTCTGGGTCAGAAGATCTGAATGTTCGCTGTGATCGTACTCGTCAAAGGTTTAACAGACAGAGCCGAATCACTCTCATTTAGGAATAAGATCACATTGTTTGAATCGAGATTGGCATGAGCAATAATAACAGTAGTAAACACACTTCCCCTGTGAAAGCAGTTGAATAGCCAAGCAGAACTATACGAACCCTAATTCTCTCTCTTAATTATGATTGCACTTACTTGTTAACACTGGTAAACCTCAAAAGCTACTCAAAGATTCCCGTTTAGAGGAGTATGCGTGTTGAGCTCCATTCACAGCAGTGCTATGAAACGCGCTAATTGCTTCTGTACAACTGCTGCGAAAGCAAATATTTCAGCTGCAACACAGACGTGAATGTTTTTCATAAGCGGCCGGCATAAGCAGGGCTGTACGTTTGATAGATGTGCATGGATAATGATTGTACACAGCATATCAGATGTCTAAATCTGCTCGAAGAAAATGATCATGTTATGAGATGGTGTCATAAAGGCGGACATTATTGTATTAGTTCTCAGATATGAGCGTTTCTTCACCCAGGGGTGATTTGATGCTTTTGTTTATACGCATGCCTGGAACAAAAATCCGATTCACGATCACAAATGACCCGAGAAAGAAATGGAAAAGCCAGAACAGATTTCTGCTTACATTTAGTTATCCTGAGACACATTTCTGTCTGGTTATTTCCTAGAGATGGAGAAGAAAAGCAAAATGTTCCAGTTGTTTAAAGAGGAAACTCAGTCAGTCATGTAAACTCTCAGCACATAAATGTTCAAAGGGGAATCAAATGGGCCTTATTTTGAGAGGATTTCTATTTCTCATTGTGTGTGTGTGTTGGTGTTGGTCAGCGGCTTGGCAGCGTTTGGACTTTTCCAGCACTTTTTAGCAAGCATGGATGGCTTTTAAAGGGATTGCAAGGGTAAATTATAATCTTTACACCCTTTAATTAAACGTCCCCTGTGTGGTCTTGGATATTTTTACATGTTCAGTTTGGACGTTCTCAATCTGTTTCATTTAGTCTGACACCTCCCACACGGAGAGTTTGGAAACGTGGTGATAATGTGGATGTTATGCTCAGCCACGGAAAAAAAGATGATGCAAAGAAACCACAAGATTTCAAACTATGGGCACACGATCCAAGAATTCATCTCATGATTGCGTGGAACTTCATACAGGGTGTCTACTGCTCCTTAAACGTGTCAAAATGCACTTTTTATAATGTAACACATTACTAATATCAGCCACACTTTAGATTAAGGTCCAATTCTCACTATTAACTACAACTTTTGCCCCAATAAACTCCTAATTACTGCATATATTAATAGTTAGTTGTTAAGTTTAGGATTAAGGGATTAATATGTGACCCTGGAGCACAAACCCAGTCCTGCGTCTCACTGGTATATGTGTGGCAATAGCCAACAATACATTGTATGGGTCAAAATTATCAATTTTTCTTTTATGCCAGAAATCATTAGGATATTAAGATCATGTTCCATGAAGATATTTTGTACATTTCCTATCGTAAATGTATCAGTAGTAATATGCATTGCTAAGGACTTCATTTGGACAACTTTAAAGGTGATTTTCTCAATATTTAGACTTTTTTGCACCCTCAGATTCCAGATTTTCAAATAGTTGTATCTCGTCCTATCCTAACAAACCATACATTACTGGAAAGCTTATTTATTCAGCTTTCAGATGATGTATAAATCGCAATTTCTGAAAATGTACCCTTATGACTGGTCACATATGTGCTTTATAAGGTCTAACGAACAGCCATTATCAAACTATATGCATGATAATAAGCAACTACGTAGTTAATGGTGAGAATTGGACCCTAAACTAAAGTGTTACCCTAATATAATTTAAATAATTGATTTTATTGTAATATAGTAGGGATGCACCGATATGAAAATTTTTGACCGGTGCCGATAATTCTTTATATTTGAAAGCTGATAACCGATATATTGGCCGACAAATCTATCTATAAAGTTTGGAACAATTTTTTTAATGTTTTTGAAAGAAGTCTCTTCTGCTCACCAATGCAGCATTTATTTAATCAAAAATACAAAACAAGGTAAAATTGTAAAATATCATTACAATTGAACAACTATTAAGCTTAATATTTTTGTGAAAACTGTCAACAACAACTTACCGTAAACTTTTGAATGCGTATAACTCTTTCAACATAAAACATTGATAATACCAAGAAATATTAATCAATTGGATGTTATGTTTAAAACTTGTGGTGAACACTGACCTCCCACCTTCCTGTTTTGATATGCCACAGGTTTATGAGAAGGTTTGTGGTGTAGCCAAAGCACCCTATTGCCAAATGTTGACTCTCACTTCCTGTCTTCTTGTCAATGCCTTGGTTAAAGTTTGATTGTCTAATCTCGTCTCAAATAGCTTTAAAGTATACATTTTAATGTTCAAGAATCGTTTCCTGACCCTTTTTGCTTGACGTCATTAGTGTCGGGTATTAAAGTGTCTGAATTTTAATTTGTTGTAGTGGCTGTTTTATTCCTTTAAAGCATTTCAAAACAATCTTAGATGCCACAGACTCCAAAATATGAGCAATAATAATACGTCACACTTTAGTTTAGGGTCCAATTCTCACTATTAACTAAGACTTTTGCCTCAATAAACTTCTTATTGCTGCTTATTAATAGTTAGTAAGGTAGTTGTTAAGTTTAGGATTAAGGGATATAGAATAAGGCATTAATATGTGCTTTATAAACAGCCAATACCCTAGTAATATGCTTGATAATAACCAACTAGTTAATAGTGAGAATTGGACCCTAAAATAAAGCGTGACCAAATTCTTCATTTAAACTTTGTTCACTTTTTTGGAGGGAAGGGGGCAGTCCTGTCTCAATTAGTGCAAAATGTGAGATATACACCATACACTCTAAAAAATGCTGGGTTAAAAATAACCCAAGTTGGGTTGAAAATGGACTAACCCAGCAATTGGGTTGTTTTAACCCAGCGATTGGGTTGTTTTAACACAGCAATTGGGTTGTTTTAAGTAAACATTTAACCCAACCGCTGGGTTAAAACAACCCAAATTCTGGGTTAAAGCAACCCAATTGCTTGGTTAGTCTATTTTCAACCCAACTTGGGTTATTTTTAACCCAGCATTTTTTAGAGTGTACATATACCAATGACATAGAGTAAGTCATATAGTTTGAAGCAGTGAGAGTGAGTAGATTGTGCAGAAGGTGCAACTTTAGACACATTATAAAAAATGCTGGGTTAAAAACAACCCAAATTGGTTTGAAAGTGGACTAACCCAGCAATTGGGTTGTTTTAACCCAGCGATTGGGTTGTTTTAAGCAAACATTTAACCCAACCGCTGGATTAAAACGACCCATTCACTGGGTTAAAACAACCCAATTGCTGGGTTGGTCCATTTTCAACCCAACTTGGGTTGTTTTTAACTCAACATTTTTTAGAGTGCATGAATGGTGATTTTTTGCTCCATTGTTAGGCAGACGGTCCGCTCTATTAAGCCACTGATTACATAAACTGTGAACATAAACACGATGAGATGCTGTCCAAGCCAGTCATTTCTATATTTTTGTGCAGGACCAATTATTTGTCCATACTGTGCTCAACCCATATGTTGATTTTTTTTCCTCTTTGCCGTTGTGTAAATGTTCCTCTATCACCCGTGGACATTTATTAGCATCTTCTTCTCATGCTGCATCCCTCAATCAGTGGCTGGTTTTCTCCCATCGGATCAGGAATCCTCCTCCCCCTTCTCTTTAACTATCCCCTGCCCATGGGACTTCATAAATATCATTTCATCCAGTGGAGCCGCTGACATGGAGCAAAGGGCCGCCATAAATAATTCATCCTTAGTCCTGGCTCCCTGTTTAGGAATTCACAGCACAAGATCTTTACTACGCAGGTTTGGAGCAGTTCATGATCCAAAGACCTCCCTCTCTCTCTCTCTCTCTCGCTCGGAGTGTGTGTGTGTGTGTGTGTGAGTACTTCTGTGAATGTCTCAGTGTGTATCTTCTCCTCAGGTCCTTTCCAATATTTTATGTACACCTTTGGTCTTTGCACCCCCAAAAAAACCTTGATCTTTTCCGTCTTTTTTCTTCTGCCTGGCTGTGCTTATTTCTTTCTTCTTTGCTTAGTACTTTTTTGTGGCAAAAATGTAAAATAGATTTGATTTGTAATCTCTTTCGCTGCCTCAGAAGCGCTAGTTTTTCATTATTTATTCAGAATCTCTTAAGTCTTTAAGATTCAAATATTCCCCTTGATAGTTTTATACTATTAGTTTTTAAAAGGCTTGCAGAATATCGTCAACATTAATCTCTTTTATATGCTTTTATAGGCACCTTTTTAATGAATAAGGGACGGTCTCCTGTGTTATTGAAGTGATCTTATTTCTTTGTGTGGATTTAAATATTTTCTTATCTTCGTATCAAATTTCAGAGCTGTAGTAGTTTTGTATCGGTGTGTACTTTGCACGGCATGCTGGCACAAGTTATGTAATCGGATTACATTTTCAAGTAACTAGTAATGTATCGCATTACTTTTAAATGTGAAATAGATACTTTTTCAAATAAGTAACGCAAGCTAGGGATAGGGGAGAGTGGGGTAAGATGAGGCTGTGGGTAAGTTGACCCACCCCCTTTATCTTGGTGTACAGCATATTGTTTCAGAAATGCAAACGATTACATATATTGAAATTTCAACTTAATTTGGTTGTTTAAATCAGCTTTAAGAAAATAAATATGACTATTTGTAAAAGGAAATTTGATTATTGAAGGTGATTTTAAAAGAGGTAAATTATCTTTACAATTTCACATGGGTTTGATTCAGATTCAATTAGACGGTCCATTTGCAACTTACCCACTGACTTGGATCAACTTACCCCTAACATGGGGTAAATTGAGCCACATGAACGCCTTTTATAAGTATAAGAAGCCATATTTTTACAACCCCTTTTGTCATAGATGCATTCTGATAATTTAAAATGATAGCAAACATCCTGACGTTAATTTAGATACTTTCATTGTACTTCTGCCTTATCTTATCTTGAGGACCACGTGAGTAAAACGTGGCTCATCTTACCCCACTCTCCCCTATATTGGCATCGATGTGCGATGGGTATCGTAGTTGATCCGTGATCCGTACGGCCAGCTGCACCCCGGTTCAGAACGCATGTGATTTCGTGGATTAATTGCAACGCTTAACCACCATAGAGTGAAATTTTATCATTATCATGTGTTTTAAAGTCAAATCAAGGCATCAAGCGCAAACGTTTTCTGTGAACAGAAACACACAGGACGTGCAGACCGCATGTGAATGCCGAATTCAAAATGGCCGTCTCTGTGAGTATCCTCGTAAACACAGTCGGTTATGTGTTGTAAACGATTGAAAAAGAAAACAAATGCGTGTCATTTGTATTAGGTCCATGCATTCGTCTTAAAGGGACATTACATTGTATTAATTAATGATATTAGTTATATTTCATTTATACAGTGAAGACTGTTATTTTACATTTATTATTCATTACCTGCCCAGCCCAGCCCAGGTGAGAAAGCTACGCAAAAGTAACAGTTTTTTAGGGAGTATCACAATATTGTAACACATTACTTTTAAAAGTAACCTACATTTGCTAATATTTGCAGAGTACATCAAGATCATTTGTAAAACTGCCTTCATCTAAAATGCAGTATAAAGGTATCCATAATGTACCTCATATGCACTAATATCTTTTCATAAATAATTGTAACCATAGTTAAAATGCATTATAATATTCACAGATTCCTTGTTACATCTAAAATTAGCTGTTTGTAGAGTTTTAATGCATTGTAATTTCTAAAGGTGTATTATAACTGTGGTTACAATTATTCACGAGACCATAAGACGCATTACAATGCATAATTAATGCATTAAAATACCTTTATAATGCATTATATATAAAGGCTTTGAGTAAAGTATTACAGATCTTTCATTTTGAATGTAACAGATCATGAATGTTCTCGAATATGCATTTTTAATGCAAAATAATTGCATTTATTTTTGAGACGATAAGCTGAATTAAAGATGCATTGATTGAGGTCTTATGATGATGGTTTAGCTCTACTCTTTGACATATTATAAAACAATACTAGGCGTTATACTTTGTTGCTCGTTCCGTTCTGATCATATGTGCCGTGGCTTTCTGGTTATCACTGCAGTGCATTACTATGGTATCGATTGTTGGTTATTAATGTAACTTTCATGTGTTAGATTTCCGGAAGAATCAACCGAGCCGAAGTCAGTGGAACGCACAGAGGAATTCTGGGTAGGATAAAACACAAGCTTAGTGAAACCAGACAAAACAGCACTTCTGAAACCTATTTTTATCATAGAGGATAATTCAATCACGATTTGCATGATCCCATAAGAGATTTGTTTGAAGTTATTGTCTCTGTTAGAGAAACACAGAGCGCCTGAAAGCATTTTGAATTGGCTTACAGATGAATGGTTGTTTCTCCCTCTCTTGCCATTGCATAATGCAAGTAAATGCTATTTGAATAATGTCTTAGCATGAATGTTTTCTCAGTGGAGACCGTTGCTGACATTTCCACACAATGCTGGTACAGAGCTTCATGCGATCTGACAGCGAGCCTTTGCTCCTGAGGCACTGTCGGTTGTCTTTGTACAAATTGGTGTCAGTCTTAGCAGTTTAGTTTGGCCAGTGGACAAAGTCTCTCCGTGAAGAGCATTAGTGCTGCCGACTGACCTGTGTGGACGGCACTGCTGTTTTTTTTACAGACTGTCTTAATCCACTACCAGACACGAGTGCTCTGGCTTAAAGGGATGGTTCGACCGAAAAAAAAGTTCCTCACCCTCGTGTCACTCTAAATCATGTTCTGTTGTCCCCAAAGGAGATCGTATGCAGAATGTTCACGCTGCTGTTTTCCATGCAGTAAAAGTGACTGTTGTCAAGTTAAAAAAATGAACTAAAAGCCCCATAAAGTGGCCCGGACTACTCATCAGGGGCTCATTTCCTCTGAGGATTTGATGAGAAAATATCGACATTACAAAATAAAACGAGGCATGTATTACGGCATTAAAAAGTATATAAATCACTAAAGTTTACAACCTGTGGGCGAGCCGCTAATATCGGATGTAACGGGTGGAATAGGCATGGGCGGACAGCGGGTCCAATAGCCAAGACTATTTGGACTCAATTCAGTACAAGCTGATATTCAACTGCCTTCAAACAGTCCCTCTGAAGAAGAAGGTTTCTATTTATAATGCGTTTTCAACATTTAATGCACTTTTTTTTCAAATAATTGCAAACTTAGTCACCAGGGAATAATGTTTCCATGAAAGGCTGTACATGGTCTGCAACAATGCTTAGGTAGGTGGTGCGTGTCAAAGTAACATCCACATGGATGGCAGGACCCAAGGTTTCCCAGCATTAACTTCTTGAGTCTGTTTGATCGGACCACACGGGCCAGCCTTCGCTCCCCACGTGCATCAATGAGCCACGGCCGCCCATGACCCTGTGGTCGGTTCTCCACTGGTCCTTCATGACCCTGTGGCCGGTTCTCCACTGGTCCTCCATGACCCTGTGGCCGGTTCTCCACTGGTCCTTCATGACCCTGTGGCCGGTTCTCCACTGGTCCTCCATGACCCTGTGGCCGGTTCTCCACTGGTCCTTCATGACCCTGTGGCCGGTTCTCCACTGGTCCTTCATGACCCTGTGGCCGGTTCTCCACTGGTCCTCCATGACCCTGTGGCCGGTTCTCCACTGGTCCTTCATGACCCTGTGGCCAGTTCTCCACTGGTCCTTCATGACCCTGTGGCCGGTTCTCCACTGGTCCTTCATGACCCTGTGGCCGGTTCTCCACTGGTCCTTCATGACCCTGTGGCCGGTTCTCCACTGGTCCTCCATGACCCTGTGGCCGGTTCTCCACTGGTCCTTCATGACCCTGTGGCCGGTTCTCCACTGGTCCTTCATGACCCTGTGGCCGGTTCTCCACTGGTCCTTCATGACCCTGTGGCCGGTTCTCCACTGGTCCTTCATGACCCTGTGGCCGGTTCTCCACTGGTCCTTCATGACCCTGTGGCCGGTTCTCCACTGGTCCTTCATGACCCTGTGGCCGGTTCTCCACTGGTCCTTCATGACCCTGTGGCCGGTTCTCCACTGGTCCTTCATGACCCTGTGGCCGGTTCTCCACTGGTCCTTCATGACCCTGTGGCCGGTTCTCCACTGGTCCTTCCTCTGAGCACTTTTGATAGAGACTGACCACTGCAGACCGGGAACAGCCCACAAGAGCTGCAGTTTTGGAGATGCTCTGACCCAGTCGTCTAGCCGTCACAATCTGGCCCTTGTCAAACTCACTTAAATCCTTACGCTTGCCCATTTTTCCTGCTTTTAACACATCAACTTTGAGGACAAAATGTTCACTTGCTGCCTAATATATCCCACCCACTAACAGGTGATGAAGAGATCATCAGTGTTATTCACTTCACCTGTCAGTGGTCATAATGTTATGCCTGATCGGTGTATAAACTAAATTCAGAGAAAAAAAGTCAAAATTGCATAATTTTTCTTGCAATTGTTAGTTTTTTTGCATTTCTGAGAAAAAGTGCAGTAAACATTAAAAAAGATTATAAATAGAAACCTCGCAATTCTGAATTTATATCTCACATTTCGGACTTTATTTCTCTCAATTGCGAGTTTATACCGGGCAATTTTGCCTTTTTTCTTGCAGTTGCGAGTTATAATGTCAGAATTGTGAGATATAAATCTCAATTCTGAGAAAAAGTGCAGTAAACATTAAAAATTATTATAAATAGAAACCTTCTCGCAGTTCTGAATTTATATCTCACATTTCAGACTTTTTTTCTCGCAATTGCGAGTTTATACCACACAATTTTGCCTTTTTTCTTGCAATTGCGAGTTATAATGTCAGAATTGCAAGATATAAATCGCAATTCTGAGAAAAAGTGCAGTAAACATTAAAAAAGATTATAAATAGAAACCTTCTCGCAATTGCGAATTTAAATCTCACATTTCAGGCTTTGTTTCTCGCAATTGCGAGTTATAATTAGAGCCCGACCGATAAAGGATTTTTAAGGCCGATACCGATACAAATATTTGGTCACTTAAAAATCCGATATTCCGATATATCAGCCGATATATATAAAAAATAAAAAAATAAAATAACAGAAACGCGTAAAAAAACACAAACAGATTTCCCTTATACATCAGTTATTTGTAGTTATTCATGATCCCTCAGCCTCTCTAAAATAATATGATAATGCAGTTTAAAAATAAACTTGTTTGTTTTATTGTTACAACAGAACAGAGGAACATAAAATATATTAAAGTTCTGATAAATAAAATGTATAAAAATACAAACTTAAGATATGAAACTTAAAGTCGTTTGGACGAAAACACAATAGGCTAACAAAAACAAAAAATCAAAGTTACCAGTATTAATAGATGTGGTAAGCTTTATAAATATAACTTTTAGCAAGACTGGAAAAAAAAATATTCAGTTAAGTTCTAGAAGTTCTGATAAATAACAACAACAGCAAAACATAAACTATATACAGTATAAAAATGAGCCACCTTATAATTACAATGTCAACTTGCTTATCCCTTTACATGCACTTTTAATTCTATCCATCAAGCTACCACAAACCATTTTCAATCATCATTTGCTGCCTGCCTTCTAAAATCTACTAACGTTACTGATGATGACTCGTGTAATCCATTATTTGACTCGTTAATGCGGCGTCTGAACGAAGTCACGCACTTTCGTTCACTCTTCACGAGCCTAACTTACGATTTACAATGCAGAGACTGGAACTACAAATATACTAGTTATAAATACAGTAATCATTACTTTATTTAGGCAGAATAAGTTTGTTGTGATTTCCAAGGTGCATTAATGTTAGCGGTCTCCCACTGATAGCCATGGCATTAGCTAGCTTTGTGGTTAGCGTCTATGATAAGTTATAATTTAGAAATATGTATACTTTTACAAAATAACGGGCAGGGGAGAGATGATACGTCTCATGCTGTCAAACTGTCAGACTATTAAAGAAATACATTTTATTCAGTCACATTGTCCGAGGTAAAATAAGTCAGTCAACTGTAACCTAGCGTAATTACCAGCTCTCTTGGCTTACATGTAACAGCAAAACTGGACTTGGCAGTTACAAATTGTGTCATGTTATTTGAGTTAAGAGAACTGATGGGGATGTTCTTTTAACTGTTATTCAATTCAAGCAATGTATGTCTCGTTGCCAACTTACATGCATTTCGCGGATGATCTGTGTTGTGAATGCAGCGCTCAGAGCGCTGAAGCTCAGCATGACTCTGCTGGATCAGCTGGTGGTGTTGCCAGCCGGCACGTTGTAGAGTGCCCTCTGGTGGACAAACTATGAAACGCCAACACTCAATGTGTTTGAGAGGCGTTTCGTCCGGTTTTTTTATTTTTAAAAAAATATTCATTTATCGGCCATCATAAATGCCGATACCGATAGTTTGGAAAAAGCCTAATATCGGCCGATAATATCGGCCCGCCGATATATCGGTCGGGCTCTAGTTATAATGTCAGAATTGCGAGATATTGCAATCACAATTCTGAGACAAAGTGCAGTAAATGTTAAAAATGCCTATAAATAGAAACCTTCTCGCAATTCTGAGAAAAAAGTCAGAATTGCGAGATCTAAAGAATGCTATTTTTGTGCACATTCCGCATCTGCAAATCAATCTGAGTAGCCAAATAATACAAATTATATAATCAATAAGTTATGACAACATATGTTTTTACATTGCTTTAGCTCATCAAAATAAGTTAAGAAATGTTCAACTTATATAATCGTTATACAAGATTCAACTAAAGATTTGTTAGTTTAATGCAAATAAAGTTGATTGTACTTAAATAATTTAAGGCAGCAATTTTTTTTAGAGTGTAGAATTAATTAGTAGACTAATTGATGTATCACTGCTTTATAATATCTGAAACTACTTAAAACGCAAGGGTAATGCTATTTTTAGTTAAATGTGAAATTAAATCAGTTCAGGAGGATGTTCCAAATATTGCAAGCTGTATTCAAACTCGTATAAAGCACATTTTAGAATGCATGTTTATGGTTTTGATAAGTAAACTGCTTTATAATTTTAAAGCATGCTCTGACGTTAACCCCCCCCCCCCCCCCCCATGAATCAATATGTATTTAATTGATTATCTTTTTCCTCTTGTAGTTCTTTTGAAATGCAATACAAAGGCCTCCTTGTGCATGAATAAGGGCTGTGTTTATTCCAGCTTTATTTGGCTTGAAATTGTGCCTGAGAGAGTCCATAAAAAGGGCTAAATTGATTTTAAATGATATGTATTGGACAGTTAATTAATACGGCTAATTGACTGTGTGAGGGGCCATCATGCTGTTTCACTCAGCGCTGTACAGATGCTGTCTGAGGAACTGACGGCCCCACACACACTCATGTTTTTATTGATTGTTTCTCGCACCCTTTGCCCCATAACAGTTGTCCAAGGCCGCAATAAACAATTAGCCTGTATCCGCTTTACTTATAGCCTTAACATGCACCTTGCAGCCCCTGATTTACCCAGGGGAGGGTGTTGGCGAACGAAGACACCCCTAAATGTCCCCCTTCCCAGTTCCCACCCCACCGTTCAGTGGAAGAGGGCGGAGAGATGGTGTAATCAGTCAGAGCCTCCACTCCCCCCATCAGTGGCTATCCCACCCATGTATGGAGAATGAAGATAAATGCTGCTGGGGATGGGGATCAGGCTGGTCTTTTATGAGCCCCTGGAACTGTGACAGAGATTTCTGCCCTGGAATACCTCTGCTCGGGCCTGACTAATATCATTTCTCATTACTTATAATTTATCACATGTCTCTCTGGATACTTGATTCTGATTGGTCCGTCGCAGCATTCAGTATTTTTGGATAATGACCGAATGTGCAAGGCTTCTGGTGTTCCAGTTCCAGTTATTTTGGCGGTACAAAAACAGTCCATTATGCTGCTTGATGTTGCAATTTGGTATTTATTATCATATTATGTGACAAATAATATACATCCAGCCCATTGTTATCGCAAAATAAACCCTGACACGGTGATCAGGACAAGAAAAACAGGTCCTAGCATGCAGCTTTGAGCCGTTTGCTACAAACGAACAAACAAGGCGACAGACATTAAAGGCATAATGTACAGTTGTGTCTCTTATTACAATTTTTACCTTATAAATAATGACAGGGACATGAAATATAGATTTATTTCATCTCGGAATGTTGCGGCTGAACTCGGAATGTTGCGGCTGATCTCCTCGGAAAGTTGCAACTGACCTCGGAAAGTTGCGACGTACCTCCTCGGAAAGTTGGGACGTACCTCCTTGGAAAGTTGTGACTGACCTCGGAATGTTGCGACGTACCTCCTCGGAAAGTTGGGACGTACCTCCTCGGAAAGTTGGGACGTACCTCCTCGGAAAGTTGGGACGTACCTCCTCGGAAAGTTGCGACTGACCTCGGAAAGTTGCGACGTACCTCCTTGGAAAGTTGTGACTGACCTCGGAATGTTGCAGCTGACCTCGGAACATTGCGACTGACCTCGGAAAGTTGCGGCGTACCTCCTCGGAAAGTTGCGACGTACCGCCTCGGAAAGTTGCGACTGACCTTGGAAAGTTGCGACGTACCTCCTCGTAAAGTTGCGACGTACCTCCTCAGAAAGTTGTGACTGACCTCGGAACATTGCGACTGACCTCGGAATGTTGCAGCTGACCTCAGAACATTGCGACTGACCTCGGAAAGTTGCGACTGACCTCCTTGGAACGTTGCGACTGACCTTGGAACGTTGCGACTGAACTGACCTCGGAATGTTGCAGCTGACCTCGGAACATTGCGACTGACCTCGGAAAGTTGCGACTGACCTTGGAACGTTGCGACTGACCTCAGAAAGTTGCGACTGAACTGACCTCGGAATGTTGCAGCTGACCTCGGAACATTGCGACTGACCTCGGAAAGTTGCGACTGACCTTGGAACGTTGCGACTGACCTCGGAAAGTTGCGACTGAACTGACCTCGGAATGTTGCAGCTGACCTCGGAACATTGCGACTGACCTCGGAAAGTTGCGACTGACCTCGGAATGTTGCGACTGACCTAGGAACGTTGCGACTGACCTCGGAACGTTGCGACTGACATTGGAATGTTGCGACTGACCTTGGAACGTTGCGACTGACCTCGGAACGTTGCGACTGACCTCGGAACATTGCGACTGACCTCGGAAAGTTGCGACTGACCTCGGAATGTTGCGACTGACCTTGGAACGTTGCGACTGACCTCGGAACGTTGCGACTGACATTGGAATGTTGCGACTGACCTCGGAACGTTGCGACTGACCTCGGAACGTTGCGACTGACCTCGGAATGTTGCGACTGACCTCGGAACGTTGCGACTGACCTCGGAATGTTGCGGCTGACCAATTAGAATAAAGCATTTCAGAGAGTTGTTTAAGGATTTCATTTATTATTGCAAGCGTAATCGCATTGTTTTGTTGCGCAAAATTTTGTTGCGTTATTCTAGTTATTTACCCATAGGGACTAATGGATCAGAAGTCTTGGACATTGACAGTAAATATCTCACTTTTGAGTTGAAAAATCATATGTGACACGCACGTCCTGAAAAGTGATCATTTCAATCGCCCCCTGGTGGCTGCCTGCAGTATAGTTCATAAACCCCACCCGCTCCATGTAATCTAATGGGCTGCAAGCTAAAAAATCCAATTAAACTTTTTTTAGAAGATTATTTCTGTCATTTTAGGTAGTTCTTATCATGCTGGCTGTTTGTTTTTCCAATAAGTTTGTGTTTAGTTAGTTATTTGATGCAATAAAAACGGGGTGAAACATGATTGGCAGATGTGCTTAATCACCATCGGCTGTTTCTGGGATTTTTCCACAGTGGAAGGAAGGGCAGATGTGTCATCCTTTTTTTTTTTTTACAGTCTATGCTACAATACTGTGTGTTGTTTCTGTACTCAGCAATTGAACTTGCCATTTTTGCCTGGTGGAAAACAAAACGAATGAAACAATTTATGGCCTTTTGCACTGGCGGAGGGACACGGCTAAGATACAGAGACTTGAGAGCGAAGTCTTTTAACATGGGCCAGTAAGCAAACCAGTCCAAACGCCGTAGCAATGCCATGGGAAACAAAATTCACGAAAGAAGGTAGCTTGTTGCTGTTTTTGCTCTAAAAGCCTCGATGCATTGAGTGATTCTGGTTCTGTTCATGTGAAGTCTTTCAGCTATAGTCTCCAGGTACAATCCAACAAACTGTTATTGTGGCCTTTATGCTCGGGTGCCACATTTTTTTTATTTCGGCATTCTTTTAGTCTTTTTCTATAGCTGTTTCTTTTCATCTTTACACAATGCACAGCCTCTTCTGGAAGTGCCTTTGTGGAAGAGATTTTGCCTGGTTGTCAGAATGAATGTAGAATAACAATGCACCTTGAACCTTTGGAGAAAGAAAGCGTGTCGTTTCTATCCAGGGTCTTTGTGCGGTGTAAGAACATTTGTGTGTGTGTGGCGTAGAGGGGGGTGTCAGACATGCATGAATGTGCACATGATGTCAGAGTGTTTGGACAGAGCTCGTATGCGTTCACTCAGGCTGTTCGCTGTTAGCGGGTAACTCCTCCCCTGTCACCAGAACGCCGTGTCTGGACAATGTCAAATCCTCTGTGAATGTTCTTTGTTCCTCTGGCCACCAGATCTCTGTTTTGGCCCCTCTGGCGATCTTGGTAATGTCTCAATTAATACTTGTCCCACATGGCCTCAATGTCCCACTCTTGCGTTCGCAGCCGCACACAATTTTCTGCAGTTAATTCAGAACTGTAGTTTCACAAATAATTGCGAAAAGCACTGTAGAAATAAATTGAATTATGCTAAGTAGCATAATTGGAAGTGTTTAAAAGTGAAATAGTGCTTGCAACGTCCCAAGGCCTGTTTAAACATAAATGTGACCCTGGAGCACAAAACCAGTCCTGCGTCTCACGGGTATATTTGTGGCAATAGCCAACAATACATTGGAATGGGTCAAAATTATAGATTTTTCTTTTATGCCAAAAATCATTAGGGTATTAAGATCATTTTCCATGAAGATATTTAGTAAATTTCCTACCGTAAAAAGATCAAAAATGTATTAGTAGTAGTAATATGCATTGCTAAGGACTTCATCTGGACAACTTTAAAGGAGATTTTCTCAATATTTAGACTTTTTTGCACCCTCAGATTCCAGATTTTCAAATAGTTCGGCCAAATATTGTCCTAACAGACCATACATCAATGGAAAGATTATTTATTCAGCTTTCATGTGATGTATACATTTTAATTTCAATAAATTTACACTTATGACTGGTTTTGTGGCTGAATAAAATGCGGCTACTTTTACGACTAACTTAGTTTTTCCTAAAGTAATAGAGATTGCTATGTCCCTGTTCTCAGATTTATTATAAACTAAACTTATTACAAAATTAATGATTAAAAAATCATTTAAAAGGAAGTAAAACGGCGCGATATGCAATGGACGCAATGGATGCAGGCGAAATGATTATTCAATGTTTTGCTTTCCGCATCTTTAAAGGTCGGCAAAACATTGCTCTCGTAAGGAGGAGAAAAAGAGGAGAGCCATTAGTGTCATGTGATCACAGTTCGTGTCCACCTCATTTGAAGTCATTCGCCTCTGTCTCTTTTTCAATGACGTACGACTCGCATTTACTGGGGAATATCCGATTTGATTGCTGACGCAAATGCATGTATCCGAATCATATCGGATTTATTACCACATATGAGTGAGGCCTGAATCCGATCGGAGGATATCGGAATTCATGCGTTTTTTTTCCTGCTTACACGTTCACATGTCATATCCGATCTGTGCCACACAAGAGGGAGAAATTAGAATTGGGTCACTTGAACCATGCAGTGTAAATGGGGCCATATTGTCCTATCAAACCATACAACAATGGAAAGCTTATTTATTCAGCTTTCAGATGATGTATAAATCTCAATTTAAAAAAAATTTACCCTTATGACTGGTTTTGTGGTCCAGGGTCCACAAATGTGTCTCCGCAAAATGAATACAAAAGACCAGCTGAATAAAATGCGGCTACTTTTACGACAAATCTGGTTGCTCTCAAAAGTAAGTTATAGAGATTGCTATGTCCCTGTTCTCAGATTTATTATCTATTTCTGTTTGTTATAAACTATTACAAAATTAATGATACAATTTCAGGAATCTCTTTAGCTGTGTCTCGTTTCGAAGGCTGCGTCCTGTGGATTCGTTGGCCCCATACGTCATTGAGGCTGTCTAATTACAGAAATGTACACAAGGAATTTTACTTTGTGCATTTTACTTTCGGTTTAGAATTAGCGCTAATTCGGGGGCGGGTTGATTGAATGGTGGGTTAATTGGACTATTATTCTTAATGAAAAACACAACAGCAAAACAGTACAATGACAAACTCACTTAAATAGGTGCTTTTACATTTAGCTTTGAAACCAAATCTTCCGCCGTCATCTTGTCATTCTGCTTCTCGCTCTCGTGATGAATGAAATCTGACTCCTGCTCGTTCGGCTCATGCTTTATTAAGCAGACATGTTGTTTTTAATTGTAGTGTCTGTTCTCTAACTCTACTAAATTATTTTGTTACTGTAAACAGTCCTTCCAGAAAAATGCTGATTTTTTGGGGATTGTTGCGGGCAAAAATTCTTGATTTTGCGGCACGTTTTCTTAAAAAATGCGATGGAATATGCGGGATATTTATACAATTTTATGCAATGAAATTGCGGGAACTTGCAAAAACTGCTGTTTGATGAAGAAGAGAAAATAAAAAGTGATTCCCACAACACCCTGTTCTCACTAGGCTACTACCTTAATGTAAAGAGTAATTTCTTATTACTTCCTATGATAAGCAAGCATACTACATCACAGAAAGTGCTGGGAATATTTCAGTTCTCTTCCCTTGTTTTATTTCAGACCTTAATAAACACATGGCTCAAACTTAAAGTCAAACAAGTTCTGTAGCTTTACAAAAGGAATATGCTACAACTTCTGTAAAAAATGAATAAATAAAATATAAAAATAAAATAAAATGTGTGCTTCCTGTTTTACAGAGGTAGCTATACAAAACAGACGACATCTGTTAAAATAACTGCTTCCAATGCACAAGTGCAATCTTTACATTTACATACTATAAAATATACTTACAACTGTAAGGTTTTTGAAACTAGTATGATTTAACCCACTGGTAACAAAAAAGTGCAACCTTACAATTGTAAAGTTGCATCAACTCCTGAATGTCATGTAACACACCGGGAAACTGCTTTGCCTTTTGCGTTTATTGCGCTGAGAATATTTGCGTGCTTCATCATGGTTTCATCGCGGGGTTTGCAGCTTTTCGATTATGTTCACGTCACGTAATTACATTCATAACGTTCCCATGGCAAAAGGGGGAAATGGCTGCTCCTGTGTGAAGTAAACGCAACATTTTTCAGCTTTCTACTAAGATATATGTGACTTTTTTGCAACGAAAATGCTGGGATTATGAAAGCATGCAAGCCCCGCATTTTTTGCGTGCGGAAATCCGCAATTTATGCGGCGAAAGTGCAGCGTATTTTAAAAAATGCGGCCCCCGCATATAAATATGCGGATTTTGGCTGATTATGCATTGAATTATGCGATCGCATAATCGCGTTTTTCTGGAGGGACTGTATAAAAAAATCTAAACGATAATGGGGGGCCAAGTGATGCAACACCGACTATCACAGCAAGCCTAGAATGTTCCAAATATAACCGCAGTGATGACACGTTGCAGTATTTGCATATGAATTGTGATTGGTTCTCTTTGTTGTGTTTAGTTATACTGCATTATAATTAGTCTCTTTATCCTACCATCTATTTAACCATGTTTATAGACTGCAAATTCTCATGCACAGCTTTCAAACTCTGGTATTTCTTCGAGGATATGCAAATCTAGTTCTTTGTCGTTGGCATATTTTACATTGTTGACTTTACTGCCACTCTTCTTCTCCCAGCAATCTGCATGTGCGTCTCCTCATTGAAAAGGAAAGCGTGAGTATGTTTTGTCATAGATGTGCCAGTGATTGGGATCTCTGGGAAGAGCATCTATGATCCGCACACATGCCCGATACCTCAACAGGAAGCAATCAGTTCCACACCAGAAAGTTTAACCCCTGCCGCTTTGTCATTCAAAAATGAGATGCAGATAAGTGTGCTTTGGGGATTCAGGACCAGGAGTCATGAAAGGCAGCGGACCGAGAAGGATGCCCGACAGACTAACAGACTTCTCTGCTGGGAGCAACGAGCTCCGCTGGAGGTGCCACACAATGGCACATTTCATTGACACATCACTGCCAGTCGAGTTTTGCGAAGGCCCTGTGGTGATCTGTTGAGTTGAGATGCTTTGTATTTACTTTATGGGTCAGTCCACTTGGGGCAGCTGCGGCACTGTTGGTTTCTGTCCAGGTTTAGATTACACATATTCTTATCTGTTACTATAGTCATTGTCAAATAATGCGATTTCGACTCCTAAAGTCTTGTGTTGTGGATAAGAAACATGTGAGACTACACGTTGCTTCCAGACCAATCATCGCTTGCTGTCTTTAAAGGGTTAGTCCACACAAAAATGAAAATTATCCCATAATTTACTCACCCTCAAGCCATCCTAGGTGTATATGACTTTCTTCTTTCAGCCAAACACAATCTGAGTCATATTACAACATATCCTGGCTCTTCCAAGCTTTATAATGGGAGTGAATGGTACCTTAGATTTTGAAGCCCTAAAAGGTCCATTCATCCATCCATCCATATTTTAGTATATCCTTCCATATTTAGCACATCCATCCAACCATCCATCTATGTATCTAATCTGTTTCCATCCATCCATCCAGCCATCCATATTTTAGCATATCCTTTCCTATTTAGCACATCCATCTATGTATCTAATCTGGGTTTCCATCCATCCATCCATCCATCCCTCCATCCCATCCCAATCCAATCTAATCCATCCACCCATCCATCCACCCACCCACCCGATCCATCCATCCATCCATCCATCCCTCCATCCCATCCCAATCCAATCTAATCCATCCACCCATCCATCCACCCACCCAATCCATCCATCCATCCCTCCATCCCAATCCAATCTAATCCATCCACCCATCCATCCACCCACCCCATCCATCCATCCATCCATCCATCTATCTATGCATCTAATCTGGGTGTCCATCCATCCATCCCAATCCAATCATACATCCATACATCCATCCTTACATCCATAGATCCATACATCCATACATCAATACATCCATACATACATGCATACATACATACATACAAAATCCATCCATCCATCCACTCATCCACCCATACATACATACATACATACATACATCCTTACATACATACATACATACATACATGCATACATGCATACATACATACATACATACATACATACATACATACATACATACATACATACATACATACATACATACATACATACATACATACATACATACATACATATACACACACACACACGCATGCATGCATACATACACATGCATACATCATCTTTATAACTTCATAAACTATAATCACTGGCTTCCGGTTATGGCTGTAGGCGAGTCTAGTTCATGCGGAAGAGTGAACTCTGAACCGAAATATTACATTTTGGCCCCTTAGTTCCAGTGAAAGGAACTCTTAATGCTTCTCCATACCAAAACATTTTGGACAATTTTATGCTCCCAACTTTGTGGGAACAGTTTGGGGACGGCCCCTTCCTGTCCTAACATGACTGCGACGATTGACATCTAATGTTTATAATAAAATAGTTATAATAAACATTGTGTAGGTATATCCAAACTTATTTGTGACTGGTAGTGTAGCATTTAATAAAATTTTTGCCCACTTATGTGGACATTTTAATTAAGTCACCAAAAACAGCTGGTAATATTAGTAATATCTATCTTTTTGACTGCTTTTGCTATTATAGACCTCTGTTATGATTGACTTCTAAATAGTACATCGAGCTCTTTTACTTTGGCCAAAGATATTTTTTTTTCCCACATACTGTATACATATTTCCAGATATTTCACCTTTGACGTGGCAAAACCAGTCCATCCGTTTGTCACAGATATGGGTGGATGTACCCACCTGACATAAGTCAACATGAAGTCATAATTTGCCATATTTACTCTCTTAATACATGTTCTTTATTCTGTATGATTAATCGGTGTGTGCTTTCCAAAGAAAAATAATGTTTGTTTTCAGAAGCATTTATCAAATTATTTGTTCCGCCTCTGAAATTGCTTAGGCTCATGTCCTGACATGCGTTGCTTGTTGAGTCTGGACTCCGTCACATTATGGCGTTAAAATGGTTTGCGAACCACTCTTCAGACATTTTTTCCTAGTGTTTTCAAGTGGGACATTGTGCAGTCAATGGCTCGTGGAGTGATGTATTAACTGGCTGATCAGAGCTGAGCTGAAGTGGTCCGATCCGGAAGTAGGACAGGCTGTATGGCTCCCGCTGACAGAGATGAAGACGTCTAGCGGAGGTTTGCTCTGTGCAGACATGTTTATTTTGCTCTGCTATGAACTGAGAATCTCAGAGGAGCTACAAGACGAGGCTGTTATCCGTCTCCATCAGCATTGTTTAGAAAGCAGGACACTTTCACTAGCTTTGATGTATAGTAGAGCTGCACGATTCGGGATAAAATGAGAATCACAATTTATTTGTTTCATCCTGAACAGACTACTAAACACAATAACGTAATTCACTACAGGTTCTAATAAGGTGTTTAATATGAATTCAAATTTTTTTTTTTAAATCAGTTGCATGAATGATTCAATGACTCTCTCATAAAGGCTTGTTTCATTACTGGATGAATCAGCGTTTTTTAACGAATCTCTTGAATGAATGATTCAATGACTCACTCATAAAGATTTGTTTCATTACTGGATGAATCAGCGTTTTTGAACAAATCTCTTGAATGAATGATTCAATGACTCACTCATAAAGATTTGTTTCATTACTGGATGAATCAGCGTTTTTGAACGAATCTCTTGAATGAATGAGTCAATGACTCACTCAAAGGCTTGTTTCATTACTGGATGAATCAGTGTTTTTGAACAAATCTCTTGAATGAATGATTCAATGACTCACTCATAAAGACTTGTTTCATTACCGGATGAATCAGGAATGAATGAGTCAATGACTCGCTCAAAGGCTTGTTTCATTACTGGATGAATCAGCGTTTTTTAACGAATCTCTTGAATGAATGATTCAATGGCAATTACATTTTTAACAGTCACTTGTCGCCACCTACTGGCGTAACAATGTAATTGATACAATCGTTATTTGAAGCACCAAGTTACTTTTAAAAGGTGAGTAAATGATGATAATTTCATTTTTGCGTAATAAACACAAGCATTGTCATTTAGGAATAAGGAATAATGCACCTATAGGAGACAACGTTCAGTCTTTCCGCTCGCAAATTTCACCAAGTAAAGCGTGAATCCACCATGGTAGCTTCGCAACTGGCTTTTAAAGGGAATGGGAGATGAGACTGATTGATTTATTGCACGTTACGCCCAAAACACACCCATTACTGTTCATTAAGAGGCTAGGGACAATCCTTTTAGAACATGTGCCTGGCTCACTTACCGTTGTTTCCATCTTTAAACTAGCAAAAGTGGATTCAGACAGGCCCTAAGCACTCAAAAACATGACTTGTTGAATTTACGTAAAAAATCAGCGTCAAGTGGTTCCACGCAACTATATTGAGTAATTTTTACAAATAACAATTTAGTTATATGGACAAAAGAAATTCAAGTAAAGCTGACTATTTCTTTGAGTAAATATAAAACATTTTAATTTGTCACTTTTACATAATATTTATATGTGCAGTTTACTTAATAATGTTATAAATTGATAAAAGTTTATTATGTAAGGTGAACACTCTTATCGACTTAATTTACAGTTAAATGAACTATTTGCACTACAAGTGTAAGTGGAAAAATAACAAGCATAAATTTAGAACCAAAATGCATAAATGACTCATTGGACAAACTCAAATTAATTGAGGGCAGGAATTGCATCTAATAAATGTGTGTAAATGAGAGCCAACAGCCTAAACACAGGCACCGCTCTTCTGCATAATGGTAACCACAATGACAAATGTCCAACATAACTGAACATTAAACACTAACATAAACTAACAACATCTTTCCTTTTACTGGAAAACACATAAAATAACACTTTAATCCCTAAATGTACTCAACTAATGCAGCCCCTTGCAAAGCATGCTGGGAACTACAGATCCACTGTCCAGTTTGTTCGTTTCACTCAGCAAAGTTAAGTTGACCGAACAAACACTTAAGGTATGCTGACAATACTCATTTTTAGCAGAAACAACTCAGTAAATTTAAAGGGTTAGTTCACCCAAAAAGGAAAATTCTGTCATTAATTACTTACCCTCATGTTGTTTGACACCCGTCAGACCTCCGTTCATCTTCAGAACACAAATGAAGATATTTTAGTGTAAATCTGATGGCTCTGAAAGGCCTCCATTGGCACAATGCACTTTACACTCTCAAGACCCTTAAAAGGCACTAAAGACGTCGTTACAAAGTCCATCTCACTACAGTGGTTCTACAATAACTTTATGAATCGGTGAGAATAGTTTTTGTGCGCAAAAGAACCCTAAATAACGACTTATATAGTGATAACGATTTCAAAACACGGCCTCATGAAGCTTCGAAGCGTTATGAATCAGTGAGTCGATTCAGCGGTTTGAATCGCCAAATTTCAGCAGTTTGGCGGTTTGACACGCGATCCGAATCATCATTCGGCTCATTGATTCATAACGCTTCGAAGCTTCATGATGCCGTGTTTTGAAATCGTCATCACTATGCAAGTCGTTATTTTGGGTTTTTTTGCGCACAAAAACTATTCTCACCGATTCATAAAGTTATTGTAGAACCACTGTAGTGAGATGGACTTTGTAACGACGTCTTTAGTGCCTTTTAAGGGTCTTGAGAGTGTAAAGTGCATTGTGCCAATGGAGGCCTTTCAGAGCCATCAGATTTACACTAAAATATCTTCATTTGTGTTCTGAAGATGAACGGAGGTCTGACGGGTGTCAAACAACATGAGGGTGAGCAATTAATGACAGAATTTTCATTTTTGGGTGAACTAACCCTTTAAGTTAATGTAGTTACATGAGTTTTTGAGTAATGTGAAAAAGGATGATTTGAGTGCAACTAACAACAGTGATCAGAATCAGCGTTTTTAACGAACTACCTACTGGCATAACAATGTAATTGATTCAATCATTATTCGAAGTGCCAAGTTACTTTCAAAAGGTGAGTATATGATGATATTCATTAGATTTACGAATGAGGTCGAGTGAGTTTTTGAACCATGATCACAATCTAGATTCTATATCTATGTAATTTAAAGAGATGGCCCACCCGAAATGTCTTCTAAATCTTTCTTCTGCTGAACATAAGAGATGATATTTTGAAGAATGCACAGTTTCGGTTCCCATTGACTTCCATTGTGCGGACAAAAAAATACAATGGAAGTCAATTGGAACCGAAACTGTTTGGTTACCAACATTCTTCAAAATATCTTGTTACACGTTCCACAGAAGAAAGAAACGACACGAGATGGTAAATGATAGAATGCAAATTTTTGGGTGTACTGTCCCTTTAAGGCAACCAGCACAAACAAAGCAGGATGTAAAGGGGTTTGTTTGGTGAGCATGCAGTTTTGAATTTGGTTTCAGTGCACTGAATTGAATTTTTGTTCTCATATTATGTTGTAACTATAATCTTCCTAAAACCACTGGGAACAGAGCTGCGGATTCGACCGTTCAAAACCTCCTCCCTCCAATTTAGAGCTTTTGGAGAAAGATCTGGCCTACATGAGACCTGTAATTAAACTGAAACGCGACTCTCCCTGGAAAGTCTTTTCGGCGGGGGAGTCGGTTGCACAAGTCGTAGTGTTTTTTCTTCTTCATCTCCTATTTGTCTCGGGAAACATGCCTTGCTTTCAAATGCTAGACTTGTATGCATTTTGTGTGTGTGAGATACAAGTGTTTGTGTGGCATTCCACACTCATTTTCTCTCGCTCTTTGTGTAACACGTGTCTGTGGGAGGACAGCTTCATACCTGCACAATAGACGAAATGTGCAAATAGTCACAGCTCACTAGAGCGCAACACTGTTATTAGAGCTGCTCTCAGGTGCTAAACGGCCTTTGTTATTGAAGAACACAGGAAGACACTCTCTTATACCCTCAGTGTGGCTCGTCTGTATCACTGCAATATACCTTTCTTGGATTACGAAGTTAAAAATACTCGCCATGATCTCAAATTTAGCCAGAGAGCTTTTTCTTATGAGGTTGAGTGATACTCTGCCTTCAGTTAATAATGGATTCTTCTTGTGGTCAGGGAAAATGATTTTTTTCTTCACAGCAGAGGATCAAGGAAGGAAATTAATGTGAGGGATGTGTGGGTTTTATGTCCCTTCGTACTATACGAGTGAATCGGATCTGACTTTGTAGTTCACATGAATGAAACTGCTCTCATAAGTGTGCAGAATAACCTTGAACTGGGGCTTCTTCAATTAATCGGTCCAGATTATGTCTTTTATTTGTAATTATATTAAATAATAATTCATATCAAATCATTTACTTCAAATGATGTACCAACTGCCGTTTGAATTCTCCAAGGCCAAGGCCACAATGTAATATCATATTCTGAAATATGATATTACATTATGATATTTTAAAAAGCTGTTGTCTATTTTAAAAGATTTAAAAAAGGTAATTTATTCCTGAGATGGCAATGCTGATTTTTCAGCCCCATTACTTATTATTCTTCAGATATCATTCAAATAAGCTAAACATTTTTCCCTATTATTATTATTAATAGGGAATTATTATTACAGCTGAAAACAATGGAGCGCCGCACATGACATGCAGGGGGAAAAAATTTATAACGGTGCCATGAATTAAAATTTTGTTCCCACAACTTACTAATACGCAAGTTTTACTAATTCATTCCATAACTTTAAGTAAATCGTGCACACAAAAAATTAATTCGTAGTAATTTGCTTTCTTGTTTTAATCAAAATTAGTTCAAAGTGACCACGATTTACTAAAACATATATATATATATATATATATATATATATATATATATATATATATATATATATATATATATATATATATATATATATATATATATATATATATATATATATATATATATATATATATATATATATATATATATATATATATATAATGATAAATATGATACATTTTTTTTGTCTGCATTGCAAGTGCGGGACTTATGCGGCTTAATATTTTTGTGGAAATTGTGATGCATTCTTTAGTGAATAGAAAGTTCGAAAGAACAGCATTTATTTGAAATATAATGTCTTTGTAACAATGTAAACTATCAGTTTTGATCAATTTAATGCATCGTTGTCAATTAAAAAAAGTTTTACTGACCCCAAACTTTTGATCAGAATGTATAATGTGTGTGTGTGTGTAAACAGTCGAACCAACCTTCATTCAGACATTCATTCAGACAGAAATATTCAACATTTCTCACATTATCACAGTTTATTCACTCACTGCAAAAAATTGTTTTCTTTCTTAGTATTTTTTCTTGTTTTCAGTCCAAATATCTAAAAAATCTTACATTAAGAAGTATTTACTAGACAAGCAAAAGTTTTTGTCTTGTTTTGGGGGACAATAACTCAAAATTAAGGAAGTTTTTGCTTAAAATTAGCAAAATAATCTGCCAATGGGGTAACCAAAATAATATTGTTTTTTGTTTGAATTAAGATTATTTTGCTTACCCCATTGGCAGATTATTTTGCTTATTTTCCCCCCAAAATAAGACGACAACTTTTGCTTGTCTAGTAAATGCTTCTTAATGTAAGATTTTTTTAGATATTTGGACTGAAAACAACAAAAATACTAAGTAAGAAAACCATTTTTTGCAGTGTAATAAAATGCGACAAGAACTCTTCGAGAACAAGAAAAAATTAATCTTGATAATGTCAGATAGCTTTGATAGAAAGGGATGTAATGGATTACAATCAACCAATCAGCTGTTAGATTTAAGAACATAATTAGATAATACCAATTTAGGTCAGACAATGACCAAAGCAATGCTTCATTTAGTTCAGTCTGTGGTGTCAAAGGTCACATTAGCAATTAAAGAACAAACACTTCAGCAAAACATGCTCAGCTCAAAGTGTCTGAATCCCATATTTTTATAAATTTTACTGGTAGTCACTGTATGAAGAATATTTGGGTGTAATATGTCACAGTTTACTTTATTTTGCTCTCCTCATTTACATAAATGAACTATAGTGTCCTGCACACACTAGTAAAACATCTGGTGTCTGAATAATTTTTGGTTTGCCTGTATATATATATATATATAGAAGTGATGGTAAAGGCTTTTATATGTACTGGAAATTAGGGCTTAAAACTGTAGTTATGTTTTGGATTGATAGCTGGTTTTTAGGCCCTGGTGGCCACACTATTCCATAGTTTTCGACCCTCGAAAACTGAGACTTTTGGAAACGCTGTAGACCCTGTTTTAGTTTAAAAACTTTGGGTTGGGTTTCAGTGTAGACTGACCAAAACTGAGACTTTTGAAACTGAGTGGCTGCCCACATTATGGACGAGGATTGTTCGCACTGGTGTAAACAGGGCCTTAGTTTGTTATTAGACTGTCAACCAGCCACAAAGTTCCAGAAATCAGCCTGATGAAGTTATATCAGAAACACCAACAACGCAGTTTTAAAGAGAAAATACTCAGCAATGGTGTTGAATTTGCGCATGGTTTGTCTTCAAGCGTAGGTCTGTCACGATAGTAAATAAATAAATGAATCGCACGATTAAAAAAAATTAACTAATTGCATCAAAGAACAACGGGAACAGAGAAAATTGTAGCTTTAATGATGATTAATCTATATTTCATTTATTATTTATGCAGTTAAGAAAGGTGTTTGATAACTAATACAATTCTGTATATGTCTAACAGGGAAGAAACAGGTAAAAATAACATTTATTATAATGGGGTTATGTAAAGATTGTTTTAAGTTCACTTAAATTAAAAGTTGTTTTTTTAAAGCCTAATAAATGTTGAAATTGGCAGCTTTCAGTTATACTGTAATGTAACATTATTAATGAAAACTTCATTTATAAAAACATGACAATACAACACTTTTTTTAAAATATGCTGTCAATATATTGTTTACATTAATTTGGTGAGTAACTGAAATTATTACAATATCAAAACATTAAAAACGTATTAATCGTGATAAAAAAAAGTGATTAATTAGTTCTTTTTTTTAATCGATTCCCGGCACTACCTAAAACACAATAACCCGTTGCAGTTTATTCAAGCGAATTTGTTTGTTAACAGACTGAGAGTCCATTGCTTTTATTGTTTTGTTCATTTATTGTGGATATTTAAAATGCTTTCTGTTTTCTGTGTTAAATAGTCTTTAGAAATAAAAGTTTATTGATATTTCAAAAGGTATACCTGCATTATTATGCCATTATCATTATTTTAGATGAAAATGGTCTCAGAACAACAATATTATCGTTTATCGCAATAATTTCTTGGCCAATTTATCGTCCAGCAAAATTTGTAATCGTGACAGGCCTATTCAAGCGTATTAAAAACACCACATAGACATATAAACAACAGTAAAAACTTGATTTTTTAAAGGGTTAGTTCACCCAAAAATGAAAATGAATGTCGTTCGACACCCGTCAGACCTCCGTTCATATTCGGAACACAAATGAAGATATTTTAGTGTAAAGCTGATGCTGAGAAAGGCTTCAGATAGGCCTCCATTGGCATTCAGTACATTCACACTCACAAGACCCATAAAAGGCACTTAAAACGTCATTACAAAGTCCATCTCACCACAGTGACTCTACAATAATTTTACGATGCGACGACAATAGTTTTTGTGCACAAAAAAAAATCAAAATAACACCTTTATCCAGCTTGTTCTTGTCTTCCGTGTGTGCCTCCACGACGCATGCGCGAGAATATGACGCAGATCTGGCGTTCGGACACATGACCCAGAAGCGATTTGTTTACAAGCAGAGGAAGACGTGCGTATTTCAGCTGTTGAATTCTACATTGATCGTGCTTTAGGTCTCGGTGTAGTTCTCAAAATGGGGCTTAAGTGTGCATTTCATGGATTCCCGAACCCCGGCGCTACGTCATATTCTCGCGCATGCGTCGTGGAGGCACACACGGAAGACAAGAACAAGTTGGATAAAGGTGTTATTTTGATTTTGTTTTGCGCACAAAAACTATTGTCGTCGCATCGTAAAATTATTGTAGAGTCACTGTGGTGAGATGGACTTTGTAACAACGTTTTAAGTGCCTTTTATGGGTCTTGTGAGTGTCAATGTACTGAATGCCAACGGAGGCCTATCTGAAGCCTTTCTCAGCATCAGCTTTACACTAAAATATCTTCATTTGTGTTCCGAATATGAACGGAGGTCTTACGGGTGTCGAACGACATGAGGGTGAGTAATTAATGACAGAATTTTCATTTTTGGGTGAACTAACCCTTTAACCACCAGGATGACTTGAACACAGTTCATCAGAAGCCCCAATGACACCTGTATACATTTGTTTCTCTGTGAAAAGGTGGCCTGCAAGTGTCCTCAAAAGCTTTCCGGGCTCTTTTGTTTTAGTTTGAATGCGATGTGTACTAAAACAGTCGGATTATTGGCAGTGTGAGAGCTTTTCTGTGAACGTCTTTGTTTGGGCCCACCTTAGTGAGAGTGTATCTGGCAGATGGCCAAGCCACGCCCACCAGACATCACCCACCTGTGCGCAGCCTGTCAGTCATGGCGCACGTCTTTGTTCATTTATGCCTCGAGGTTTTAAAACCGTCAAAACTATGCGCAGCATTTTGGAAAATGCTGGATGAGGTACTGATTTGTGCCCATTTGGAGAGAAGCCCTGGGTTTGCCGGAGGCAGGAGGGCGGTGGGGGATGTAGTGTTAAGGGGTTAGGCAGAGGGGTCTCTCTGGGACCCAGCACGCTCATTACTGCGAGGAGTCCATCACTGACAGCAGGTCACCATGGCAACGGTTGGTATGTGATTCCCACAACAATGCCAAACCTTCCCCCAACCATTTTCCCCAATCTGCACATGAAATCCTCTCTCCCATTGCTGCTATATTCCAGCATTGTTGGCCGAGGACAGAGTTGAGGGTGTTTTTGACAGCTCGTATAGTGGTGATGGTGGTAGGACTGCATGCATTTGCATGTGTGCGTTGCATGGAAGTGTTCGGCGCAGTCTTACAGGGCAGTAATTGTGTGTGCGAGATTGTTCCGGGATAATTGTGCAATGATGGATGGCGCTGCTCTGGATTGAAGCCACGCCTACCCTCATAAGGGAGCGCTCTGGAGACGGGTGTATGTTTGAAGATGAAGAGAGATTGCATGTTTGTGTGTTGGGGGGTTGGAGGATGAAGGTATGGGTTTGATCCGCAACAGGATGATCACTGGTTGGCCTGATCTTGACCGGGATCTCCATCTTGTGCTGTTTTCTGCTCATTACGAAAGCACTTGGAAAAAGGCACAATGGTAGTGCCGTGCTTTTTAGATCATTCTTTGAAGTACTTTGTACCAAATAACATGACCATTGCATTTATTACTTAAACCTCACGTTAAGTACTTCCATACTACTTGCCTTACTAAAAAAATGTGACAAATAAAGTAAGGTCTACCTGTAGTGCATTCTGGGACAGAAGTGTACTAATTAGGCCTAAATGTAAAATGTTCACTGTATAAATTAACACTTTTCGTTTTTGATCATTTTCACAAAAGTTTCATGACCCCCTGAATATTTTGTTGTATGAATATATGAACATGCAAAATGTCAAAAGCTTTTAAACAAAACAAAACAATTAAAAAGTTTTATTCTAGCTTTATGCATTCTTTTTATCAACACTTGAATGTGGGTAAGTTTCATAAAAAAAGCAACATTTTGAGCAAAAAGCTGAGAAAGTCATGTTTTTGTTAAGGATTCGGAGCGACGATCAAAACACAGATGGAGTTCATCAACACCCCAAAGCTTCACAGTCCTGTAGCTCATCCAGGGTCGACATTTCATTCAGTAACATTAGGCAGGTTTGATTTATATGATGTTTAATGTTGATGATCGCGTTATTTTACATATGCATATGATTACATATGATATCGCTTGTTTCTGCTTCTTTTTCGCCTGTGTTTTGATCAGGAGATTCAGTGAGAACATGGACATTTCTGTCAATGGTCGGGAAAGAGTTATAAATACAGATTAATCTTTGTAAAAAATGTGTTTTGTGTTTGATTAACATCAATGACTTAGACTACAGCATGTATTTATAGGTTGCTGTCACTTTAAGACTGAATGCACGGATCTAATATAATGATACACATCCGATTTCTTTCTTAACTGTTTCTGTGCACTTTAGACACAAGCGACTGTGTTTTACGAGAATACTTGCCGGGACTGGTATTTTGACATAATTTTGTATGTGTGTGTCCGTTCAAGCGCATGGAGATGCGAAAGAGGAATCAGTTTGGTGTTTGTGATATCTGAAATATGCCTCTACCAAATTAATGGTGAAACTTTGCAATTAATCTGCGAAATGCTAGTACTACCATTTATTACCATGCCGGTTTCAGGCTCCCAAAACACCAGATCCATCTAGACGAAACGCTGATACGATACACAATGTTTACGTATACAGTTAAACGCGTCTCCGTGTGGACCGGGCCTAAGATGACCAATAGTATAGTAGGGATGTGCGGTATACCGGTACTGGGAGAATACCGGTATGTATTTTATTTCAAACGGTACGATATCAAAATTATGCTCATTTCGGTATATACTGCTGTTCCGAAGTTCACCGCTAGGTGGCAGTGCGCTACCCAAACTGACGCGAAACCGGCAAATGTCATTTGGCGCCATAGAGGAACAAAATGAATACAGCAGTTGAATCTAACTCAACACGCACAAAAGGAGTTAATAAAGAGAGGATTAGACGTGAAATTTGGAATTACTTTGCTTATAAAACTGCTGAAGAACCATCAAACCTTGCCAAGCATCTGTCACTTGCCCATCCTGTCTTGTGCAAGATATTAGGATTGACAGGTGAGTGCATAAATCAAACGATCTAATTTAGACATTTATTTTCTTTTAACACTGATCAACGCACATACATAAGATCTTATCGTTTAAATGTAATGAATTATCCAGCGTTCGTTTCAACCAGTGACATTTAGATTTCATAATATTTGCACGCATACTGCACTATATTCGCGTAAGACGTAACCGACTGTGTTTAAGTGACTGCTCACTAAAGATGGACATTTGACATAAGTTTGTGTGTTTTTGACTAAAGAAAAACAACTTAATTTGGAATGCGCGACGCTCTTTAGGCTTGTGTGTTTGTTGTTGGTATGAGCACAAAGAAAACTCTCTCTTAGCTCCCATCCCATGTATGACGGAATGCTATAAAATCGCTCGCATGTTCAAATTGGCAAGATTTAAAAAGACGTGGGTAGTGATTTCTGTCAGCTGTCCCGAAACAAAAGCACAAGTTTTGAATCGGAGCGCGCAGACTGCATTTATAGTGCATGTGCGATGTCTTTTGAAGCTAGAAGCAATTTGCTATTTTTGAGAGCTAGAGAAGGGTGTATTGCTGAAATTACTTTGCACAAGAAAGTTTCCAAATGACTGATTTGATAATCTTTGTTGATTAATTTAATAATAAACATTTGCGTTAATTTCCCGCTTTATAAACCTCAAACCTGCGAGAGTGAGTAAAATGATGCGCAATACCCGCGCCAAAATTCAGACCCTGTATGGTATCGACTTAATATCGCTACTTCGGTATTAGATTGTGGTACCGTACCGAAGCCAAACTTGTGGTATCGAGCCATCCCTATAGTATAGTATGAATGTGTATAGTATGAATACAATTGTGGCTTTTTGCCTACATTTTCATTAATGCTACAAATCCACACATACACTTTTCACATTGTGTTTTTCACCTACTATTTATGAGGGAAGTAGGCATATTCGGATGCATGCGGTACTATCATGATGCCACAGAACTTTTTGTAATAGAAGCAAAATCGTTCTTGCAAGGAATCTCGCTTGCATGAAGCTAGAATAAAACTTTTTAATTGTTTTGTTTTGTTTTAAAGCTTTTGACATTTTGCAGGTTCATATATTCATACAACAAAATATTCTGGGGTCATGAAACTTTTTTTGTGAAAATGATCAAAAACGAAAAGAGTTCATTTATACAGTGAACACTATAGTGTAGTGTTATTCTACATTTAGGCCTCATTAGTACACTTCTGTCCCAGAATACACTACAGTTAGACCTTACTTTATTTGTAACATTGTTATATTTTAGTAGCATAGACTCCTCCCTCATTGAGCTACACACAGTCCGCCGTGTTTATCTCCTCGCCAGAGCATTCAAGTAAGAAATGTATTCTTATTAAAGCTACTAAAGTTATTCAGTCAAGAGCAGTGAGTGATTTTCAGTTGTTCTTTTGCTGTTTGATTCATATAAACAGCAGTAGGTTCTGTATATTATGCTGCTGTCACTTTAATACACAGATCTAATATACACATGCAGTTTCTTTCCCTGATGACTACATTCACAGACATAATCGACTGTGTTTATGTGAACTGTGTGTTTGACAGTTTAAGTGCGATAAGACGTGAAAGATAACTTTTATATTTTTTAATACTCACGGGACGCTCCGTCTGACACACAGCTTTCTGTGCGCGTGCTTCGGGTGTGCGCGCTCAGAAAACTATATATCAGAAGTTTAGACTGATATGGCTTTAAAACGCATGCAGATAAACTCTCATGATGATGAAGAACTGTGATGTCATGTGAGCGCGATAGAGATGATCATCAAAACCAAACAGATGTTTTAGTTTTTTGCAGAGAATCCGAGGCACGAGCATTTGCATTTAAAGACACATGTATGAAAACAACATGTGATTCCTTCCAGTCAAAAATGGCATTTACAATATGGTATAATAAATGATCTGTGGGGTATTTTGAGCTGAAACTTCACAGAAACATTTTGGGGACACCTGAGACATATACTACATCTTGTGAAAAGGGACATAATAGGTCCCCTTTAAATTTAGGTTGGCTTCTCAGCTTCTTGAGCTTAAGTGGCATTGGTTAAATTGCATCATTATCTGCGTTCCCTAGCGGTGATGTGTAATGGTAAAGGGAATTAATTAACGTGAGGTAATTTATAAAGTCTGAATCTGGATGAATGGTGGGTCTGTTTGATCGGTAACTGCACTGATTTAGGAGGAAAATCTTACAGAGGGGAATTTAAAGATGCATACAGTAATTTTTTCCCACATTAAAAAAGCTGTACACTTAAATTAATTAACAGTACTTGTGTTAAATATGTTTAAAATCATGGACACATCACACGAGATGAATACTCCAGTCAAATCCTAATAAAAAAGTCTGTTTCAATTTAACCACCACATTTACTCCAATACCAGAGAAGTAAGCACAATGGCTTGATTTTAAAAGAAGAGGGTTGCATCATGTGGGCCGCATTTAGAGATCGCATGACCAGTCGAAGACTAATCACTGACTAAATTGCCCCTGTATTATTCAACATGTCAGCTTTAGGAATAAATCAATCATGGGGAACTGCATCAGTAACTGGAACCCTTTGTTTTTGCATGATGCTTCATCCACACCACTAGGTGTCAGTTTAGTCCAACACCAGTGTCATATCAGCTAGCCAAATATAAACAAAAGAATAGAGTACTCCAGCTGGAAGTATTATAAAACCAGCCAAAACATTTATTAAACATTGAGGGCAAGGGTGATTTGTGTACATTTTATGAATGACACTTTTCTGCAAGCGAGATTCCTTGCAAGAATGATTCCCCTTCTATTACAAAAAGTTCTGTGGCATCACGATGGTACCGCACGCATCCGAATATGCCTACTTCCCTTATAGTGGGCGAAAAACACAATGTGAGTATGTTAGCAGTTAAGGTGGGGTCTATGTTATTAGGGCGGGGTCTGTTAGTGGTTAAGGGTGGGGTTTATGGTATTAGGGCGGGGTCTGTTAGTGGTTGAGGGCGGGATCTATGCTATTAGGACGGGGTCTGTTAGTGGTTGAGGGTGGGGTCTATGCTATTAGGGTGGAGTCTGTTAATTGGAGAGGATGGCATCTATGCTATTAGGGTGGGGTCTGTTAGTGGTTGAGGGCGGGATCTATGCTATTAGGAAGGGGTCTTAGTGGTTAAGGGTGGGGTTTATGGTATTTGGGCGGGGTCTGTTAGTGGTTAAGGGTGGGGTCTATGCTATTAGGACGGGGTCTTAGTGGGTAAGGGTGGGGTTTATGGTATTTGGGCGGGGTCTGTTAGTGGTTAAGGGTGGGGTCTATGCTATTAGGACGGGGTCTTAGTGGGTAAGGGTGGGGTTTATGGTATTCGGGCGGGGTCTGTTAGTGGTTAAGGGTGGGGTTTATGGTATTCGGGCAAGGTCTGTTAGTGGTTAAGGGTGGGGTTTATGGTATTCGGGCAAGGTCTGTTAGTGGTTAAGGGTGGGGTCTATGGTATTCGGGCGGGGTCTGTTAGTGGTTAAGGGTGGGGTCTATGGTATTCGGGCGGGGTCTGTTAGTGGTTGAGGGTGTGATCTATGCTATTAGGACGGGGTCTTAGTGGTTAAGGGTGGGGTTTATGGTATTTGGGCGGGGTCTGTTAGTGGTTGAGGGTGGGGTCTATGCTATTAGGGTGGAGTATGTTAGTTGAGGGCGGCATCTATGCTATTAGGGCGGGGTCTTTTAGTGGTTGAGGGCGGGCTCTATGCTATTAGGGCGGGGTTTGTTAGTGGTTAAGGGTGGGGTCTATGGTATTCGACGGGGTCTGTTAGTGGTTGAGGGTGGGGTATATGCTATTAGGACGGGTCTGTTAGTGGTTGAGGGCGGGGTCTATGCTATTAGGGCAGAGTCTGTTAGTGGTTGAGGGCGGGGTCTGTTCTATTAGGGCGGAGCCTGTCAGCAGTTGTGGGCGGGGCCTAAACATTTATGGCATCACAAAAGCTACAATCTGAAAACGGCTTATTCTGTAAAAATCCTTATGATTTATGGGGAATTAAAAAAGAGGAAGTTGGTGGATTTTTACCATTATAGGGTGGTTGTGTACACACACTGCCGACACGCATGTATGTTCAAACACCATGTAAAAGTGCATTTTGCATAATAGGTCCCCTTTAAGTGTATTATTAGTAAATATAAATGTGAGTAACTCTAAATGCAAGTAAATCTTCCCCTCATGAGCAAAACCATCTGAAGATTTATGCACTTAAGCCAGTCTATTGCGCCTGCAGGGCCGCGGCGCTGTCTGAGGTCAGGGACATGTAACGATACCATATGCTCCCGAGGGGCCGTGATGCTGCATTTGCAGAGGATGTACAGGAAGTGACATGTTGGCCCTACAGTCCCATGCTGCTGTTGACTAGCCCCCTAGTGAGCTGACACCTGCTTGCTCACACTCTTCCAGCCGTTCTCTTGAGATTTCCAAGAAAACCAGGCTCTGCCTCACCCAGATTGGACGTTATTATCCTCTGCTCTGATACCACGGGCTTTGCTCATTTGTATCTCGCTGTCGCAGCCTCATATTGTTAATGCAGTTCCTCTTGATTCAGGCATGAATGGAGAGAAAGAGGCTTTTTTTGGAAAGTGTGAGGTGGTGAAAATCCCGCCGTGTGTTTTAAATGCATCCAAGATTCGAGACTCCTGCATTGTGTGTATGTAGGATGTGGATAGACGGCCCGTCTTGCCGAGAAGGGGTTATGTTAATATGATTAAAGCGGATTACAGTGTTCATCTGCAGATCAAAGGAGCCGAACCAATTAGCACCCCCACCTTTAACACTGCCGACGACCGAGTCAGAACACAGCCAAGATGGGCGCGTTTTTATTCAGCGATTCGAAGAAAGAAATTTCAAGGAATTCTTAATCTCTCGCTCTCAATGTTTTTCCTTTCATTGGGTCGTGTTGTCTCAAAATGAGAAGGGATAACAAAACAATCGTGAAAAATTGTCTGTCATAATCTTCTGGGGGCTTCAACAAAGGTGCCCCCCTGAATTGACATGAAAAGGTGTTGTGGAGTCAGCCCAGCGTGCTGTCAGGACCGAATCAAGACATTCACCCTCCCCAGCTTTCACTGATTTATTCACTTCTCAGAGAGCTGGAATGGCCTTTGTTCAGTCGGTGTAAGGAGCGCAGGCCATTCAAAGAACCCTGTGGCCCTGGCTGTATCGTTCTGCTATTGCTGTTGAACACGAGCAAGCTTGTGTTCTCTCTGAGCAGATGTACAGAGAAGAAAGATTTTTCATTGGAGACTTGGGGTGTTCACACACTTGGCAGGCTTCGTTCAATTACTCTGAACTCTGGTGCGATTGCTCTGTTAGTGTGGTTCATTTGAATAAGTGTGAACGCTGCAATCCGAACCCTGGTGCGCACCAAACAAACGGGCAGAGACCGCTGGTTAGATACTGAATATTAATCACTCCAAGCTATTCAGTCATTAATTCCTCACCCTCATGTCGTTCCAAACCTGTAAGACCTTTAGTTATCTTCGGAAGATATTTCTGATGAACTCCAAGCGCTCTCTGACCTCTCCATAGACAATATAATTAACACTTTCAAGGCAGAGAAAGGTTGTAAAGTCATCGTTAAAATAGTCCATGTGTCTCCAGTGGTTCAACCTAAATGTTATGAAGCGACGAGTATTTTTTCTGCGCGGAAAAAACAAAAATAACGTCTTTATTCAACAATCTCTTCTTGTCTGTGCCAGTCTCCTGAGAAAGAACGTATATCGGTATCGGCTGATATATGTTCATTTTTAATGTTATCGTTATCGGCAATTTGGCCGATATATTAAAGCTGATAAATAATTTTTCCTTCAGCTGAGAATCTTCAGATGCGCACTGTACGCCATGATGGTCTTGAATTGCTTGAAATATGATTGAATTCACTTTAAAAAAGGAAAATACTGTTGCAAGCGCAAGTCTGTCATATCGGCTATAAAACTATAATGAAACTATAAAACTATAATGAGAACATCATAATTGTGTGTTTGGGACATGGCTTGTAATGCTGAGACTTTTGGTTTTGTAATCAGGCTCTCAAAAATTATAGAAATATCTGGATTTAGATTTATCGGCCAATATATCGGTTATTGGCTCTCAAATATAAAGAATTATCGGTATTGGCCATAATGTTCATATCGATGCATCCCTAATATGGATTTGAAATATAAATAATAACTAGTGGTTGACCGATATTTTGCCAAGGCGATATATTGGCCAGTTTTTGGCATTTTTAAAACAAATGTTGACTTTGCCTGATACATTTTTTTTTCTCTTTGGCCGATAAGTGGGACTTTTATTTTGTGAGCACCAGAGCAGCGCTCCAATTCTCCATCTTCATTAGTTACTGGTAAACAAAGCAAGCAAGCAGTATACGGAAAAATATTATAGCGTTTACTTTTATATTATTAGTTGAAAAAGGCAAACACTATAATACATTACGTGCGTAACGTGCAATAAACCAATCAGAGTCTCATCTCCCATTCCCTTTAAAAGCCAGTTGCGTTTGGCTGATTCATTATTTACATGGCGAGTGGAAAGACTGAATGCTTCTCCAGGGAGGAATACTTTAATTTGTAATATTTAAGAATGTGTGTGTGCTGCTGCGCATCCCTGTGTGTGTAATAAGCGAGTGTATGCACGTTGTACACTGACTATAGGCGCATATTACTAACATGCCCTTTAAATAACACACAAAATACTGCACTATTGACTTTACAGCAGGTTTTTGTTGGTCAATGGCACAGTCGTTTCAGTTCCTCGAAATAGCAACACGCCAACAATGCTCCTGAACACACCTGGTTTTCAGTGTTGTGAACTTCTGTTGTTTCTTGAAGTAGAGACCAGGAGAACTTGGATAGGTTTTTCAGCAGGATTCTTTATTGAGAAAACGTGCTGTCTTTCCGCTGAGGTTCCAAGTCTGACTAAAGCCCGTTGAACATTTTATTTTATATACATTTCAAGGGGAGGGATTAAACAGCAGGGGAGGAGACATAGGAAAATAGAGACACACCCCAAACATTCCTGTCTCATCAGCCGTAATTCAATCAGCATAACCGTGTCATTCAAATGCATAGATGCTAATCCAATCACTCAGGCAGTATTGCTCTAAACTTGTCATGGTAAATAGTCAGGAAGTGCATAAAGACAAAATACTTAAAGGGTTAGTTCACCCAAAAATGAAAATTCTGTCATTAATTGCTCACCCTCATGTCGTTCGACACCCGTAAGACCTCCGTTCATCTTCGGAACACAAATGAAGATATTTTAGTTGAAAGCTGATGCTGAGAAAGGCTTCAGATAGGCTTCCATTGGCATTCAGTACATTTACACTCCCAAGACCCATAAAAGGCACTTAAAACGTCGTTACAAAGTCCATCTCACCACAGTGACTCTACAATAATTTTACGATGCAACGACTAGTTTTTTTGCGAAAACAAAACAAAAAAACACCTTTATCTAACTTGTTCTTGTCTTCCGTGTGTGCCTCCACGACGCATGCGCGAGAATATGACGCAGATCCGGCGTTCGGACACATGAGCCAGAAGCGATTTGTTTAAGAGCAGAGGAAGACTCGCGTGTCTAAGCTGTTGAATTCTACATTGATCGTGCTTTAGGTCTCGGCGTGGTTCTCAAAATCGGGCTTAAGTGTGCATTTCATGGATTCCCGAACGCCGGCGCTACGTCATATTCTCGCCCATGCGTCGTGGAGGCACACAGAAGACAAGAACAAGTTGGATAAAGGTGTTATTTTGATTTTTTTTTTGCGCACAAAAACTATTGTCGTCGCATCGTGAAATTATTGTAGAGTCACTGTGGTGAGATGGACTTTGTAACGACGTTTTAAGTGCCTTTTATGGGTCTTGTGAGTGTAAATGTACTGAATGCCAATGGAGGCCTATCTGAAGCCTTTCTCAGCCATCAGCTTTCAACAAAAATATCTTCATTTGTGTTCCGAATATGAGGTCTTACGGGTGTCGAACGACATAAGGGTGAACAATTAATGACAGAATTTTCATTTTTGGGTGAACTAACACTTTAATGTCTCAACCACTTACACAGCCTGACGTAATCTCCTTTGAATTTCCTCAAGTTTACTTCAAAATGTAAAACACAAATATAGATAATGTTTTCAGTTATTTTTCTATTACATTGGAACCTAGATATAACAATGTATACATTTGTAATCCCACACAGACCAGACGCCCATAGGCGAACAGATGTGCCAGTGCATTTGCTATTTAAACAACGTTATCACGTCGCATAGCACCAGGTGGACAGGATAGGGCGAAAGTCTTTTCAAGCAAATCCCAGAGAAATAGCAGCAAAACTGTAGGGTCTAATAGCTTGTTGCACTGTGGGATCAGGGCCGCGCTCCCTCACACTGACCTCATCAGATCAGCACAAAAAGGCTGTCGCTGGCTCTGCTGTTTGTCTCTTTGAAATCCCAGGCTTTAGTTCATGTAAATTGAATGAGTGTGATTCATAGGCACTGCTGCATGTTTATGTGGCTCTGGAGTGAAGCAGGCACACGGTTTTACTCCATCACCAGGTCTGTGTGCGTGTAAACAAGCAGCGGACGAGTGTAGTCGGGATGCAGACGCCGCGTCTATCGCTAACCCGCTGCAGGTCCGCATGAATAATTAATCGCACTCTCTTAGCGTGATGGAGGAGACGTCGAGGCCTGGGGGAAAGCACTCCAGCTGCGAGAAGAGGCTGTCTCGATTAAATCTAAAAATTGTTTGTTGCCGTTAATAGTACTGTTGTTTTTCCCCACTCCTCGTTGTTGCTTTTGCATTGTTCTTTTGTCATTTCCTCCTGAATGACAGAGAAGAGACATCAATTCCTCTCTATAAACGTGAATAGCCTCTCCTCGTGGGTTAGTTGAGTAATTGGCACAAGACAAACGCTGCATAAGTTGCGCTCGCTCTCTGTCAGAGGCAGGCATTTTAAATAGCTCTCCTCTCTGCCAATCAGAAACAGTGTATTTATACATTCACGAGAGTGGAGAGCCATGAAAGCAGATGCACACAACATAAAAATAGGCTTGTAAAGGGTATGAAGGGTTCACGGCCAGAGAACCCTTGTGTTTAGAGGGAAGGGCTCCGTGAAAACACAAATAATTACCCGGCTTCAGCCAGAGTGTCTCTTTTCCAGACACACACGCTCAAACGAACAGGCAAACACAGCTGCGAGGGGACTGTGTGTGTGACCTTCCCCTCGTTTTCCAGCTTTGAAGAGGCTGGCACAGCCCAAACTGGCAGCCATGCTGGGGTGACTCTCTGTTTTCCCGTCCAAACCCCGCTCATCTCTGTCCTCCTTTCACTACTGTATGCTTACCTCGCGCTACTGAAGTCTGGGCTGTTTGAGTTAAAGCTGCTCATCAAGAGAGAGCACATGGTTTTACTTTACAAATATACTTTAAAAAGTCATGTTTTAGATGCATGTTTGCTGATGACTTGCTGTGGACAGTTGGCCAGTGCTTAGGTTCAGTGATATGAAAAAAAAAGGTATTTTAGCATTAATAATATATTGTTTTTATTCATATTTTGAATGACCTTTTTATTTTATTTTTGTACTTTTTGTATTTTTTTAACTAAATAGTTTTATTTCAGCAATTTTAGCGCTAGCTTAAGTTTTTATAAATGTTATACACTTTATTTTAAGGTGTCTGTGTTACACTGTAAAATTGTTTCCAACTGAAAATTTTCTAGTGACTGATCACATCTAAATTTTTCAGTTGGCCAAATTGAATTTTCTGTGAATTGATGCAATTTAATTCAAGAAAATCAATGTGGCCAACTAAAAAATTTAGATGTGATCGGTCACTAGGAAATTTTCAATTGCAGACCAGATTTTTTTTTACAGTGTACAGTGTAATTATATATTTAAGTTCTGAGTAATATTAATTAACATGTACTTACTATAGGGTCAGGATTTGGTTGAGGGTTAGTTGCATGTAATTATGCATAATTTACTGGTATTACTATGGTAAAAACATGTAACATATGTAACAATGACACTAAAATATATTTTTAATAGTTTTAGTTAATAACAAAATTGATATTGACTTCCAAAAGTACTTTTTTGTTAGGTTTTCTCATTTGCCACAATCATTGAATGTATATGTTTTCTCAGCATTTATAAAATAATAAAATAAAATTCTGTTATATATTTTTGGCCATAAAGTCAGAATTGCCAGGGTGACACAACCGTCATGTCATCATAAAATTGAAAAGATAAAATAAAATAAAAAGCAAATCGTAAAAAAGGAATAAAAAAAAACAAATAAAAATGCAATAAAATAAATAAATAAATAAAAATATATATGAAAATGTAATAAATAAAATAAGGAAATACAAATAAATAAAATGATAAAATAATAATAAAAACAAAATAATAAAATAAAAGGATGCCATTTATTGGAAAAAAAAAACCTTAAGCAGATTCATGCAAAATATTTTATATTTTAAATAAATAAATATATAGTATATTGTTTTCTCAGCATTTATTTTGTCAGTCTGACACAACTGTCAAGTTATCGTAATCGAAAATAAAATAAAATAATACAATTAATTAAATAAATAAAAAGGCTGCCATTTATTGTAAAAAAAAAAAAAAAAAAAAAAACTTTAAGAAGTTTCATGCAAAATAATTATTTTTTTTTCGGAATATATTGCCAATATTTCATTTTTATATATATATTTATTATGTTTTCTCAGCATTTATTTTGTCAGTCTGACACAACTGTCATGTTATTGTAATGGAAAATAAATAAAATAAATAACTTAATAAAAAGAATGCCATTGATTGAAAAGAAAACCTTAATTAGTTACCTGCAAAATATTTTATTATTTCTTATAATACATTGCCAAATATTTTTGTCTGCCAAATCAGTCATCTGGTGCGATCAACATGCAGAAAAAAATGAAATGATATCATTGAGACGACCCCCAACCAGACCCTTATGAATATATGAAGGTCGATAAGTCTCATTAATCAGAAAATGTGCTTTTTTTTATAGTATGACAAGGCGATGTTAGTTCAGGCTCATTCTCTGGGATGCCTGCCGCTGTATCTGTGCACCGTGTCCTTCAAGGTGGAATGAATTGGCCTTGCCGACTTTGATAAGGCGGCTTTAGATCTTAGCAGGAAATGGATTTATTGAGCGAAGCTCCTATGCATTGATGGACAGTTTGGATTGCTCTGCACATGCAGAAGAGATTTGGCTATCAACGTTTAATGAATACGCAGATATGGAAAGCTGTCGAATGACTCCCTATGAATCTGCCTTTTGAGTGGGGGAGTAAGCAGAACTGGCAGTGCCTTGCGTTTCAGCTGTCTTTGCATTTATTGGTTTGATGAAATGTTGCTGAAGGCACGTGAAAGTCCTTGCACAGCAGCAGATGTAACCCTTTCCAATAGAATATTATTAATTATTCATCATATCCACCCTATATATGATGTATGGAGAATATTAAATACCTCTAGCCGTGGTTTATTTATAGATTTTTTTGCTATGCTTTCAACAGGATTGCGTCCAAAAAAAAAAGATTGGTGCTGTGACACATTGAGCCTTGGTGCTCATGTGGACAATTCGAGTTTAAATCCGGCTTGCAACATTTTCCATTCGTCTTTTTTTTTTCTCCCCATCATTTTCTGGTCTATCCATAAAAGTGTCAAAAAAGATTCATCACACCATGGTGATATCTCCGGTATTGTGCAGACTTGACACTCTTCCACAGGCATCTCTGAGTAGATATTCTTGACTAGGCTTTGAGCTTTTGTGCATGTCATGGCCTGAAGATAAGACTGCTCTTTTGATGGCATCTGTGTCGAGAGCTTCAGCATGTTCCTTCCTGTGTTTATGAGAGAGGCACTGAGATGACAACGGGTAGATGGAGGAAAGATAGGATCCCTCATCTCTCAGTCACTTCAAGTAAACCCCCCTCCAGCGTGCAAACACACGGCCATGTTTCTGACAAGACTTGACATTTCTGTTATACGAACTGTGTCTGGATGCTAATGACAAATAAAGAGCTGTAATTCTCTGTAGATTCAGTTTTAACATTGCATTGGTACAGGCATTTCAAATCAAACAAACTATATTGATGAACTACGTTGACAAATGGCCTATATCCAAATTTACCAGTTATGCAAACTGTGATCGGTGACTTTACATGCCTGTCAGACGGTTTTAAAGGCATTAAGACTATTGAATAAACCAAGATGATTAACATTTTAATTTCTAATGAATCTGTTCAAACTAGTGTTAGACCGATATATCGGGCCGATATTTGCGATTTTTACGTGTATCGCATCGGCCGATACAAGACTGCTGCGTTCGCCGATATTTTTTCCCCTGCATTATTTACAGACAGGCGTCCACAGGGCAGCTCTCACCGTCTTCAAACTCTCTTGCTCTCCCTCGCGCATATTAATCAAAATCAATTGAGAATTGACACGATGGTAAAAGGTGGAAAGACTGAAGTTTCACGTGGAGCATTGGGAGATTTTTTCCTGAATTACCGCTGGTGTTGCGCTACAAGAGATTAAGTTAAGTGCACCTACACTCTAAAAAATGCTGGGTTAAAAATAACCCAAGTTGGGTTGAAAATGGACTAACCCAGCGATTGGGTTGTTTTAAGCAAACATTTAATCCAACCGCTGGGTCAAAACAACCCAATTGCTGGGTTAGTCCATATTCAACCCAACTTGGGTTATTTTTAACCCAGCATTTTTTAGAGTGTAACCATTAAATGACTAGGTTGTAAATAGTTTTAAAATGAAGTATAGTACAGTCAGTGTGCACTTTATTATGCTGCTTGCTTGTTGATACTGTGCAATAGTGTAATTATTTTATTTATGCTTAAATATTTATTTTCAGAATTTATTTTCACTCTTTTTTTTTCTTGTTCTACCTCACCTGTTTTTACTTTTTGTTAAATATAGTTTTTTTTAGTTCAATAAATGTTCCTTTTTTAAAATGTAAATTTTAAAATGTTATCATCATGATCATAGTTTCACTTTTATGATGTAAATTGAGAGAGCAAAAGCAGTATCGGCTCCAAATATCGGCTCAAGAAAATCGGCAGCCCGTATCGGTCATCGGCTAAGGCTGATGAAAAAATATCGGTATCGGCATCGGCACTAAAAAATCCATATCGGTCGATCCCTAGTTCAGACCAATGCAAAAATTCTGTGTTCAAATCCCTAATCTAATCGAATGCAAAAACTGGGCAGCCAATAAGATTCACGCTTTGGGGGTCACATGATGGCTCACCATGATAGTGCTCACAAGCAGAATATTTTGATAAGCGACGGTGAATAGCAAAGGAAGAATACGGAAACATCTGAAACATCATAGCGAATAGAGCTGGACGATTAATCATTAAAAGATCGCAATCTCGATCTTATTCCTAAATGATAATGATTCCGCTGTGTCTATTGAACCTTTGACGAGTACGATCACAGCGAACATTCAGATCTTCTGACCCAAAGAGCCTTTATCAAGTAAACTTCTGTGGAAAGGTGTTGAATGTTGAAAGTGAAACTCAAGATGCGTACGTGACGTCATGACGAGCGGATCTGGTGGCGTTAGTCTTTCCATCGGCAGGGGAACTTTCAACTATTTTCCCATAAATTGAACAGGGAAGGCCCATAATAAAACCCATAATATATGGATATTTTTCTTACACAAACGCATCGATTTGCTTCAAAAGGCCTTTATTAACACCCCAGAGCCGTGTGGAGCAGTTATATGATGGACAGATACACTTTTTATGGACTTCAAAAACAGAGCAACTATTACTGCTATTATTATGCTTGGATTAGCCTAGAATTGTGTAATATATCTCCGATTGTATTCGTTTGTAAGAAGAATGTCATATACACCTAGGATGACTTGAGGGTGAGTAACTCATGGGCTAATTTTCATTTTTGGGTGAACTAACCCTTTAAATAAATGATTGTATAATTACATCGTTGTGACTGTTTAATGAGTGAGTCATTTAATCATTCACTCAAGAGATTCGTTCAAAAACACTGATTCATCCAGTAATGAAACGAGTCATTGAATCATTCATTCAAGAGATTCGTTCAAAAACACTGATTCATCCGTTAATGAAACAAGTGAAGTCTTTATGAGTGAGTCATTGAATCATTCACTCAAGAGATTCATTCAAAAACACTGATTCATCCAGTAATGAAACAAGTGAGTCATTGAATCATTCATTCAAGAGATTCGTTCTGAAACACTGATTCATCCAGTAATGAAACAAGTGAAGTCTTTATGAGTGAGTCATTGAATCATTCACTCAAGAGATTCGTTCCGAAACACTGATTCATCCAGTAATGAAACAAGTCTTTATGAGTGAGTCATTGAATCATTCATTCAAGAGATTTGTTCAAAAACACTGATTCATCCAGTAATGAAACGAGTCATTGAATCATTCATTCAAGAGATTCGTTAAAAAACACTGATTCATCCAGTAATGAAACGAGTCATTGAATCATTCATTCAAGAGATTCGTTCAAAAACACTGATTCATCCGGTAATGAAACAAGTGAAGTCTTTATGAGTGAGTCATTGAATCATTCATTCAAGAGATTTGTTCAAAAACACTGATTCATCCAGTAATGAAACGAGTCATTGAATCATTCACTCAAGAGATTCGTTCAGAAACACTGATTCATCCGGTAATGAAACAAGTGAAGTCTTTATGAGTGAGTCATTGAATCATTCAATCAAGAGATTCGTTCAGAAACATTGATTCATCCAGTAATTAACGTTTTGTATAACAGGTGGTATTTCTGCTTTTCTATAAGCGCCACCTACTGTCAGAGAGTAGATTTGCATTTTCATTCGGCCCTTCTGCTGATTTTCAGACAAATCACTTCTGAAAATCAAACCAA
>NC_137098.1:5612017-5849517 GCF_949357685.1 Gobio gobio
TGCTGACCTTTGATGATTCAGTTAAGCCATGAGCAGAAATTACTAGATTTTTTGTTTTTATTGGCAAAACGTTTTTCTCCTGCGTCCTATTCTTCCATTATCCAGAATGGCAGCACATTTCTACCTCAGCCTGAGGCCTATTATTTCAATTTTGGTATGAAGAGGTCTTTACATTAGCACAAAAAAGGACTTTTTTTGCTATTAAAAAACAAAACTAAAAAGCAAGCCCAGCCCAGGTGAGAAAAAGTAACGCAAAAGTAACGTAACGCATTACTTTTCTTAAAAAGTAACTAAGTAACTCAATTAGTTACTTTTTAAGGGAGTAACGCAATATTGTAATGCATTACTTTTCAAAGTAACTTTCCCCAACACTGATCCTGATGATGAGAATCTGTCTGTAGACAAGGGAAGTGTGCTTTCGGCATGATCCCTATAGTGAGGATTGAGTGGACAGCCCATCATTAGGTCACTGCACTCCCTACAAACCCCCCTCAGTGTCTGGAGGTCCTGCCTCAAGCAGTGGCATTATTTATTGATAGAATTTGTCTATCCTGGTGTGTCATATTGCTGTAAATTCATCTGGTTCACTCTTAGGGTGTGTTCACATTTTGTTAGATTAAAACGAACCCTGGTGCGATTGCTCTGTCTATGCGGTTCATTTGAATAAGGCCCTGTTTACTCCTGGTTTTAAGATGCGTTTTGGTCGATCGGATCACGAGTAGATGAGGGAGACACATTCCCGTTTACACCTGGTGTTTTAATCCGTCTCTTTTGTCCACTTTCAACCACTTCTGTCCTGATTTTGTCGAGGGGAGGGTCTATGGGCGGGTTAATATATGGGCTTTTTCAGATCTTTCCATCTAATGGATGTTATAAGCTCACGCAATTTACATATGAACACAACCGGAGACGACGGGAAAACACACACAGAGCATCAGCTTTAGTTTCTGCTCTGACAGACACAAGACCAGCCGAACGCTGTGAGTGTGTGTTAGACATCAGGAATGGAGAGAGAACATTGTGATTGTTACGTTTTCTGTCTTCAAAACAAACTTGGGTCTCCAGCCGACAAAGTTTAAATCCCGTCTGGCTAGCGCACATCCCATAATGTTCACGCATTAGGTCAGTAGGCGGAGAGAAGACAGTCTTTTGTGGCTGTTTGAACACATTCGACCACATGAGCGTCTACAGTATGAAAGCAATCCGGTCCAATGTGTTTTCCACTACCTCTGGAAGTGGTCAAGAGTGGACAAGCTCAAACCGCTTTAAACCCGTTTACACCTGTATTTAGTGTCATCCACTTGTGATCCGATCGACCAAAACGCATCTTAATACTAGGGCTGGGTGAAGATTTTTTTCACAAAAAAGTCCCTCCTACTTAAAATCCATCCAGGTTTATGAATTGATATGCAGATAAAATTCATTTTTCTTAACAACAGTAATGTGCAAAAAAATATAGGGACATTTTTAATATTCCTCTCTTATTAAATATAGCTTACCATTGTTCTTCTATAGTCTCGCACTGAACTGACCGACAGCTTCAGTGACTAGAGAGCTCTTGCGTGGTTTCTAGGTAATTTAGTCACAATTTGAAGAAAAGTTTTGTTTTTCATGAGACGTAGTGTCTTCCTACTTTTGTCCATATATTAGGGAGTGGAAATGGCTAATAAGTCAATAATTGCTCCTCTGCCGCCATCTCCTGTTTATAGTGGTAATTTCATGTCTTTTTAAAATAAAAGTGCTTGTTTGTCACGTGGTCTACACATTAAAAAAAAAACATTTGACCATTTGTTCCACAATTCCCCTTTACACTTTTAGTTTTACAAAAGCCATTTTGAGAGCCCAGAGGGGAGCATTGGCGGATGCTAAAGAGAACTGATTTTCATTCAAACAAGTTGACGTAAACTACACATTCGAGTTAATCGATAAAATCGATTTATCGCCCAGCCCTACTTAATACCAGAGTAAACAGGGCTTAAATGTGAACTCTGCCATCCGAACCCCAAAAAAGAGGACCGGAGAGCGCTGAAAAGATGGGTCTCACTCTGCTTTCAAACAAACCAAAAAAACCAACCATCTTTTTTTCACCAAAAAAACGAACCATCTTGCTCCAGGGTTCAAATGAACCTCACTAACAGAGCAATCACACCAGGGTTTAATCAAACCAAGTGTGAACACACACTAAATGTTTCCTTTTTGGTGCGAGCCAAGCGAACCGAACTACAAGTGTGAACACCATAGATATCCATAATAAAGGCTAGATGTCTCGTCCGCGCTGCTGGCCAATGGAGGTCGACGGCCATCTTGTCACAGCTCGCTCACTCCTAACATTGTGTTTTAATGGTGTATGTACTTTTTAAATAACCATAACTTGCTCAATTTTCGACCAATTTTCAAACTGTTTGGTTTGTTATAAACGTCAGAGATGTAGTTATGACACTGCATACTTATGAAAAATGATTCATAATTTGTTCAAGCATCCATAATTATAGCCATAATTATAATAACGTTTGTAAGAAACCAAACCATTTGTAAATCCGGCAAGATTTAAGTGAGATAAGAGTATTTGTGTTCATGCAGATCACTCGCCACAAGATGGCCGCCGGTGATGACGTTAGAGACTCCGCCGTAAGACATCTAGCCTTTATTATGGATATCTACGGTGAACACACACTTAATGTAGTTAACACAATGCATTTAAACTGATACAGTTGCACACAAGCCTCAGTACACATTCGCTTGACGTCCCAAAAAGTGAGAATTCATATTAGGTGCAATGCGTGCATCAGATTTTTCTTGTTTTTTTGACAGTGTTCAAGCCAACGCTGCGTAGTTGTGTCTCTTGTGACAGTCTGTTTCATCTCATTTGCTTCCGCACCTGGCGGAGAATAAAAGATGAAGGTTTTGTGAGTGTTTTTTTCAGTCCTGTTCGACTGTGTCCTTGTGATTCACGAGCGAGCTGGCCGGCTTTGGTGATTGAGGGAGATCGAGTTCCAATCAGCGTGGTTAATTACTATGTCCAACTGAGGTGAGAGGTGCGGCATTCGGCGAGGCATTTCTGCAGCCGGGAAATTACCTGTGTGCTCCGGGGATTCGCTATCTGTTAGAGACAGCTCGCCGACTCCCAATATCAGATTCGTATCATCTTATTTTCATTCATTTGCTGCTGGAAGGCTTTTCTGCTGCACATGGACTTCCCTGCCCTTCCCCCGTTGAGCTGTACCTTTGTGGGGTTTCCATCTGCATGTGTCTGTCCTTTCAGATCCATTAGGCCGTTTGTGAGCGTCTGTCGGGCTAGGCCCATTTCAGTATGTCGCTCTGATTGGCTGTTCAGTTCAGCGAACAAGGATAAAAGCTAAACTGATGACAGCGAGCAAAGAATCCTACCTGAGCCTTCCGATATTTTGTTTTGTGGCACATCCCTAAGTCCACAGGACCGTAGGGTTTCCCAATTGTCATTTTATGATTTATGCTTCACCAGTGCTAACTCCACTGTGGACTATTACCCAATTGCCCAAGTGGCAAAGTGTAGACTCGGAGGGGAAACACATGAGCTGAGGTTGCAATTTGGGACAGGGCCTAAATTGAGTCTCTTGTGCATTTCGCACGAAGAGCACTATTTTTGCACTATATATATATATAGTTTTTCGCATTTTTCATCAATATCGCACAGCCCTTATATATATATAATTAGGGCTGTGCGATATTGATGAAAAATGCGATATGCGATATCCTTGTTAAATAATGCGCTATTCGATATGCGATACAATATTTTGCTTTAAGTGTGTAAAATCTATTTCTTTCCACAGCTGATATCTTTCACTTAAAGCATAACCGACTGTGTTTACATGAATACTCATCAAGACAGACATTTTGACATAACTGTGTGTGTATTTGACAGTTCGAGCGTGTAACAAGACACAAAAAAAGAACGGCTTGTTCGGTGTGTGTGTCAGACAGCGCGAGACTGCAAGGATTTGTTTTTCGCAAGTTATTGCTTTTAATAACTCTTTTTAACGTCAAGAAAGTCACATAAGTAACAGTCATGTGCTCAGTCTATTCTCTGATATATGCATCAACCTAAAACATACACTTTTCACAATGTTGAAGTAGCCTATTAAAATCATTTAGATATTGCGTAGGCTTGCGATATGCATATTGCGATATGTACATTATATATATATATATATATATATATATATATATATATATATATATATATATATATATATATATATATATATATATATATATATATATATATATATATATATATATATATACATGCTATTGATATTATTTGGATGTCAAATCTAATATAGCTTGCATTATATACTTATTTACAAAAACTTGTAATACTAAAATTTCCAAATGGAAAAGGCTTTTTTTTCTTCTAGAGCTTAAATATCACATGAATGCAAAACCATCATGATAGTTCATAATAATGTCATCATTTACTTGGTCCAAACCCGTAGGACTTTATCATCCCAGGAACACAAAAGCAAATATTTTGCTGAATGCCCAAGCTGTGCATTTCCGTACAATAAAAGTGGACTTTAATTTTTTTAAAATAGTTGTCTATGTGCTGTATTCCAAGTCTTTAGAATAGATGAATTGCTTATTTTGTGTTCCACCTGAGGGACAATCACAAGGGATTCACTTTCGAGTGGGTAAAAAATGACAGAATTTTCATATTTGTGTGAACAAATGCACCTACCTAAGCATTGTTGAGCCCATGTACACTCTTTCATGGAAACGGTATTCCCTGGTGTCTGTGGCTCTTTCAGCAGATAATGCGCCGCCACAAAGCACAAATGCTTCAGGAATGAGTTTGAGGAGCACAAGTTTGAGGCGTTGACTTGGCCTCCGAATTCCCCAGATCTCAATCCAATCGAGCATCTGTGGGATGTGCTGAACAAACAAGTCCGATCCATGGAGGCCCCACCTCACAACTTCCAGGACTTAAAGGATCTGCTGCTAACATCTTGGTGCCAGATACCACAGCACACCTTCAGGGGTCTAGTGGAGTCCATGCCGGGTCAGGGCAGCTAAAAGAGGGACCAACACAGTGTTATGGCTGATCGCTGTATAAAGGAATTGTTTAATAATACTTAAAATAAAAAATAATTTGGGTGAAATATGGACAAACCCAACCATTGGGTTTAAGATGGTTTTTTTTTGGTTTTTTTTAAGTTAACCCAACGGCTTGGTTTGTCTATACTTGACCCACATTTGTGTTGGAAACCACAGCAGCAAAAGAAAGGTGTTTTCTTTTTGTTTCGCGGGTCTATCAGAGTCAAAATTAATTTGGCTAAATATCTCCTAATTCTGCTAAATACGGTAGCGGAGGGACCGAATTGGCTTACGCTTGTGCTCAGGATGGGCTTGGGAACGCTCCCTGGCAGGAGGAAGAAGGGTAGCTCGAGGTGTTTTGAGTTGCGAAAATTGTATCCTTTCGCCTCTGTTCTGCCAGCTGAGCGTGTGCCAAACTAATAAAGCCGGCACGGAGGCCTACCAATCATTTTGTTCAGCCGTTACACCTTGGACCCTTGTAGAGAGGGCAAAGCCACTATCAGAGCATCCAGACTGTGGCTGTCGTTGGCCAGGGGTCCTGAGTGGGAGAGCAGCCTTTGTTCCTAGTGGATGAAGTGGGCATCTGTGGAACACAAAAAGAGGAAGTGTGTGAGTGCTGAAGACAATACATGAGAGCGCGTTCTCTGGGCGTTCCTTTATTCTGCGCTGACAGTGACCTTTAAAAATGGCTCATCTTCCCACCCCACTATTATCAGTGTAGTCTATCCTTTCTAAGATTTGAGAAGAGCTCAGTTTTTAAATAGACCTCTACAGCCAAACAATAAAACATGACTCATTTAAATGGGTCAATAAACCCTAAAGGATACTTGATACAAGCCGACTCTGTACCAGAGAGCATGACTGGGTGAAATTTACTCGATGTGTAATACAAAGAATATATTTTCTTATTTTATTTCACATTGAGAAAATCAAGCCTATTTTTAGACAATTGAATACATTTTCTTCCAAATTCTCATTACGGTAATTCATCCGCACATAATTCAAGTTTATAATTTAATTATATTATTAATAGCGTTACATATTGTATAAATTATAGTAAAACAATACTGTAATACAATTATTTTTTTAATCAAAATCAGCATCATTTATTTATTTTATTTATTTTAAATCAACATAAATTAAAAGTAGTTACAGAAATATATATATATACATGTATTATTATTAATATATTTGCATTCAAATACAAAATTAGAATACAAAAAATAACAATCTTTACAATTTTATTTAAATTATTTTAAAACATAAATAAACATAAACAATATATATTATTTATAGCATTACATATTATATAAATTATAGTATTAAAAATGATCAAAATCAGCATAATTTATTCATTTTAAATCAGCATAATTTAAAAGCAGTACAAGAAATGTGAACATATGAATGTATTATTTTTTATATTTTTTTTAAATAATACAGAAATAACAATCTTAATAATTTTATTTATGTAAAAAAATGTTTTATAAGTATTTTAAAAATAAATAAATATATACTATTTATAGAGTTGCATGTTATATACTGTAATAAAATTATTTTTTTAAATCAGAATCAGCATAAATCAAAAGCAGTACAAGAAATGTGACCACGAAATATACATGTATCATTTTTAATATATTTTTAAATAATACAGAAATAACATTCTTTAAAATTTTATTTAATTTATGTAAAAAAATAATTTAAAATAAATAAATAAATAATATCAATTAATTATAGCATTACATATTATATAAATTTTTGTAAAACAATACTGCAATATATATTTTTTTTATCAAAATCAGCATTATTTATTTTAAATCAGCATTAATCAAAAGCAATACAAGAAATGTGACCATGATATATACATGTATTATTTTGTATATATTTATTCTAAATAATACAGAAATAACAATCTTTAAAATTATATTTCATCTATGTAAAAAAAAAAATTATTTAAAAAAGTAATTAAAAATTAAATAAATAATATATATTATTTATAGCATACATTTTATATAAATGATAGTAAAAACAATACTGCAATTTATTTTTATATCAAAATCAGCATTATTTATTTATTTTAAATCAGCATAAATCAAAAGCAATACAAAAAATATGACCAAATGATACATGTATTATTTTTAATATATTTTTTAAATAATACAAATGTTTTATTTAATTAAAAAAAAAAAAATATATATATATATATATATATATATATATATATATATATTATTATAAATAAATAAATAATATATTTTTGCATTAATTGATCTGTGAAAGTCTTTGAATATAGACTTAAATTATAATTTTCTTCCATTGATTTTTGGGGTGAAATGTGATCTAGGTGAACTGGTTTCATGAAATTCCTCGATTTGCCACTAAAGGACAAAGAATATCTTAAGATGGTAAATTTTTCAGCATTTCATTCTGAGGTGCCCTTAAGGAACAGTGCTAAACCAGTTTCATCTTCCTGAGTGTTATATGAGAATGAGCCTCAGATTCAGCTTTCAGCATGTGATCATAAAGCAGACACGGAGAGAACGGTTTATTAGACTGGTTTAATATGTGAGATCTCCACAGGGAAGTCCAAACCAAAGTTACTCATCCTTGAGTCCGTTCTCTGACTCTCAGAGCTGATCTCTTCTGCGTTCTGCAGTGACAGATGGGAAGAGATGATGCTGGAAGATGAAGGCAAGCCTGCGGAGAAGCAGACAAACTGGAGGTGGACAGACATGAAAGGAAAGCCATTGCAGTCGGACTAATGAGCCTGAAAGGGAATGACAAAGAACCGAGAGAGAGAGTCTGGGAAGCTGCTTGATATGTTGGAAATAATATCTACCTGCATGTGGCTGGCTGCTTTCCAGAGTGCAAACGCTTTTTGCTCCAAGTATATTTATTCAGTTGAAGGTCAAAGAGCTCAGAAGCCCCTTCCACTCAATAATGCATTTCCCCCATTGTGGACAAACTAGAAACAGAAATTCTGGCGAAAGGCGTCCTCCAATGTAATTTCCAGATGTGATCCCGTTGATTAATAATGAAACCGATATTTTAACTTATTACTCTTCTTCCCGTGTGGTGTAATACAATTACCTGTTTTAGTTTAGTCTCAAAGGCTGCTTTGTATTAATTTAATGCGAGCTCTTTTATTCTGGGGTTTTGTTTTGATTATATGGAGTTCCCATAATGCTTTCTGGAAACGACCCGAGCCTCATTAAGAGGTGATCTGGAGGGAAAGATCACCTCTTTCTGCTTTCTGTGGAGAATGGAGGTTGTGTACTGTACAGGACCTGATTGGCACAGCTCAGTCTTTGTGTGAGAGCCAGTGGAGACCATGTGGCTTCCTGTTGGGAAGAAACCAGATAAAGGGGGTGTGTGTTTTGGAAGAACTTCTCTACTGTATGTCCCTAACTAAGAGCACACTTCTCATAAAATAACATAAGGATATTAATAAGATACAGTGCCCCCCTCCACTAATATTGGCACCCTTGGTAAATATGAGCAAATGCGGCTGTGAAAATGAATCTGCTTTGTTATCCTTTTGGTCTTTCATTCAAAAAAATTCTAACCTTTCATTGAAGTAAAACTCGCATGAAATAAATGCTTGGTAGCCACAAATATTGGCAGTATATTCCCATTCATATTTATGTTTTTTTTTTAGCACACCAGGATGTCTAGAAACATTGTCCAGCCATGACTTCCTGTTCCACAGGAGTATAAATGTGACCCTGGACCTCAAAACCAGTCATAAGGGTCAAATTGTTGACATTGAGATTTACACTTCTTCTAAAAGCTGAATAAATAAGGTTTGCTAGGACAATATAAGGCCGAGATGCAACTATTTCTTGAATCTGAGGGTGCAAAAAAGTCTAAATATTGACAAAATCTCCTTTAAAGTTGTCCAGATGAAGTCCTTAGCAATGCATATTACTACTAATAATACATGTTTGATATATTTACGGTAGGAAATTTACAAAATATCTTCATGGAACGTGATCTTAATATCCTAATGATTTTTGGCATTAAAAGAAAAATTGATAATTTTGACCCATGCAATGTATTGTTGGCTGTAGCCACAAATATACCCGTGAGACGCAGGACTGGTTTTATTTCTCCAGGGTCACAAATATGAGGGGAAATGAGGCCAAATTCCCTTAATCATCATCACAATGAGTAAAACCAAAGATATTTGGCTGTAAGAAAATAGATAAAGCATTGAAAATTCCCCTTATAATTGAGAAGCTCCAACTAAAGATGTTACGAATTTGCCGGTAAGAGGATGTGTGTCTATATCATCCTAATGCACGGCGAGGAGTTTGAGTGGATAAAGACTCTCCAAGGATCACAGATGGAGAATTGCAGAGATCAGTTGAGTCTTGGGGTCAGAAAGCCTAGAAATATTTTTATCAAACAGCACCTGCATCACCACATGTTGTTTGGGAGGGTTTCAAGATAAATCCTCCTCGCTCAACCAAAAACAAAGCGACGTATCATCCAGCATATTCATACACGGCTGGAACTTCAGACCAGACCTGGTTCTGTGGTCAGAGGAAATTTAAAAAAGAGCTTTTTGTTAACAAACCCACCAGATGGCTTTGGTGCAAACGGGGATAAAAAGTACCCCATGCCCCAGAGCCAATTTTTTTGCTGGAGGTCCTGACCATCTTGTTCAGATACATGGTATGACGGATTCTAGCAAATGCCAACAGTTAAAAATCTTCTAGAAATCTTATAATGGGCCGTGGTTGGATCTTCCATCAGGACAACGATCCACAACAAACATCAAAATCAACACACAAATGTTAGACTGTGTAAACCCAGCCCGATTTTCCTGCGATTTGATTTCGCCTTGCGGCTCAGGCTGGAAACCTGTACATATTTCTATCCTGCTTCTGTTACAAATTCACAGGGACCAATCACAAACCGGCTTATCCACCTGGCGCGCTATTGGCTGGTTTAACACAATGACTGATAGAGAAGCACCGGATCGCTGGTCTGATTGGTTGAAGGACTATCCAATTACGTACAGAGTCATTTGAACTATGCCCGTTGATCACGCCTCTTGTGCAGTAGAAAATACAGAGCAGACTCCCCAGACTAATGTTCAATCTTAAAAGACTGAGCTTGGTCTGGTGATAGCCAGACAACACAAATGTGTCACTGAGAACAAAATGACGCTTCTGCCATGGCCGTCCCAGTTCCCTGAACCCTATAGAAAATGAGTGGTGAACTGAAGAGAAGAAGCACCAACATGGATCTGGGAATCTGAAGGATCTGGAGAGATTCTGTATGGTGGAATGGTCTCTGATCTCCAAACTCGGAGCTGTTATCTTGGGACAGGGACGTTGCAATAATTGGGTGCCAATAATTGTGGCCATTTATTTCATAATGTGAGTTTCCCCCCCACTTTAAATTCATTATATCAATGAGAGGTTAGAATTATTTTTGAATGAAAGATCAAAAGGATAAACAATGCATCTTTATTTTGACAGCTGTCTTTGCTCATATTTACCAAGGGTGCCAATATTAGTGGAGGGCACTGTATCTTTAATGTTAGCATTCCTGACCTGAGATCTCTATTAAAAATGATTTATAGTTGCAGTTATTCTTGCTGATTATGAAGAGCTTTCTATATCTCATCTGTCCTCAACAGTCAGACACTTCATAGAGGCGAAAGTCTTTGAATGAGGCACAAGACAAACCTTTTTTTCTTCCATATCTGCCTGCCTTCAGAAATGTCTTCTGACTGGAGCTGTAGATCTGAAGTGCTCTTTGGCTGTGGAATAAAATGGATTTCACAGGACCAGGCACCGGGATAACGGCTCATACTTATCAAACAGACAACCTCATTTTCTCTTGGTTCCCTGCACTGTGGACTGCAGAACACATTTTGAAGTCCATGTCTGCTCCGTGAAAAGTAGAATAGATGGGACTGTCTGTAATATGCTCCCAAAGATCACACTATTTAGCCACTAACAAAAACATGTGATGGTACAACTATGTGTTTCGGACAATAAATGGTATTCTTTTGTGCATGTGCATTAACTGGCATATCCAAACTTTGGATTTAAATCCATTTAGCATATTTCTTCTTAGCACAAGGCTAAAATGTTATTTATTGTGCCATATACTGGGCTTGACAAGTTCAAACTCATTGAGGTGGTTAGTGGGTAACCATTTTAGAAATATCCCAGCAGGGATGGTCAAGGTTGTTCTGTCCCTTTTTTCATTATTCATCATTAATATGACAATATTCCTGTGGAAATCCAATATTCTTCCGACCTGCTTAGTATTTAAAATGATTCGCAGCCGGAAAGTCCTCGTATCTAATCTGAATTTCAAGTGACTCTAAAGAGATTGTGTAATTGGTCTTTGCTGCACTGTGTTTTGAGGCCATTAAATGATAAATGCGGCGCTGACTTTTAAATCTTGAGCATAAATATTTGCAAACTGAATAAGACTCATTACAAGTGCCACTGATATTTGCATGTTTGTGCAAATTCCTTGTAATATCCAATCCAATAAACTATACATAGAGATGCACCAATATAGACATTGTTGAGCGATACAGATATTTAATTCATGGCTGATATATGTCACTTTAAGTGAAATAATGCACTCTAGTGAAATTAAAACATTATGTACAGATGAAAGAAAATCATATCTGATTAATAACCTTGAAGGGAAAGAAAAATTGGAATTGTCGTAATTAAAAAAAATACGAATAATTGTACATCCCTAGACCTATCAACCACTGAGTAGCCCAGGCAATTTATTAATATTCAACCTTAAATTCGACAATTACAAATCCAGACTAGACTGGTTTATTCAGTTTAACCACTAAGTATTCGTATAATCATATAGCCTGAGGTAGCAGCACAATTCTTGAAGTAGTTGTCCCTGATATGGCTCATAGATGTGTAGCAGAGCTTTAAAAGGTTAATGTACTATGAAAATTGTTGCAAAGTGAAGAACATGAGTGTGGTGTCAGTCTCAGCTCTACTGTGGGACTCTGGGATGCAGTTTCTGAGCAGCAGCAGATGGTCATGAGTTGCAGCTGATGGTGAAGTGGTAGCTGGAGGAGCCGTATTGCACACCTCCTCTGTGCATGATCCAAACAGCCGCTAACATGCTAATGATTAAGTATGCTGATCTTCTGATGCTCTGTTATGGGGTGTAATCCCCGTCTCACCAGTGGAGTACAGGCCTCTCCATCTGTGAGATCTCCCTTCCTTACTGAATGGTCACCTACTGCTCTTATTAGAAAGTACTATGGCTTTAACATGGTAGTTTTGGATGCCACTTTGATTTCTTTCCCTTGGTGCACACCAGAAACCTTCTACAGTTCTGATATCATTAACAGTGGGACACATTGTGCCTGAAATTATGTAAATGTTTAAATTAAACATCTCACTCAAGTTTTTATGATGGTAATATAAACTGACAAAACTAGTGGACATGTAGACACCACAGTTTATTGGTGGTGTCTGTTTTAAACACTATGAATTATTTGCTGAAAGCTATATAACAGTTACCTCTGGACTACGGAGTGTTTGTGACCAGAAAGTGCATCTATCTTACAGGAATGAATCTAATCCAGATGTGTTTATGCTGGAACCACCGTTGCCTCACATCAGTCTTAAGGAAACTATTCGAGGAAAGCTTAACATTTGCCAGAGTGCAATTATCTAGTATAGCAGGAGAACAGTTCAGCCAACGAAAGCAGATGTTGTAAAGCTCTCCGTGGCGTTTCTATAGAAGTCCAAATGCGAGTCAGCACATAGACATAAGTGCCTGGTTCCAGGAGGCCTTTCTAAGTGGGCAGAGGGTTGACCACAATTACTACCCACAGACCCTGAAACTGACCAACACCCCCAAACTCCATTACAGGACCGTGTGCTGTAGGAAATAGGCCTTCATTTTGTGAATGGGCCATAGAATAGGCCCTAAGAATCCCCAGTACTAAAGTGGGCGATAGTTACTTCCAAATGTCTGTGCCTTTGAACAAGATGTTATTATTATTCAAGTAGGAAGCTAAAAACTTCAACAGTTCAGCTAAATTCATCTTCATAGGACGAATTTCAAACAGCATTTTTGTGCCCTAAAAGGCACTACGGGAAGGGTACTTTGCACGAAAGTGAGCAACTTAACTCCTTCCCAAAGTGCCCTCCCTCAAGGTAGTTAGTTAAGGGTTCATACAATGGCCAAGTGTTTTCCAAATAGCCACATATTAGGGGCTTTCGCACCGGGTAGTTATAGGATCTAGCCACCAGGGCGGTTCCTGAGAAGTAAATGTTCCTCTATGGTAATTGTCCTGTCTTATACATTATTAGATAGTATATGAAAAAGTATTAGGCTGCATTAATCGCGTACTATGTGAGTAGGTACTACATTTGAATTTTAACAAACTTCTCGACCGTTAAAAAAAGTACGTTCTGTATAGTATGAATGAATGTAGTATGAATGTAATCCGGACGTACTACATCCGCCATGTTGTCATGATCATGTGACCTACCAGCGTCAGTTGCGTCCCTTCACCTCCATTCATAAATCGTCTCCCGTGACCTCATGGGATAGTAAAGTGTCCATTGTGTGCGCACTTTAGAATCTAGCCGGAAGTAGTAGGTCATCCGGGTACTTTTCGCTGACTGTTTTTTGAATACTATGAATTCGGACATACTACTCTGTTGGCATACTGTTTTTCGCATACTATATAGTAGAGAAGTATTCGATTTCGATTAGCGTTTGCATGTGGTCGATGCCCAATGTCGCTAGCTTAGCAGAAATACATAATCATGTTTCGCTTGGTCCCCTTGGAAGTCGCGTTGAATTTTCTCCTTAGAGTAAAGGTTGAGAAGTCCATCTATCACTGTTTTCCATGTTTATAGAGTTAGTTCTTGGAGTCAATATTTAGGCTATACACTGTGTGTGTTTTATTGCAGGTTCTGGTATTTCGAGTGCGTGTGGGCCAATCAGCGCACACTTACGTCATTGGTAGTTCCTATTGTGCTGGGTTACTCTGAAGTAGGAGCTAATTAAGTTCTCCAACAAGGCGTTCCTAAAACTAAAATCATTCCTAGTTCCTGCGGTGAAAACACAGCAAAAAGCGGGTACTTCCACTATTAGTATGAAAAGGTTTTTCCGGTGCGAAAGCCAAATTTCCCTGCTCCTTCCAAAGCCTCCACTTCAAGGGCTTGAGTAGGGCATAGAGATGCTCACTTCCAGCCGCAATTTGACTTTACCATATGCTAATGGCCCTCTTGTGGCAATGCCGACAATGCAACGTAGTTGAAGAATTGTGTTATGACACATTTTGTAATGCGTCAAGAGTGCCTCCACATCAGGGCTGCCAACCATGTTCCTGGAGGACTACCTTCCAGCTGACCTCAGTTCCAACACATCTGCCTATAATATTCAAGTAGCCGAGGTTGGTTTCAAATCAAGCTGGAAAGCAACAAAGTGGATTTGGATGGTACAGCTGGACCCACCTCTCTAAAGTTCTCATTGGGCAATGGATGCATAACTCAAAGCGAACTGTAGTAACTCTTAAAACTCTCAACTTTTGTTCGTAGTTCTGGAGTGTTACTTTCCCCAGTGGAATTGATAATTTTGCAGGATTATTGGAATAGCGTGTCTTCCCTGAAAGTGCCTTGACATCGATGTGCATATTCACATTCCCAACGCAAGTTGTAGAATATAAAGTAAATTTTTCTTTATCAAATACTGTGCATAGTCTGGTAGTATGTGATTCCAACACGGCTTCAAGAGGGGATGTAGGGCGCCCCCATTAGCACTGATCCCAGACATTAACCCTCCAGTTAAAATGGCAGAATGATGACTTTTGGTTCTTGTGCTTGCCCAAGACATGCCAGCTCTTTGTAGACTTGCCATAAACCAGCCTCAACTGCTTCCAGCTATATTTAACATTCAACTCATCACTTGGTGCAGTATTTAAAAAAAAAAACTTAAAAAGCTCATTATTCATTTCCCATCCAAGAAGTAAAGATGATTTAAGTTATTTATCCACACAAAGTCCTGATGACTCTCGGGGGCAAGATTTGAATAATTTATGAGGACAAATGCAAAGAAATTGTGCTTAGTTTGTGCTTAGTTCCAACCCCCATTTGCTTTTCGAGCGAGCAACATAAGATATTCAAATGTCTCTCGATGTCCAAGGGCTCTGTTGTTATTTTACGTTTATAATTAAAATGATTTATAATGCATTCGCTCATTGCTATCCTCGCTTTACCTCGTCCTTTCTGGACACTAGTAATAAAGTTTTGACATTTGAATGGATGTCTTTAGCTCCCAAATGCAAGAGTAAAAGAAACTGAGATGAACAAATGTGGAAATATATTAAATATTTGGAATAAAAAGCTACGGCTCATCCACGCAAATGTAATTTTATTAAGCAGTGATGCAAATACCTTCTGTTATTAAATTCCTAACCTCTAAATCCAAGGTTCAAACTCATTTCAGTTCATCATATTGTGTGATGATGAGAACTCCAGTGCTGATTTTATCCTCTTCCTCCGTAGGATCAGCGGTGAGGAACTTCAGCCCATTCCAGTTCTCCACAGAGCCGTCAGAAACGCTGGCGGTTCGGGGAGTGCCAGCGCTTCTCAACTGCTCAGTCCACAGCGAGTCTCCTGCCAAGATCGAATGGAAGAAAGACGGCTCTTTCCTCAGCCTGGCCTCAGATGATCGCAGGCAGATCCTGGCCGACGGTTCTCTGCTCATCAGCTCAGTGGTGCACTCGAAACACAATAAACCCGATGAAGGGGTTTACCAGTGCGTGGCCACTATAGACAACCTGGGCACCATCGTTAGCCGTACAGCTAAACTCAATGTAGCAGGTAAGACGTGTGGTTTGATACACAGCACTCTCACAAACTGCGGAATATATGCACCATATATTGACTTGTGTTGGGCAATGCTTCTCAACTGGTTTCGAACAATGTTGTTATAAACGCAAGGGCGGAATGACAGCGAAAGAGTCTGTCCTGTCTTCATCCTTCAGCGTTATTGCCTGCGGTGGAGTTCAATAAGTCAGTCAGGGCGTCTGCTGATGCAGCACCAATGTTGTAAATGTCTGAGAGCAGGTACGTTTGGCAGCACTTTGAGTTGAAATGAAAGTGACCTTGTTTCATTTGCAGGAGGCAAACTGCAGGGATTATGAGGTGTTTGAGTTGGGTCTTACCCTGAAATTCAATTTGCTGTTGGAGGGGGGAAAAAGGAATGCAATTAAGTAACATCAATCCGTTACAGTCTTGCAGAGTTGACTGTGTAACCTCGCTGAAATCTCTCTGAAGGAGTTCTCTGAAAAGTCAGAGACCAATGCTTATTTGAAGCAGTCTTTCCCACGTGGAAGTCTGTTTTGAGTGAACAAGCTCATTATTTCTCAAAAGCTGACATGGAGTTGCGAGCAGGAGATTTTCATTGGGCTTTTTAGTGAGGTATTCTCAGCTGTGCAACAGATTGGCCCAAAGCGTGTGGTTTACTGACAGTCTGCACTGCTTAAAGGGTGTTTCAACAGAAATCCCACGACTGTTTTTTGAGATTTTCCATAGAGATGGAAAATCACAACTTTCTTTAATATCGCAAATGTTTCTCCTAGAGAGCAATGGGAGTGTTCCTTAAAGAGACAATCGTGATCTTGCATACGTCTACTCTAAGGCAAGGGTATTCAACCTTTTGAGGACAAGGATCCTTTTGATGGGTAGAGACATTGAGCATTGTTCAGTATTTCAATATTTACATACTTTATGATACTTGCATTGCAAAGCGATTAAACAGTAATGTATAGAGTAATATACTTTTATATTTTATGTTGGGGGGCCAGTGGACCATTAAGCTGAATAGCTTCTTAACTTTAGCTTTGGTTGAATGAATGCATTTTTGCAACCCAAATTGGGTTATTTTCAACTCAAGGGCTGGGTAAATATAGGACAGAGCACATGTTGGGCCATTTTAACTCAGCAAATTGGTTTGTTTATTTAACCCAGCATAATGAGTTGGTTACTTTTTACTATAATACTATCTTAAATCTCTCTTTATCTCACAACCGCATGGACATGATTGTTCTCTCTTGTGCATCCTATTTTACATTTCTCTACAAGAAACAGTTTCCTGGTTCTAGACCAGCAAGTCGAACAGAATTGTCGTACTCAAGTTTACACACATACATAAACAACACATAAACTACCCAAGCACTGGGTTAATACTTCTGACTCAGGATCTGGGTAACACATAAACTACCCAAACACTGGGTTGTTACATCTGACCCAGGATCTGGGTAACTTTTAAACTACCCAAACACTGGGTTGTTATGTCTGACCCAGGATCTGGGTAACTTTTAAACTACCCAAACCCTGGGTTGTTACGTCTGACCCAGGATCTGGGTAACTTTTAAACTACCCAAACACTGGGTTGTTACGTCTGACCCAGGATCTCGGTAACAAATAAACTACCCAAACACTGGGTTATGTCTGACCCAGGATCTCGATAACACAAAAACTACCCAAACACTGGGTTGTTACTTCTGACCCAGGATCTGGGTAACACAAAAACTACCCAAACACTGGGTTGTTACTTCTGACCCAGGATCTGGGTAACACAAAAACTACCCAAACACTGGGTTGTTACTTCTGACCCAGGATCTAGATAACACAAAAACTACCCAAACACTGGGTTATGTCTGACCCTGGAGCTGGGTTACATAAAAACTACCCAAACACTGGGTTGTTACGTCTGACCCAGGATCTGAGTAACACAAAAACTACCCAAACACTGGGTTGTCATGTCTGACCCAGGATCAGGGTAACGCAAAAACTACTCAAACACTGGGTTGTTATGTCTGACCCAGGATCTGAGGAACGCAAAAACTACCCAAACACTGGGTTGTCATGTCTGACTCAGGATCGGGGTAACAACAACTACCCAAACACTGGGTTGTTACGTCTGACCCAGGAGCTGGGTTACACAAAAACTACCCAAACACTTGGTTGTTACATCTGACCCAGGAGCTGGGTTACACAAAAACTATCCCAAAAATAACCCAAAAGGCTCAACCCAGGATTTTGGGGAGAAAAAATAACCCAAGATTTTTTAGAGTGTAGTGAATGGCCAATTAATTCAAGACAAAGTAATCTGAGCTATGCTGTCCACATTCATTGTATAACTCTGTACGCTTACTGTGTTTAAACTTAGAACAAATTGAATCATTAAATTTTTCAATAAGCACCTAACTCGTATTGCACATCTGTAACTAGATTTATTTAGCATATGTTATATTAGGATGAGTTTCTATTTTTTCTAACTGGATGAATTTTAAGAGAAATATCTGTGACTAAGTTGATATTTAAATAACAAATAACAGAGTTCCATTAAGCCTTTCAAGCTTGAGAGAGAAAAACTGGGCCATTAAATTTGTGTGTGCTGGTTTGCTAACTGTGTGGCCCTTGACCCTTGGTGTCTGGGAGTCAAAGAGAGGAATACCATCAATAAATCACAGACAGCAGTACCATCATCTTCCACAATACGTGCATGCACTGGCAATGGATGTCTATGGAGAAACTGTTGGATGCTTGCATTGGATGCATTTTTGGTTGGTTTGTACAAAATGCTTTTTTTGGTACCCTAAAACAGGGGTTTTAACCCTAAAATGCATGACTGTTTTGCCAAACATTCTTACATTTTCGAGTCTTTAGCGACCCGGATTTATATCTAACATGGATAGATCTATACCTGTCGCGATAATATATAAAACTCCTGATATTAGAGCAACAATTACAGAAGAATAAAATAAAACATATTTTGTTACCTTTTGGAGCTTGGACGGGTTCAGTTTGAGCAGATGTTTTATACCATCATCATCACTGTCCTCACAGAGCTCATTTCCTAGTACATTCAGCATTTCCTTCATATTCGCGATCTCACGCATATCCTTAAAACTCATTTTCAACGTCTTCAGAATCAATATTTTCATCGCTGACAGCTTCCTTCACCAGATCCATCATCAAGTGACAGTGACACTAATATTTGATTGTATATATAAAAGTTTTGCAGATTATATATTTATTATTGTTTTGTTTTCTGCCTGCGGTGACTATGAGTGAAACGTCACTTCATCATTGTGTATCAGACATTGCCACCATGTGGAATAAAGGTGAATTGCACTCATTTCGTCATTATAGATTTATTTATTATTGTGCAGATAAAAAATGCGTACAATCTTACACACCTCGGGTCGTTAGCGACCCTATACAATTTTGACAAAAAACTAGTGGAAAAACAGGTATACAATTATAATACAATTTTTTTTCTTGTTATATTGTTTAAAATGGATTGATTGAGGAATACTAAGAAGGTTGATGTCTAACTTTAAACAATGAATGATGTCTCGGGTCGCTAAAGACCAGAGGTATGCATATAAGGGTTAAATGTGACCTGGCGCACCCACTGCACATTTTGTATGTCTCCCACATCTAACACACCTGATTCAACTCATCTGCTCCAGGACAGGTTTGAAAACCCCTGCCCTAAAAAAGCAGATTCATTTCAATCACTAGCACAAACAATGTCTGTGTTGTTTTGTTCTGTTTTCAGGTAAGCCAAATGAAAGTCGCCTCGTTTCGTTCTCTTTGAAACAGTGACCCGTCTGCTGTGGCTGACAGGCGTGTAATAAAAAGGTTAATTGTTGCATCTTTGCTGTGGGCTATTACAATGCCATTGCGCTGGGAACAGCTCTGCTGCCGCCACAACCTGCGAGACGTCAGTGCGACAGGCACTCACACAAATGCGAGAGTAATCAACATGACGGATGGAAGAAAGCCGTGTCCGTTCTTCCATCGTCGTGTTTTCTTTCACTTTCCTCTTCTTTTTCTGCTTAACCACACATGCAAACAAATGCCCTTTTTGTGGCACTCAGACAGCGGCCATCACGTACGCATTCATTCAGAATGGGATTAGCCGCAGCCGTGGCTATTTGTATTCGTGGAGCGGTGGTTCGAGATGGCAGGGTAGAGAGCAAGACGTGGGTAATGGGAATTGTCTAGCTCGTGCCGCCTCACAGCACGCTCCACGCTTTGAACCCGAGTCCTCAAGGCGGGCTGGAGGCAGAGTCATGCAAGCTGCGAAGGAGAACACCTGAAATGAAAGACCTTGTTTGCATGCTCCAACTCTGCAATCATTTTCTGCATTTCTTTCAGTCTCTAAAAATGAGACAAACCGTTGCTGAATCACCTTTGGTGGGTAGATGTTCCTGGATTACCTTTCTTGTTGGTCCTTGATAAGGGCAAGGAGGTCTGTAGTACTTAGAGAAAGCTATCTATTAGCATTTCAATGCCAGTTGCTTGGCCGGCACATGACCCCTCTGAAACATGCTAAAAACGGACATCTTTGCTTGTGATCATGCTGGTTCTCCCTGATATCATTGTTCGAGAGAGATTGAAACTGGATATGCATTAACTACCGGTACTCTCTTTTTTATCTCACAACCGCACAGACATGATTGCTCTCTCTTGTGCAGGTGATCCTATTTCTCAACAAGACACTGTTTCCTGGTTCCAGACCAGCAAGCATTTAGGGCCGGAGTCGAACAGGATTTTTTTCTGACTCTGAGCAGTCAGTGGTGGAAATGCACAGTTCAAGAACTACCACACCAGAACCACGTCGTGATAAAATGGCCTCAGTGACACAACTGTTTTCCCATGAATATACAGTCAAGCTCAAAAGTTGTCATTCCCTGGATGATCCACGGCTGTGTGTGTGTGTTTTGTGATGGTTGTTCTTGAGTCTCTTGTTTGTCCTGAGCTCAACGTTCTTCAGAAAAATCCTCCAGGTCCCGCGCATTCTTCAGTTTTCCAGCATATTTTGCATATTTGAACCCTTTCCAGCAGTGACTGTATGATTTTGAGATCCTCCTTTTCACACTGAGGTTGATTGAGAGACTCAAGCACTATTATAAAAATTATAAAAAGGCTCAAACATTCACAGACGCTCCAGAAGGAAACACAATGCATTAAGAGCCGGGGGGTGAAAACTTTTGCATTTGAAGATCAAGGTAGATTGTACTTATTTTGTCTTCCGGGAAACATGCAAATATCTTCTGTTGCTTCTGAAGGGCAGTACTAAATGAAAAAAAAATGAAAAATATGGACATCTTCATCCTGTTCAAAAGTTTTCACCCCCCGGCTCTTAATGTGTTGTGTTTCCTTCAGGAGCATCAGTGAATGATTCAACCTTTTTTTAATAGTTGTACCCTCTGTATGATTTTGAGATCCATCTTTTCACACTGTCACTGCTGGAAAGGGTTGAAATATGCAAAAGATCCTGGAAAACTGGCGAATGAATAGCTGATGGATTTTTCTGAAGAACATTGAGCAGTTTTAAAGGTCCCGTTTTTCGTGTTTTTTTGAAGCTTTGATTGTGTTTACAGTGTGCAATATAACATGTGTTCATGTTTCGCGTGTAAAAAAGCACAGTATTTTTCACACAATTTACTTATCTGTATACCGCTGTTTTCACTGTCCTCAAAACGGCTTGAAAGATTTCCCTGTTCTATGAAGTCCCTCCTTCAGAAACACGTAACGAGTTCTGATTGTGCCAGCGGTTCCCGTGTGGTGATTCGACAGCAGCTTAGGGCACGCAGAGCGCACGTTACCGGAAAGGTCACGCCTCTCACCATAACGGGGATGCATGCGCTCAATGATCTCTAAGTACAGCGTCCCTGGGAAAGCCAAACAAAGGTGACTTGACTCTGGGATGAAAATAACAGCGTCTCGACGACATGGCGACAAACAAACTATACGAACGCAACCGAACGCAACACTTCCTCTTCTCCACGCGGGAGCAACAAGACCACGCCCCCTTTTTCGTGTGTTCTTGTGGGCGGAGGTTAGTCGACATACTGCTCTACTGACGTAATTAAAGCAGGAAATACCAGGATGTAGTCCTAACCAGCCGTTCGCTGTAGGCTTTGAAAGGGAACTTTTGTTAAATAAAATATCTCGCTTGGCATTGAACTTTGAGCTTTATAATTTTACAGGTATTATAAATGCTCTAACAGCAACATTACACACTAACTAAAGTTTGAAAAATGGGATCACGAAGAACAGGACCTTTAACTGTTCAGGACAATCAAGGGACTCGTGAACAGTCGTCACAGAATTGTGGATCATCACACAGCATTAAGAATCAAGGGTATGTCAACTTTTGAACAGGGTCATTTATATCTTGTGGACTGTATATAAACATCTTTTATGTAAAATCTATTATTTTGTTAAAATAATTAACTGTATCTGAAGTAGTTCAGATATAGCCCTCGGTTTGCAGAGTTCTGGTTCTCCACATAGTCAGGGAATGCTTTGTGCCATACAAACTGATCCGGGGTCAGGATGTGACACTAATCCAGGATCTTTCCTAACCCCGCCTGCATAGCCCTCATTCACCCTTCTCCATCCCACTCTCCTTGTGACCTCTGCTCGAGTGGGGTTGTGCCGTTCTCCATGCTGTCTGCTGTTCTCTCAATCAATCAGTGTTTCATTTCACACTTCAGCCCTCTGCGCAGATCTCAGCCGGCCCTGCTGGCTTCCGCCCAGCAATGAAATTCAAACCGCTATGAATTTCAAACACCAGTGACACTGGAAACATTCATATTTCAGATGTTTCATTTTGTGCTGGTTCTGGTACAATTGTAGTGGTTGTAGTGTTTTGGACAAGCTCTGTTGATGCTTATGTTTGGAATAGTCTGAATCTCCTATTTAGGGAATTGGCAACAGTTTCAGCTTGGAAACTCTGGCGGAAAATGTTTAGCCCGGCATGATGACACAAACGTTGGTCACAATTGAAGAATGAAAGTGTATATTATGAATGGTGTTGCCCTCTTTTTACCATAATGTTCCGAAACAATGTTTTTGTCTTAGAAATACATCTGAAAAAACAGTTTTTTTATATTCAGTCTAGACTTTTGCATGTCAATAATACACAGTAGGCGGCGCCAAATATGCGAAATACGGTGCATCAGAGTGTAATGTTAGAAGATTGCGAGCGCAAAAAGACTTTCTAACAGTCAAAGCAAAGCTTAGCGTGTAAGAGCCGTGTGTCTGTCATGTTTGCATGCCTTCCGCCGTATGTGATTACAAAAAGTAAGAAGGTTTGGTAGTCGACATGGTTTTCACGAAGAGATGGATAACCTAATTGTTATATAATTCAGATGGGCTACAGGTATTTTTTAACGGAGTGTCTATTCACACCAAGTGCAAATAGCGTGCTTGTTGGCAAGTGCTATTCGCACTAGCTCCGCCTAACAATGACTGGAATATCGTCTGAAAATTAGTTGAAAACGTCCATATTTCAACATCTTCAGTGGTGTAATCAGTAAAGCATATGGGTAATGGTTTTGACGCAATCGACCCGGGTTCGAATCCGCCTTTTGCAGAGCTCACTCTTCTCCCTTTTCCCATCACATATCAGTTTGGAAAGGCATTTACTTTCAATTAAAAATGAGAAAATGTTCTAAAAGTGGAAATAAAGTGCCTAATGAAATGTTTAATAATAATAAAAGCGTTTATTGGGTAGGGTTAGGGGTCGGTGTAGGGAGGGCTAAGGCGGCATCCATTTAATAATTTTAAAGGTCCCGTTCTTCGTGTTTTTTTGAAGCTTTGATTGTGTTTACAGTGTGCAATATAACATGTGTTCATGTTTCGCGTGTAAAAAAACACAGTATTTTTCACACAATGTACTTATCTGTGTACCGCTGTTTCCACTGTCCTAAAAACGGCTGGTGATTTCCTCTTTCTATGAAGTCCCTCCTTCAGAAATACGTAACGAGTTCTGATTGTGCCAGCGCTTACCGTGTTGTAATTCGACCGCAGCTTAGCGCACGTGCCAGCAGTTCCTGTGTTGTGATTCGACAGCAGCTTAGCGCATGTTGGAAAGGTCACGCCTCTAAACGGAGAGATGTATGCGTTCAATAATCTCTACAGCGTCCCTGGGAAAGCCAAACAAAGGTGATTTGACTCCTGGATGAAAATAACAGCGTCTCGATGACATGGCGATAAACACACTCAACGCAACAGTTCCTTTTCTCCACGCGACACGTCCGCTTCTCCACGTGGGACAGCAACAAGACCGCGCCCCCTTTTTCGCGTTTCTTTGTGGGCGGAGGTTAGTCTGTTCTACTGCTCTACTGACGTAATTATAGAAGGAAGTACCAGGATGTAGTCCAAGCCAGCCGTTCGCTGTAGGCTTTGAAAGGGAACTTCTGTTAAATAAAATATCTCGCTTGGCATTGAACTTTGAGCTTTATAATTTTACAGGTATTATTTATGCTCTAACAGCAACATTACACACTAACTAAAGTTTGAACAATGGGATCATGCGGAATGGGACCTTTAATAAATATAATAATTTACACTCTGTTATTATTGCATCCTGTTAATGTACAACTCTTATGTATCTGTCAAAATAAAGTATAAATTGCATGTAATTACTATTTACACATATTGCAAAGAACTGCTACTTTTACATGGTGTAAATAGAATATATCACTATTTTCACATAGTATGCTATTTCACTTAGTAAATAACATCTACAGCTATTTGCACTTAGTGTAAATATCATCTACAGCTAAGAAAATGTTATCTTCATTTAGTGCAAATAGTCGCTGCCATTTTTTAAATTTCATTTTTGGTCAATTTTACCAGTATTTACCATACTTAAAAAAATAAAAAATAAAAGCAATTTTCTTTTATAAAATAGAAGATTTGGTTTTCATTAAGCCTTTTCCCAAAAGGTACATCTTGAAAAAAAGGGGGAGGGGGGGGGGGGGTTGTCTTATGATCAGGGTCGTCTTATATTCCGAACAATACGGTATTTGCTCTGGCCTTTCCCCACTTTTATTCATGAACAGTGGAAGATCTGATAACGTGAGCCAAAATCAAACTTGCATTGACTGAGTGCACACCATGGTAGAGCGTGTCAGAGCACATGCGTTAAAATCCTAGGCTATGAAGAAGAATTGCCCTCTTCACTGGTTATTTGTCAGCTTTCAGTTTGAACACTGAAATGAATTGCAGCCTGAGATAATATCTCAGACAATGAATGCTGTCTGAAATTGCTCATTTGAGTTTGAAATGCTTTATCAGTGCTGCTCCCCAGATAGGCGCCTTTCTCAGAACATGCCCCTACCGTTCCACTGACGTCTGTATCGGTTCAAGTGTGTGCTTGTGTATTTATACATGTCATTTGAAGGGTATTTTTGTGAAATGAATGGGCGTGGACGGCGATTATTCATCAGATTTAGGAGCTTAGGTTTCATTCCTATACATAAGTATAGCGACACAGAAACCTCCCAGAGAGTAATATTTACACAACATCCACACTCAGGAAGAGAACACAGATCCGTTGTTTCGTGGCAAAGCTTGGCACGGGATTCCTGTGACCTGAATGGTCATTCACTGTGAGCACTCAGGTCTGTCTTTTGGATCAGCTCCACTGCCCGCGCTTGTGGCTTTCAGCTGTGCTGCCTGTGCGGTGCATTTTTAGCTTGTGTACAGGTCAACAACATTTGTCCTTGTTGCTGTGTTCCACCTCCCATACGCATAAAAGCAGAGTCATGCAGAGAGAGTATAAAAGGGAGAAGATGGATCACTTGTAGAAAAATGAATAAAACCACCACAGTACTCAATATGACGGCTATAGGACAAATAAGCGTAGCTAGTGCACTAGCTGTGAGTAGACCCAACCAAATGCAGCTTTTTAGCATAATTTGAGCTATATTTTTAAATTATTGATTCTATTATTGTCAGATTTGATACATGCTGTTGAAACTTAATCTTAGCCAGAAGTTTTGCAGTCTTTAAGTACATAGGCGCTGTACTAGCTTGGCTAGAGAATAGCTGCCTGGGGGCATTTCCAAAATGGCCACAAAATTAACTGACTTACCTTAAAGGGATATTGTTTGGCTTGGTCTATTGCATGTGTTGTACAATTCCCATGTGTTACTGTGTTGATCTTGGAATAGATCAATAATATTTAGCACAGGACCCAGAGCAGATGTTTGAGAGATGGTGTTTGTGCGTGGAGGAATTTGCTCTATTTTAAGGTCTGTTTTTGTTATCATCTGAAAGTCGATTTCAGTGTCAATGTGCTGACAGTTCGATGTCTACTGCATGGTAATGTGAGAGGATGAAAACAGCAGTGCAGCAACAAGCAAGAAGGCCAGTGGCTCCCAAAGGCACTCGGATTGTAAGATGTTGTGTTCAACATTACATTTTAGAGCCTCTTGATTTAATAATAATTCTGACGATACATGTGTAGTAAGAAGAACATATACAGTAGACAATATCTACTTTAGAGAAGGTGAATGACAAGGTGATTTGGGCCGCAAACGCTTTGCTAGATTGAGTGACTTTGATTGAGCAGCGCAATGAATATCAAAGAAAACCATCACTCAAATGAATTCATTATTAGACTTTTTCATATGGATGTGCCTTTTAGTAACAATGGCTTCAAAGCTAACACACTCTCTAAAAACCACAAATCTCACATTTTTATTTCATGATGTCTGAGATGGTAACAATGGGTGACCAACACCAGATTTGTGCTTTTAGTTTTGATCATTTTTAGTGATTGTGCTTTAATTATCATGATGTACTTTAGCTTACACCAGTGCTTCTCAAGTCTCAAGTGTGCTGCAAAACATTTCACATTTAGAAAATCTATGCATTAAAAATGTTCAGTCTCTTTCTACCACCAATATGGGTCAACTATTATGTTAATGATAATAATAAATTAAGGGATCAAGGGGCCAATCAGACCAACTCAAAAAATGAGTACAAGGCATTTGGATATGATTTTAAGCACATTGGTTGAAAAAAACGTATACAATTTCTATATATTACAATTTCATTATTATATTACTTATGACCAATAGGTGGCACTGACACCAAATTTCTTTAGTTTGGTCAGTAATGGGTGGCAATGACACTCACCAATTTTAGTGTTGATATGCCAAAGCCTTGCAGAGATGCAGCCTTAGATGCTCTTTGGCATCGTGCCATCAAAATCATTAGCCCCTTTCGAACCGGGTAGTTATAGGAATTAGCCACCAGGGCGGTTCCCGAGAACTAAATGTTCCCCTAGGGCCATTTTCCTGGTTGCATTTGCACTGCCAGTAGGAACGCTGAAGTAACGTAAGCTGCACTTGTTGTTGTGACACTTATTTTGACGGCGCAACGGACCTTTATTTTGACGGCGCTGAGAACGTCTTCATTACTTTATGATCTGTTTACCATTCCTGTCTAATACATTATTAGATAGAACTGTTATATAAAGAAAGTAGACAGTATATGAAAAAGTATTGGCGTTTTCCGTGTGGTTGATGCCCAATGATGCTAGCTGAGCAGAAATACATATGCTGCGTCCCAATTCACCTACTTATACTACGTCCTAAAAGTATGTACTCTTTTTGTGAAGAAAAAGTACATACTTTTGAGTGTGTGGCAGAAAAGTATGCAAGCTTTGGGACACACTACTTCGTCATCTTTAACGGACTCTGTTACGTGCAGCCCATCACTGTTTAAACTGCCCTGTCAATCATCGTCACAGTTAAAATCCTCCACATTCAGTTTAATTTCCTACCGTATCGGAGAGAAATGTAGTCGCACGTTGATCTGCCATTCGTGTGTCTTTAATGCAGAGACTCCACTCATGCGTTTGCAAAGTTAATGGCCAAACGTATCATTACAAAAGTTCTCAATGCTGCTGCAGGTGAAATATAATGTGGCTAACATTGAATAAATATCTTTTCGTCTGGTTAAATACTGATAATTGCTCACTCAAACCCCTTTATCTAACCCTCTCTACTTAACTGTCTGACTCGCGTAACCGTCATGTTTGTAGTTTTTTTAACACTTTTTATCCGCGTTTGTAGTTCTCGCAATGGGTTGTGGGCAATATCAGCCGTTAGAGTGCGCATCGATCTGCACTTCGAATTATCACCGGAAAAAGTAGACCATCCGGGAATCTTTGGAATACTCTTTTCAACATACTACGATTTGGGACATATTAATTCTTTTTTCGAATACTATTTAGTACGGATAGTATGCGAATTGGGACGCAGCAATAGTCATATTTGGCTTGGTCCTCTCAAAGTCGCATAGGATTTTCTCCTTACTGTGCATTAACACCGAGCAACGTGGCGCTTCTTGGACGATTTGGGTGTCGAGGAGAGTTGAAATTAGGTCAACTTTATGGTAATGAGCTATGACGCGATTTGGCAGCAACCAACCGGAATGTAGAAGTGCTTCGCTTGAGATGATCCCAGAGAACGCAGTCCTGTAAACTTTGGTTCCCACCACATTAGTTCCCAAGCCAAATGGAGGAGATGTTGATCATTGCGGTGGCGGGTTTGATAAGAAGGCGCGCAACACAATTTATAGGCAACATTTTTGCTCTAGAACCCATGATTCCATGAGGTTAACTTATACGGTTATACCCTACTTATGGTCAGTCAGCACAAATGCTGATCAACATGATTTTGCTTTGGCCCCTTTAAATAAAGTTTAAAAAAAGACCAAGCATTCGATGTACATCAGCGCGTTCACGAATCCTTCTGCAGCGTCGTTGGCAGAACCGTACAAATTTTGTGTGAACGCACAGTTAGCGTAAAGGTTGAGGGGTCCATCTATCACTGTTTTCCATGTTCATAAAGTTAGTTAGTGGAGTAATATAGGCTATAATCTCGGCGTACATGGCTTTTTAAAAAAAGGCGGGTGCTGGTGTTTCGAGTGCGTTCAGCCAATCAGCGCACACTTACGTCATTGGTAGTTCCTATTGTGCTGGGTTAGACCCTACTCTGAAGTAGGAGCTAATTTAGTTCTTCCAAAAGGCGTTCCTAGAACTAAAATCGTTCCTAGTTCCTGCAGTGTGAACACGTAAAAAAGTGAGTACTTCCACCATTAGTTTGAGGAACCATGAAAAGGTTCCTCTGGTGCAAAAGCCCCTATTGATGCAGTAAATGAAAGCGCTCATGAAATCCATAACTTTTGCCAGCATAAATCTGAAGATGATCCAAGTGCAGGTACCCTCAGGTCATGGTTGTCATAACACAATCCAAGTTTGGTCTGAACATGGTTAAGCATTTCAGAGATATAACTTCAAAAACATGAGTGCAACTTTGGACATTTGGTGGCACTAGATGGATTGAGTTAGAGACTCCAAAATGGCTGTGGTTAATGTTCGGACGGTCCTCTATCTGTGTGCCAAACAACTTTGTATTATACGCTTCTATGGGCTGACATAGACTCGATTAGAAGAAGTAGAACACTAGCATCCCACACCAACACTATAAAAAGATGCTAAAACGGTGTCTGATATTGGGCAATTGTTCACCACATTTAACATTCAAAGAGCCAATGCCCCACAATATGTGTGCTTTTAGATAAAGACCTTTGGAGAATTCTCGTCCTGTATCTAGCATTCGTGGTTAAACTCTCCCGTTAAGCGCTTTTACCTTTGGGATCCGTTATCACTCTTCGTCACTTAACACTTAGCCATGGCTTCTTTTAGATAAGTCTTCTGAAGTGAATCTGCATAACAAAGCAAATCTAGATGCACTTGGTTCATTGTTTGTACTCCCACAACACATTAAGATTCATTGTGCAGTGCTGTGGAGAGTGAGATTGGATGGTAGACGTGCTTTACCGGAGCAGGACTCTTTGGCTCTTTCAACTCTGCGCTGAAGTGTCATTATGCCAAAGGCCTCTCATCTAAAAATTGGCGCTTACAAATCCTGATCGCTCCACTCAAGCTTCTCCCCCAGGGGAAATCTGCTCTTCAACACCTTTCTGATTGAGACGGACATGAGCAACGTCATGCACGGCTGTCCTTCATCAGATTGACAGACCTTTGAACTGTATCCGTTTGGATTTTCGTTAGGATCGGCACATTTGTTGAGAACATTGATAAGCATTGACAGTCCTCGTGGCATGGACAGTTTTTAGATTTTCCCATTCGTTTGGATTTTTCTATTTCTTTTTTTTCCGCGGTGTTGGCTAGAATAAGTATTCAAGCAAGGTGCTAAATGAAGCTTACCTATTACACTCCATTGTAGCTCCCAGTTGTAGATGGATCATTTTAGAGCCGTGACACACCAAGCCAACGGTCGGCCAACGTCGGACTATCAGTGAGCTTCTGTTGGGCTAGTTTTTCGGCTATAGTTGGTGGCCCCTGTTGGGACAGTGGGTGAGAGAGATCACTCTGATTGGCTGTTCATTTTAACGAGAGTCAGTGCATGATAATAACATTGAAAGTAATGACAGCGAGCAAAGAAGTCAAGACGCCGCAGACAAAAGGCTGTTCTAATTTTACATCATCTTTACCTGAGCATTCAAATACGTAAACATTTTCATTATAACATGAGCCGCCTGGAATGAAGAAAGTGATCAGCACGATTGAAAAGCAGAATGGTAAGCAAGCGCTCCTTCGTTTACGGTTTGTATATCTGCAGTCCTAGTTCCAGTTTCCCTTTTTGAATGACGAATATAGACTATTGATATGAGATTGAAGTCCAACAACACAAGCCGTGTTTCCGTTACCCTTCAAATTGCGCAAATTTATAATACGCCCAATGGAAACATGGCAACAACTCCCATATATCGCAAAAATTTGTTTACGCTCGCATGAGGTGGTTTTTCAGGCAATTCAAAAAAGGAATATTTTGCAAAACTCCAATGGAAACCAAATACATCCAATGTTTGTTTTTTTTGCATTTACAGTTCACCTGCCGTATGTAAAAGTCACATGATCGTTCTTAAAAGATGGCGCGGTATGTTTGGACAGAAGATGAGACAGAGTTCTTTATTAAACTCATAAAAAACAAAAGAATTACGGGAATACTGGATTCTAAACAACAAGTAAATGTCACAATTTATCAAGACCTTGAGGCAGATTTGAGGGAGAAACACCAGAAACACCTCATATGTGATGCTCTCAAGTATAAGGGACTTTCCTGACATTAATGCTTGGAAAACACGCCCACGTCTCCTTCGATTAAAAATAATGGCTAGTTTGGTGACTGCGATTATACGTTAACCTACCAACATCCGCCGCCATTATGTTTGGAATGACTTATCGTGAGAGGAATAAGTCGCATAACATCAGTTAATGGAAACGCCCTCATTTCGCAATAGTTTTTTATCGACATTTAGCAAATATTGCAAAAGTTCTGCACAAATCTGTAATAAAAACGTGGCTACAGTCGACTTTCGTCGCCGCTAGTATTTTGACATTGGTTTGCCCTGTTGAAAAAAACAGCATATGCTGAGTATGTTTTGAAGCTGGGCAGCTGATCCTTTGCTGGTCATTAGCCGGTTTAAGCTGGTCAAGTGCAGCTCATGACCAGCAAAGAACCATCTTAAACCAGCTCATGACCAGTTTAAACCAGCTCATGACCAGCACAGGACCATCTTAAACCAGCCCATGACCAGCTAAAACCAGCTCATGACCAGCAAAGAACCATCTTAAACTATCCCATGACCAGCAAAGGACCAGCTTAAACCAGCTCATGACCAGCAAAGAACAATCTTAAACCAGCTCATGACCAGCAAAGGACCATCTTAAACCAGCTCATGACCAGCAAAGAACCATCTTAAACCAGCTCATGACCAGCAAAGAACTATCTTAAACCAGCTCATGACCAGCAAAGGACCAGCTTAAACCAGCTCATGACCAGCAAAGGACCATCTTAAACCAGCCCATGACCAGCTAAAACCAGCTCATGACCAGCAAAGAACCATCTTAAACCATCTCATGACCAGCAAAGGACCAGCTTAAACCAGCTCATGACCAGCAAAGAACCATCTTAAACCAGCTAAAACCAGCTCATGACCAGCAAAGTACCATCTTAAACCAGCCCATGACCAGCTAAAACCAGCTCATGACCAGCAAAGTACCATCTTAAACCAGCTCATTACCAGCAAAGTACCATCTTAAACCAGCTCATGACCAGCAAAGGACCATCTTAAACCAGCTCATAACCAGCAAAGGACCCGCTTAAACCAGCTCATGACCAGCAAAGAACCATCTTAAACCAGCTCATAACCAGCAAAGGACCCGCTTAAACCAGCTCATGACCAGCAAAGAACCATCTTAAACCAGCTCATGACCAGCAAAGTACCATCTTAAACCAGCTCATGACCAGCAAAGTACCATCTTAAACCAGCTCATGACCAGCAAAGTACCATCTTAAACCAGCTCATGACCAGCAAAGGACCAGCTTAAACCAGCTCATGACCAGCAAAGGACCATCTTAAACCAGCTCATAACCAGCAAAGGACCCGCTTAAACCAGCTCATGACCAGCAAAGGACCATCTTAAACCAGCTCATAACCAGCAAAGGACCCACTTAAACCAGCTCATGACCAGCAAAGAACCATCTTAAACCAGCTCATGACCAGCAAAGTACCATCTTAAACCAGCTCATGACCAGCAAAGGACCAGCTTAAACCAGCTCATGACCAGCAAAGTACCATCTTAAACCAGCTCATGACCAGCAAAGTACCATCTTAAACCAGCTCATGACCAGCAAAGTACCATCTTAAACCAGCTCATGACCAGCAAAGGATCAGCTTAAACCAGCTCATGACCAGCAAAGGATCAGCTTAAACCAGCTCATGACCAGCAAAGTACCATCTTAAACCAGCTCATGACCAGCAAAGGACCATCTTAAACCAGCTCATAACCAGCAAAGGACCCGCTTAAACCAGCTCATGACCAGCAAAGAACCATCTTAAACCAGCTCATGACCAGCAAAGTACCATCTTAAACCAGCTCATGACCAGCAAAGGATCAGCTTAAACCAGCTCATGACCAGCAAAGGATCAGCTTAAACCAGCTCATGACCAGCAAAGTACCATCTTAAACCAGCTCATGACCAGCAAAGTACCATCTTAAACCAGCTCATGACCAGCAAAGGATCAGCTTAAACCAGCTCATGACCAGCAAAGGATCAGCTTAAACCAGCTCATGACCAGCAAAGGATCAGCTTAAACCAGCTCATGACCAGCAAAGTACCATCTTAAACCAGCTCATGACCAGCAAAGTACCATCTTAAACCAGCTCATGACCAGCAAAGGATCAGCTTAAACCAGCTCATGACCAGCAAAGGATCAGCTTAAACCAGCTCATGACCAGCAAAGGATCAGCTTAAACCAGCTCATGACCAGCAAAGGATCAGCTTAAACCAGCTCATGACCAGCAAAGGATCAGCTTAAACCAGCTCATGACCAGCTGCCCAGCTTCAAAACATACCTAACCAGCAAATGCAGTTTTTTTCAACAGGTTGTTGTGTCACAGTCTCTGTAGATCGTTAGGAAGTTTCTTAATTTAAGTTAACACCTTCTAAACTTCAGGCATGTCGTCACTTTCCGTAGGACTCCAGTCTGTAGGTGGTAAGCTCCTGCTTAGCTCTCATGTCAGAGCAGATCCAGGCACCGCGGTCGACCCTTCAGCCCCAGAATGCCATCTGTCTACAGCCAGCCGATTCTCAGCTTGCGTCCATGCAGTAGCATTTCCACCCCCCCGACTGAATGCGCTTGCTTTTCAAACCCCTCATTATTAGAATATTTGGCTTATATCGGTGTTTCCAAACTCTCACTGTAGCATTATTGATTTGTCTCTGCCGTCAGTGAAGTCGAAACAGTTTGAACCCGGGGTTGTTTATTCTGTTTAGTAGCCTTTAGTGGGAGGCTCATTTGTATTTGTGTCAACGCTTTGTCTCGACCCTGGCCACGGTTTCAAAGTGTCACTCAAAACTAATAAAAGATGGGGAGGCCGTCGCCGTTGCCACGTTACAGGATTCTCGTCTTTCTCTCGAGGCCAGCAGGGGAGTGAACGCTTGTAGAAGTAAAGCAGGCAGACGATTCTCGCTCTCTGAATGAAGTTTCCGAGTTGGACGTTCCTGCCGGGGAATGGCTCTTTGAGCAACTACAGCAGAAAGATGAGAATGAGTGTTTATCATGAGGCTGCCCTGAACCCTGTGTGCAAGGGCCCTGGGGAACCTTGAGGAATGCCTGCTAACTAACTTCAGTCAGTATGTCGCGAGTGAAGTGTGTCCAGGATTAGACAGTGAACCCAGGTCAAAAGCAGCGTGGACGTGTGTAGCAGTGTTGGGGATGCTACTTTGAATCAACCAAACTACAAGTTTCACATATTTTACGTTAGCTAAAGTGTGTGATTTCAGTGCCCCTAGCAACACCAAACTGAAATGCTAAAAAACACTTAGTTTAGGGTCCAATTCTCACTATTAGCTAACTATTACTTATTCCTTAAACTCCTAATTACTGCTTATTAATAGTTGTTAAGTTTAGGTATTGGGATCTAGGATAAGACTTTAATATGTGCTTTATTAGTACTTATAAACAGCCAATATCCTAGGGCTGTGCGGTATTGAAGAAAAATATCCTTGTTAAATAATGCGCTATTCGATATGCGATACGATATTGCTTTAAGTGTGTAAAATCTATTTCTTTCCCCAACTGATATCTTTCACTTAAAGCATAACCAACGGTGTTTACATGAATACTCATCAAGACAGACATTTTGACATAACTGTGGGTGTATTTGACAGTTCGAGTGTGTAACAAGACGGCTTTTGCACACGTTTTGGTGTGTGTGGCAGACAGAGACTACAAGGTGTTGTTTTTCGCAAGTTATTGCGTTTAATAAGTAAGGAATAATTGACGTCGGGCCGTTGAATTATTAGAAAAATATGCACACCCGAGGTGGTGATGCGGCGGTCACGACGTGAAGCGGAGTGCATTATTTTTCTAATTTCTAAAACAGCCCGACGTCAATTATTCTGCTTATACTACGGTTACCACACCTCAAGACATCGATCCGATGATATATTTAAAGGGATTTGTCCAGTTTTTGTACTTAAATCGCTATTGTGAGTAGGACTATTTCTTCCGCGTCTCATCCAACGACTCTTTTGCTAGTTCCGAAACGTCATTTTTAAGCTAGTTGTGGAGGCTTGAGCCACTGATAGCAGACTAATGCAATTATTAATGCAGCGAGTTATTAGAGAGAGAGAGAGTCTCTCTCTCTAATAACTCGCTGCATTCATTACTGCATTATGCTGCGTTCACACCAAACGCGAATAGAGCGTCAATATCGCGTCTACCGCGTCTAGTTTCACGCGCGAACATTTTGAATGCATTCGCGCGTCCGCTGCAAATTGGACGCGCGTAGAAATCGAGCGTTGGAAGTGAAATTGACGCGCTTTCAAGGCACTCCAGGAGAAATATGTCATAAAACACCACTCTGCCTCTTTTCATTTTCATTAAACATATATATTAAACATTAATAGCGACACAAATGTGGTCCAGGCAACTCCTACATTATCTTCACTGCATGTATATTTAAATATCCTTAAAATATAAAGTTATGAAACTTCTCTTTGCCTTCAGTCAAAACAATTTGGCAGACAACAAATTTTAGATTCATGAGAGCAAAGATCGGCCGTTAGATCTACACAAGACGAACCACTACAGGACATCAGAGCGGCAGACGGCAGAAGGACTGGCCGAGGAAAGGCTGCTCTCGCTGGGGTTAATGAACGCTGAGCGCCTGGTGATCGCCTGGATCTCACAACTCCAAAAACACAAGATTATTTTTTAAATAGGTGCTCTCTTTATAAATAAACCACAGATTTGAGCTTTAAACAACTACATTCTCACCTGAAAAAGTCTTAAAACTACATTTTGTGACACAATAGTAGTATTTTTAAATTATGCAGGGTTTCTCATCACGTCACTTTACCATGTGACAGCAGAGAGTAGGCTCCTCATTGGTCAACGCGGCGCGAATTGACGGCAAAGTAAAAAAATTTCAACTCGGGCGTCAGACGCGAATTCGCTTCAAACGCGTGAATGCACAAAAGCACCATTCGCGTGTAACGCGCGTATCGCGCAAGACGCTCAATTCGCGCGAACTGGACGCGCGAATGAGGCGGATTTGCGTCCTTCGCGCTGCGGGACCTCCAGACGCATGTCAACGCGCCTTTCCATTGACTTAACATTGAAATCACTCGCGCCAGGCGCTCTATTCGCGTTTGGTGTGAACACAGCATTAGTCTGCTATCAGTGGCTCAAGCCTCCACAACTAGAGAGAGAGAGAGAGAGAATGCGTCTCTTTCAGCAGCGTCAACTAATACGGAACTATAAGAACAGCGCCTTTATTAACGTTACCTCGCTAGTGAAAAATGTCATGTTGCTTTTAAGTTGCTAAACTATTTTACTGATAAAATCGTCAGAGTTGTGGTGACATCACGTTTCTGTGCGAGTGTGTCCGCACTGTGTGTGTGCGCGTTTGAGCGGGAGAGCGGAGAGAGCGGGAGAACGAGAGTAATGTGCGTTTCTTACATAATTAAACGTAATTTTGTGGAAATAAAACATGGAAATAATTTTTCCATGTTTTTTTTTCATCTTATTGTTTACTATATTTATTTGATTGGTCAGTGTCGTTGTGGGTTTTGGTTATTTGCTGTTGTCGGCTGTAAAGACACTTGAAATAAATGAAATCATTTGGCGAAGTGATATGGAACTGCAATGCGGTCAAGAGCTGCCTGGAACTACGTTCACTGTGCGTTTCCCAGAAAATAATCGCACACCTCAGAACATTCATCAGCCAATCAGATTCAAGCATTCAACGGCCCCGTGGTATAACTATTTTTAACGTCAAGCAAGTCACATAAGTAACAGTCGTGTGCTCAGTCTATTCTCTGCTATAAGCGTCAACCTAAAACGTACACTTTTCACAATGTTGAAGTAGCCTATTAAAATCATTCAGATATTGCGTAGCCTTGCAATATGTACATTTGCGATATTTCAATAATTTTGATATATTGCGCAGCCCTACTAGTAATATGCATACTAATAAGCAACTTAAGACCCTAAACTAGTGTGTAGAGGTGTGAGAGGACATGTCTTCACGGCTCTGAGGGGCCCCTGCAGATGTGGCTTCACACCTCACAGAAGGAAACCTGTTCAGACCGGTCAGATATGAGGCAACACTAGAGGGCCTGTTCCAGTGTTTCAGGGGCTTCACCAGCGGCCAGTGTCACTCAGACTGTCTCACACTCTGAGGTCAGCCATGCAGGCCGTCTGCTGTCTGTGGGCTCACTGGGACAACCTCCTCTCTTAAAGGCACCTTCACTCCAGCGGACGATATCGCTCTGTTTATCAGAAGTGCGCACTGCAGTTCTGTCGTCTTAAATGCTCGAGCTCTTTAAAGCAGGAGGGAATCTGGTTGGCTCTCCATCCAACCAATCTATGGTCCCATCCTTCCATCCAATCTGTCATTCCATCATCCATCATCCAATCTATCGTTCCATCATCCATCCATCCATCATCCAATCTATCGTTCCATCCATCCAATCTATCGTTCCATCCATCCAATCTATCATTCCATCCATCCATCCAATCTATCGTTCCATCCAATCTATCGTTCCATCCAATCTATCGTTCCATCCATCCAACCATATTTCGTTCCATCATCCATCCATCTATCCATCCAATCTATCGTTCCATCCACCCATCAATCCATCCATCGTTCTATCTATAGTTCCATCCATCCATCCATCATCCAATCTATTGTTCCATCCATTGTTCTATCTATCGTTCCATCATCAATCCATCTATCCATCCAATATTTCTTTCTTTCTATCATTCCATCCATTATCCAATCTATCATTCCATTCATCCATATTTCGTTCCATCATCCATCCATCCATCCATCCATCTATCCATCCAATCTATCGTTCCATCCATCAATCAATCAATCCATCCATCGTTCTATCTATCGTTCCATCCATCCATTGAGTTTCAAAAATCATGAGTCATGTTCTGATTTTATGATTTTACACAAACACAGACAGGAAAAATCGTCTCTGATTCAATTGTGAAAGGACGGAATGCATTAATTATTTATTATTAAATAATACATGTGTCATTATTTACATATAAATGAATGATTACTATAATTACGTGTATTACTTGAGTGTTATTTAGATATAAAATTAAATGAACAGTTATTTGGTAAAATAATCCCGATTTAAACAAGTTAATCGAAGTGCATATAAATATGATTAAATATTAATAAAATAACACGCACATATAAATAAATATATTTGAATAAATCTATCGATGTGTCTGTATAAACCTTATCCTCTTGACTCGTGAATATTAATTCGATGATGAGCCCTAGCCATAAAATATTTATGTGGCTGGCGTTTTTCTTCTTCGCACAGCAGCTGAAAGTCTTGAATGGGAAGATTAATTCACAGGAAAATCATATTATAATGGTTGCTATACCGCTGTGACCCAAACAAAAGAAATAAAGAACATTGCATGGGCAATTTGGAGAAATCTAATTTCTTGAATAAAACTTTTTGCTGTTTAGTGTGTTATTAGAGATGTCAGTCGTGATAGTCTTTCCTAAGGTCTCAGATGTTAAATGTAGATGTATGATTATGCATTGAGAAGCTGTGATTTGCCCTGAGGGAAAGACGGGAGCCCAGGCTTCACGCAGCTCTTGGCTTTGGTGCTCGTCTCGCACCCTCAGTTTTGCAGGTGTCCGGACTGAAGAGGCTCATTCTTCTCCTCGTCTGTCACCTCTGGCTGTGTGTCCTGCCCTCCCTTCTCTCCGCTGTCTGGAGGCGCGGATGGCCAGCTTTGGCCCGTTCACACGCCGCGGTCGCCTCTCATATAAGCGCGATTGGCTGAAGCTCACAATTACACTTGACAGATTATTGTTCTGTGTGCCAATGTGCCGCGAGCCATTAAGAAAGACGCATCCAACAAGTCACGAGCTGAGAAAGACACCTGCTCCCAGTGAGCTCACCCAGTGATGGGATGGCCTGGAGGAAAACATATCTCCATGTTATTTGGCCTGACTCTACACCAAAACACACACAATCCATCCATATACATCCATCCATCCATCCATACGTCCATACATCTATCTATCTATCTATCTATCTGGGTTTTTATACATCCATCCGTCCATCCATCTATCCATCCATCCATCGTTCTATCCATCCATCTAATCTGGGTTTTTATACATCCATCCGTCCATCCATCCATCCATCCATCCATCCATCCATCCATCCATCGATCTAATCTGGGTTTTTATACATCCATCTGTCCGTCTATCCATCCATCCATCCATCCATCCATCGTTCTATCCGTCCATCCATCCATCTATCTATATATCCATCTATCCATTTATCTATCTAATCTGGGTTTTTATACATCCATCCATCCGTCCGTCTATCCATCCATCCATCCATCCATCGTTCTATCCATCAATCCATCCATCTATCCATCGTTCTATCCATCCATCCATCCATTGTTGTATCGTTCTATTTATTCATCTATCCATCCATCCATCCATCTATCCATCTAATCTGGGTTTTTATACATCCATACATCCTTCTGTCCATCCATCCATCTATGTGTCTAATCTGGGTCTTTATACATCCATCCATCCATCAATCTATCCGTCCATCTATCCATTGTTCTGTCCATCCATCCATCTAATCTGGGTTTATATACATCCATACATCCGTCTACTATCAATTCGTTGGTCCATCCATCCATCCATCCGTCCGTCCGTCCGTCTATCCATCGTTCTATCCATCCATCCATCTAATCTGGTTTTCATCCATCCATCCATCCATCCATCCATCCATCCATCCATCCATCCATCCATCCATCCATCCATCCATCCATCCATCCATCCATCCATCCATCCATCCATCCATCCATCCATCCATCCATCCATCCATCCATCCATCCATCCATCCATCCATCCATCCATCCATCCATCCATCCATCCATCCATCCATCCATCCATCCATCCATCCATCCATCCATCCATCCATCCATCCATCCATCCATCCATCCATCCATCCATCCATCCATCCATCCATCCATCCATCCATCCATCCATCCATCCATCCATCCATCCATCCATCCATCCATCCATCCATCCATCCATCCATCCATCCAATCTGGGTTTTTATACATCCATACATTCATCTGTCCATCCATCCATCCGTCCGTAAAATAATGATGTAATCATTTCCATCTGTTTCCTGATCTCAGCATATTGAGGACAAGATCAAATAATAATTTAAGACAAAAATGTTTAATTATTTTATATATTTTATTTGATTAAATTAAAGTAATAAGGCAAACACTGTCAAAGGGTTTTTGACAAATAAAATCAAATTATGCTTTTTTTATGCATATTGTAGACTTAGAAAAGAAAAGACTATATAGTTATAAATATATGGGCATTGATGACTATAAAAAAGGACAGTATATTTATATAGCTGACAGTATTTATAGCATTTTTTTCTTTTGCTGGTCCGACAAATGACTGCTTAATTTTGGGACCCTTGTGAATGTGTGACACTAACCAAACCCACGGGATCCGTCTCTCCTTCCATCTTCCTGTGCACTGTGAGCTTCCTGACACGGAGCAGATCTGCAGATGCTCAGAGAGTCTCACACACACACACACACACAGAGCAACGGGTCACTATTGCTTTGGTGCGTCTCTCAGCAGCTGTCATTAATCAGGTTAGCTGGTGGGCCGTCTGCATCAGGCAGGTGATGACGGCCCGGCTCCGTCCTCATTGGCTAAAGTGTGCATGTAGACTTTGTGTGGACGTTCGGCCCTGAAAGGCTTTGATTGGCAGCTGTGTTCAGAGTCGTGTTCAGTCCAGCCCTGTCGAGGTACCGTTCCTCCCTTCTGCGATAAGAGCTCAGGAGACTCAAGGTCCTGACAACACATTTATCTGTGCTTTGTAATGCGATCTGCCTCTCCCTGTGGTGGTGCCGTCTCCCCTGGCAACGACCTCTCCTGAAGGTCAGAATAGCTGAGAATGGGGAACAAGTCGATCAGGGTAAAATATGTCACCTTAATAGTGTAAACCCAAAGTGTTGAGTTTCTTGAAAAGAAAAAAAAACACACAAACAAGATTGATGACTCTGGCTCTGACTGCTCTTTTGAAGCATGATGTGATGTGAGGGAATCTAATCAAATAGAAGAATTATTCTACAAAAGGGGAAACATTTTTTTTTTATCAATTCTTTCACCAGTACAGCAATACAGATTAGATTTTTACAATCATTTATAATACACAACATAACATAACAAAACATAAAATGTGTAACATGTAACATAAAACAACATTTAAGATAAAACAAAAAAACAAATAACATAAAACATTACAAAACAAATAAAATAAAACAACATACAACAAAACATTGCATAAAACATATAACAACAAAAGAAAACATAAAACATAATATAAAATATCATAAGACAACATATAGCAAAACATAACGCATAACATATAACATAAAACATAAATAATATGACATAACATAAAACATATAATATAAAACATAAATAATATAACATAATAAAATATAAAAAACACAACACAACATATAACAAAACATAACGCATAACATATAACATAAAACATATAACATACAGTATAACATAAATAATAACATAAACATAAATAATATAACAAAGCATAACAAATAATATAACATAAAACATATAACATAAATAACACAACATATAACATAAATAATATAACATAACATAAAACGTATATAACATAAAAAACACAACATAACATATAACAAAACATAACGCATAACATAAAACATATAACAATAATAGAACATAAAACATATAACATAAACCAACACATAACAAAACAAAAATTAACGCATAACATAAAACATATAACAATAATAGAACATAAAACATATAACATAAACCAACACATAAAACATAACGCATAAAATATCATAAGACAACATATAGCAAAACATAACGCATAACATATAATATAAAACATAAATAATATAACATAATAAAATATAAAAAACACAACACAACATATAACAAAACATAACGCATAACATATAACATAAAACATATAACATACAGTATAACATAAATAATAACATAAACATAAATAATATAACATAAAGCATAACAAATAATATAAAATAAAACATAAAACATAAATAAAACAACATATAACATAAATAATAAAACATAACATAAAACGTATAACATAAAAAAACAACACAACATATAACAAAACATAACGCATAACATAAAACATATAACAATAATATAACATAAAACATATAACATAACGCATAACATATAACATAAAACGTATAACATAACAACAAAATGTAAAATAACATATAACATAACAGAAAACATAGCACAACGTATTGGGATGAAACATGAATCAAATTCTGCTTTTTCAAGACAATAAAAAAATGTATATCTCAATTGTCGACAACACCAATGAGATAATATAATATAAAGATATATCATAATATAATATATCATGATATAATTTAATACAATACAATACAATACAATACAATACAATACAATACAATACAATACAATACAATACAATACAATACAATACAATACAATACAATACAATACCATACCATACCATACCATACCATACCATACCATACCATACCATACCATACCATACCATACCATACCATACCATACCATACCATACCATACCATACCATACCATACCATACCATACCATACCATACCCATAACTTTAAATCCATAACTTTTTGTCGACACGGTCTGAAGATGATACGATTCGATTTTGGTGAAAATCAGACAAACGGTCTAGGAGAAGTTTGAAAAAGTTGTTTTTGAAAGAAAATCAAAATGACGGACAGGAAGTTTGGCCAAATATGGCAAAATTGGTATCTGTGTTCTCGGCATGAGCCAAGGATAATTTACTCAATTTATTAGCATTTGAACGAAATGTCATTATAACCTTTGACCACAAGGCCCGAAACTTTGAGTAAAGTCAGGGCATGATGCCGAAGACACATACCGAGTTTCGTAACGATACACCAATGCGGTCATAAAATATAGCATTTTACAACTAAATGGCTGACGCCCCAAAATGGCCGATATAGGAAAATTGGGTATCGTTTGACTCGCCATAAAATTTGGCGTGCTCTTCGTCGAATTCATTTGCGCGTTATTCGAGAACGGTTTGACGGATCAACTTGAATTCCATAACGTTTTGTCAGCATGGTCTGAAGATGATCTGGTTCAATTGTCATGAAAATCAGAGCAATGAAAAAAGTACTTTTAAAATGTTTTCTGTAAAATTTTAATATAATATAATACAATATACATGGGGGTTCAAAAAATCATTCATCAAATTCTGTTATTTTCAAGACAGTTATGAAATCTCTTTTATATATCAACTGTTTCAGACAGCAATGAGATTAAATGTATAAAAGTATGATTACTATATCATTTCTAATAAAAACAATTACAATATTTTGTAGTCTTAAACTGATTTTCCAAGATACCTGCAATCCTTTCAACTTAATCTTTCATAAGACTATATCATCTGAGCTACTATCCACATCGATTTTATATTCCTTACTGTGTATCAACAATTTGTGTATTTTTATTTTGTCTATATATTTATAAGAACAATCTGAGACAAACATCTGACAGAGCAAGAGCAATGAAAGCCCTCTGAGAGCAGCACACACACACACACACCTCTACACACAATACATAATAAAGGGTTCCAACAGCAATAATTATTAGTGTGTGTTTCCTGTCTGTGCGGTTGGTATTCAAGACGTGTCTTAAGGGCATGAAGGACTGGTGTGTGTTTTCATGAGCTCATCTGTATGCAAATTCAACATCAAACAGAGGCCCCGCCCCTTTAGCAGAACGGGTCAACCCCGCTGACACCTCTCTTACTGACGATACATAAAAAACACACTTAATATAATTTATTATGCATTTGATAATGTTTGTATTATTAGAAGATAACTGTATATATCTTTAGAGAAGCACTTTGCAGATGTTGAGCATCATCAGGCCCATCTGTCCCATGATTGGTCCACTCTTGAGCTGAATCCCGGCTGGCCGCTGTTACTCTGTCCATCTCTCTGCTGCTCTCCTGCCATCTAGTCTCCATGACTGAAAATCATTTCTTTTGCAATTACCTCCACGGCACTGTGAAATGAAATGTCATCCTGTTTGGCGGCGCTGGGCTTTCTGAAACTCTCGTGTTGCAGCTGATCACAGGAAAAATCAACACAACATTTGACAAGAGACCAGAGGATTTAATGCAAACCTGTCACCGGTGCTTCCTTTAAATAAATATCATCTGAGCTGTTTGAGCGAGATCACCTGACCATAACACTCTCTGTCCTGTGACCGTTTGGGTGGCCGAGTTGAGCGAATATTTAATATTTTATCTCCACTGACTTGAGAATTACAGGCAGTGATAAAATGGTTCACAGTAACTGTCGAAATGTTCTCTCATTCTCTCGTTCCTCCGGCTTGTTTCTGCTTTTCTGGATCATGTACTGTCAGATTTTATAAAATAATATAAAATAAAATAAAAAATATATTTTATTTTATTTTTATATATAAAGGAAAATAAAGTAAATAAATAAATAAAAAATATATATTTTAATTGTATTTTATTTTATATAAAATAAAGAAAAATAATATAAAAGAGCCTAATAAAAATAATACAAAAATATAAAAAAAATAAAAAATAAATGTATTTATTTTATATATATATATATATGTATATATGTGTGTGTGTGTGTGTGTGTGTGTGTGTGTGTGTGTGTGTGTGTGTGTGTGTGTGTGTGTGTGTGTATGTATATGTATATATATATATATATGTATATGTATGTATGTATGTATGTATGTGTGTGTGTGTGTATATATGTGTATATATATATATATATATATGTGTGTGTGTGTGTGTCTGTGTGTATATATATCGTGTCTTCTGCTTTTCTGGATCATGTACTATCAGGTTTTATCAAATAAAATATTTTTAATTTTATTTATATTATATTTTATTTTATATAAAGTAAAATATATATATATATATATTATATATATATATATATATATATATATATATATATATATATATATATATATATATATATATATATATATATATATATATATATATATATATATATATATATATATATATATATATATATATATATATTTTAATTTTTATGTATATAAAGTAAATAAAGTAAAAAAAATAAATACAATATATATTTATTTTATTTTATATAAAATAAAGTAAAGTATAATAATAAAAGAGTCTAATAAAAATAATAAAATAATAATAAATAAAAAAAATTATATATAGCTCATTCCTTCAGCTTCATTCTGCTTTTCTGGATCATGTACTATAAGATTTTATAAGATAAAATATTATTATTTTTTATTTTATTCTATATAAAGTAAAATAAAATAAAATAATTAGTATAAAATATTATATAATAATAATAATAATAATAATAATAATAATAATAATTTAAAAAAAATTATAAATAATCCAGACTTTGTACTATCAGACAGCTACTGGGCTTTATACTTACACATATATTTTCTACATTTTAGAATAAGATTGTTTATTGTTCTCTATAGTATGCAAATGCAAGCAGTTTACAGTCAATGTTTGACCTCGGTATGATCCTGCCGTCTCACTGTGGATGTCAGTAGAAGCAGATGTGAATATATATATACAGTACGCTGGCGATATCTCCCATTGATGCAGTGCTAATGTATCAGATGGGAAGTGAAGTTTTATTGTGTTAGACTTCTGATGAGGCAGCCTCATGGGAAAGCGCTGCTCGTTCACTAATGTGTGTGTCCGTCAGCAGCCGGCCGGCTTCTGGGAAACCGGCTCAAAATATAATATAACCCGCGGACATACACTGACATTCACCTCTATAGTTAGAAGAGATGAAGAGCTCGGTAGTTAAAAGGGAATAGATGAACCTGTGGTAAACGCACATTATTTCAACTCATAAATACTTTTATTCTCACAATCTTTATTTGGTGACTGGTAGGGCTGCACAATTCGGGGAACAAATCTAATTGTGATTTTTCTGATATATATCGCTATTGCAAAAATTGTGTTATATATCAATATGGATATAATAATAATAATAATAATATATAAATATAGCTGCAAGTAGCAATTATCGGGCACAAACACATGATAAGTCATGCCAACAGTTAGCAGAGTCATTTTGGCATCATGCCTCAAATTTGTTACTGCTTAATATGAATATGGTTTCGTCTATCGACACAAAATCCATATATTGTTGTTTGCATGGTCTGAAGATGATACGATTCAATTTTGGTGAAAATCAGACAAACAGTCTAGGAGAAGTTTGGAAAAGTACATTTTGAAAGAAAATATGGCAAAATTGGTATCTATGTTCTCGCAATGACCCAAGTATAATTTACTCAAAATTTATTAGCATTTGAACGAAATGTCATTATAACTTTTGAAAACCCAGAAACTTTGAGTAACGTCAGGGCATGGTGACGAAGATACATACCGAGTTTCGTAACGATACACCAATGCGGTGTATTGTGATTTTTGGCTAAACCAATCAGAAGTTATAAGCAAAAATTTAAATTTTGCACATCTCCTGACCACTAGGTGGCACTGCGCCAAAACTATGCAAGTACCCTCAGGTCATGGTTGTCATAACACACACCAAGTTTGGTCAGAATTCACTAAAGCGTTGTGGAGATTTAGCCTCGCGTTAATTTTGGCGTGCTCTTCGTCAAATTAATTTGCGCATTATTCGAGAACGGTTTGACGGATCAACTTGAATTCCATAATGTTTTGTCAGCATGGTCTGAAGATGATCTGGTTCAATTGTCATGAAAATCAGAGCAATGAAAAAGCGAAACTTTAAATGTCGGTAAAATTTCCATGACGGAAAATGACGCACATTAAAATTGGTTCTTGGCTCATAATCATAGGGGAACCACTTTTGGTGCTATATAGCAGGGGTTTTTAAACTTTATGATGCCATGGACCCCCAAATATTATGAACCTTTTATGAGGGACCCCCTTCCTAAAATCCATCTATATATTTTAAAATTGGATATACTTAATGTTGGATGTATAAACCTGAAGAAGAACATTTTCAACAAAAAATTATTTGTATAAGCAACTTTCACATTAAATGTATGTAAGCAGCTTTTGCATTAATAAAACTGCGTTACACAACCCCAGTGACTATAGTGAGGGGAATATAGTGAGAAAACCAAAAACAGGTACAAAGCAAACACATTCAAACAGTTCTGGAAAGTACGTTAATGGCAAGAAAAGAGAGAAAAATTTAGAAATTAAACCGTTAGAATGTTCAGTAGACTCTAAAAAAAGAAGGTTCTATATGGCACCAAAAATGGTTCTTGGCTCGTAATCACAGGGGAACCTTTTTTAGTGCTATATAGCACCAATTTTGGTTCTTCAGCGGTTCTTCAGAGGTTCTTCCCCGGTTCTTTGACTAAGGTGCTATATAGCACCTCTGAAGAACCACTGAAGCACCACAATTGGTGCTATATAGCACTAAAAAAGGTTCCCCTATGATTATGAGCCAAGAACCATTTTTGGTGCCATATAGAACCTTTTTTTTTAGACTTTATCCATATTTGCTTTGTCTTTTTATCCTCTGAAATTTTCTGGGGTCCCCTTGGAACCTTCTGGAGGACCCGTAGGGGTCCCCGGACCCCAGTTTGAAAACCCCTGCTATATAGCACCATATCTTAACAGGTTCTGTATATGGTAGCAGTGCTATTGCACCTCAGTCATCCTAAAGAACCGGTGAAGAACCGCTGAAGAACCAAGATTTGGTGCTATACAGCACTTAAAGTGGTTCCCCTATGATTACAAGCCAAAGAACCACTTTTAGAGACATATAGCACCATTTTTTTGCAATGGAATCGTCTTGACCCGAGGTTTCTAGTCCAGGGTTCTAGCTGGTGCAACTGCTTTGAAACCGCTAAACCATCTTGGACCAGGAACAAACCAGCAATGATGGTCTGAAACCAACTGAAACTCATATGATCTGTTTTTTCCAGTTGGGAAGGGTGTGTAAAGATGGTAACAGCAATGACAGCTCAACCTCTGTCAGGTTTCAAAAGCATTTCCATGCATCATTGATTTGAGGAAGTTATATGTCTCCTTAAACATTTAGTGATTGATTATGTATCACCATAAATTATGTCTTCACTCTTTAAACATCTAGTCACTGTATTATCAGCGCTTTGTGCAGTGAATTGAACTTCCATCTTAACTTGCATTGACTGAAGGATCTACACTTTAAGTGTGTAACCAAACACAGAGGAGGTCTGGTTAGTTTTGGAAGCAGCTGACTCCATTTAAACTCATAATAGAGGATCTTGCAGACCGCTATAAAATATGTATCTCTGCTTGTAAGACTCATGCAACATTTACGGGCTGGGAAAGGTGACATGCATTTCTCAGTGTGACTCCTCCCTGAACCGGGTCATGTTATGGCTGGCAGGTTTCTCCTTTAGGTCCTTCTTAGACAGCACATGACAAGGACTGGAGCTCAAAATGCTTTCTAATTTGGACAGACGCCATGTTAGGATTGCACAAACCTCAGTGTGAATATTTCATGAGCGGAAAAAGAAGGGCGGTCGACCTAATTCTCGTCTTTTACTGAACGATGATGGAATGGAAGGTCGTTCTCAGTAAACCGTGCCATTTGTGTTGATTGTTTATTTTTTTTAATGATGACTAATTATTCTGCATAACAAAATTTGAATACCGAGCTTGACAAGGACGATTATACAGTAAGCGCAAACATAAATACTACATAAAACAATACATAAAAACTTTCTTTTATTTGAAATCAGAAATATCAAACCCTAATCTTTTAAGGGACAAATGCCAAATCATTGCCTATTAACTAGTTGATTATTAGCATGCATATTACTAGAATATTGGCTGTTTATTAGTAGTTATAAAGCACATATTAATGCACTTATAAGTTGCTTACTAGCATGCATATTACAATGATAATGGCTGTTTATTAGACCTTATAAAGCACATATTAATGCCTTATTCTGCATCCCTTAATCCTAAACTTAACAACTACCTTACCAACTATTAATAAGCAGTAATTAGGAGTTTATTGAAGCAAAAGTTAATAGTTTGTTGAGAATTGAACTATAAACTAAAGTGTGACCATAATTATTATAACCCATGTGAACTACACTTTAGCACAATTTAAAAAAGAGTGCTTATTGCCAATATCATATTTTTTTACGTTCAGTTCACACTTAAGTATATTGTTTCAATGTTTTGCACACTTAATTGCATGTTCATGGCAATTAGAAGAAAATGCATTATAGTTTAGATGTATATGAAATGCAATTAACTGAAATGTAGTATATGTAATTTATGTTGTAAATTTCATGTAGGCATAATTATTTATATTGTCTTTTAAATATGATTAAATTGTATACACTCTTATGACGAAGTTGCAATTTAGTACAATTTTAATGTATTAACTGCAGTTAATATATGCAATGTTAAAAAATGCACTATGCCTAAAAATTATAATCAATTTTACATTAGTCAACACTTCAAAATAAATGTAATTCACTGTAAACATTTCTGGTGTACATACTATTTCAGTTTTTCTACTTCAAAATGTCATATTTAATTAAAAGTGTTACTTGTCATTCTGTGCTAGCCGCTATAAAATATACTTTACTAGCAATTTCTGAATGAAAATAGTGTCTACACCAATTAGTTTAAAATATACTTTTGAAGTCAAACTTTTAATTTGACATTATTGCAAAGTGTGTTAAGAAGTCATGAAAGTCTCTTTAAGTATACTTAAGTGGTCTTTTATCTTATTATTATATTATATTATATTGTGCCATACAGTTTAAAAAAATACTTTTAGGATTTGAAGTACACTAGCACATTCAATACAATTAAGTGCACTTCTTTTTTTCACAAGGCAAGGCTAAATATATGCTAAACAAAAAGCTTTTAAAATAAACAAGGAGCCAGGGTAATTGCATATCTTGTTAATACACAGTAATAGAAAAATACAGTGAATTTCAATAAACAACATTTCGATTTTTTTTTTGTCCTATTGCAATTGCTCGGCCTATTATTATTCTCCTCCGAAATTAATCACATTTTTGAGGGCCTAAAGATGCTCGAAAACTCATGAAACTTTGCACGCGCGTCAGAATTGGTGAAAATGTATGTCTGATATGGGTTTCAGAATTAGGCGTGGCAAAATGACTCAATAGCGCCACCTACAAAATTTCAAAGAAGCGCCCCTCCCGCTACGCTTCACGTACGAGTATGAAATTCGGTAGACACATGTAACAGCCCAATACCTACAAAAAGTCTCTGAAAACCAACAGGAAGTGAGATATCTTGAATTTTCTGTTCAAATTTGTTGCACATTTTGCCATTTCCAGATGTTGTGCTTTAATAAATAGAGATTAATCAGATCAACATCATATTTGGTCAGTCTAATCTAAAGGCCTTTGCGATGTTATATTGTGAAGATCTTGAGTTTTCCCTGAAGGGCGTGTCCGTGGCGGCCTCACAAAGTTTGTTGTTTTCCCATGAAACAGGAAGTTGTTGTAACACGGCCATACATCTGCCCCAAACTTCACATGTCCTGACCTGAGGACATCTACATGGCCATATTCAGTTATAGTCAAAGCACCACTTGCTGGCAACAGGAAGTGTGTCACATTTTGTATATTTAGCCGCTTAAATGCATGTCGCCCACTATTCGCTGTTTTCCGGGTGCGAGGGCCCTTTCATCGCTGCTTGCAGCTTTAATTTCTAATTGAAATGTAATAGGAAGTAATAGGTACATGCCAAGCTCTTGATATTCCAAACATTTATAAATAGTATAATTAACATTATTTTTAATGTTCATTCTGCATTATACACACTAAAACGAGTTCATTGTACCAGTAGTAAGTAATGGTGATTATATATCTCACAGCGGGCGCCACTTCCGGATAATAATGTGTACGGCTATGGGAGGTGAGCCTATTTATTTTGCTTGGGTTATAAGCTACAACCGTTCTGTTTACTGCTGCTCAAAGCCACGCTGCTGTGAGGTTGGTCTCTTTGTTTTCATTCCAGACCTTCCCAACCCTAGATTTATCTCCTCATATCCAGCTTTAACAGCATCGGTAAATCGCGCTCAGCACGACTCGCTCTCCGCAGGCCTAGAAACCCTGTCGCAAAATGGAGGGAGCTGTTTGTCCGAGAGCCTGTAAATTTCTGGAGCTTTTTTAAAGAGCTGCCTGCCGCCTCTAAGAGCCAATAAAGACGAGTATCCAGAGAGTCGACTGAGCCATGAATGGGCTTCGGCCCAGCGGGGAAGAGGAGACCTTATACCCGCTCAAATTCTTCTCTTGGTTTGACTGGAGTAAATGAAGTTGGGGCCGCTTCATGGTACACTAGGGGCCCTGATTTGAGCTGGCTACCTTTCTCTGCAGGATTTTACCCTCGCTATGGCATTGTGTGGAATGTGCTATCAGGGTTCCCACTCTTTTTCAGCAACCATTTTCCAGTACTTTTCCAGGACATTTTAAATTTTACTACGGCGGGAATAAAAGACAAGGATCATGCCAAATATTGCTTTCTAAGTCTTTAAAAGCTGTACAGTTTATTGCCATTACTTAATCCAGCATTTTTCAATATGAGCTCTTAATCATACATTATGACTATGGAAGCTTGTTTACACCACAGAATAGAAAGAAAAGGTAATTGTGACTTTGTATCTCGCTATTCTGACTCTCGCAATTGCGAGTTTACATATTTGTGATATAAACGCGAAAATTGTCGCAATTTTTTTCCACAGAATTGGACTTTATAACTTCAAATTGCAGTTTAGATCTCACAATTCTGAGAAAAGAAGCCAGAATTGCAAGATATAAACTCGCAACTGCGCAAAAAAGTCAATTGTGAAGAAAAGGTCAGAATTGCGAGTTTATATCACCCAATTCTGACTATTTCTTGCAATTCTGACTTTATATCATAATGATGTGATCAGGTAGCAGCTTACGAGTTAACATTCACTGCATACTTTTGAGCAGTTATAGCATTAGCAAGACTAAACGTCATTATTCAAAATACTACTCATAAGCATCAAACTCAGCATTCCTGAACATGTGCTTTCTGCAACTAGCGCTAATTGTTTGGGCCAATAAACTCTTTATACTCGGCTAAAGAAATAACTTTTTTTAAAGAATTTTCCAAGACAACAAAAAGATTTTCCAGGACATTTTATATTTTCTCTAATTTTCCATGTGTTTTCCAGGACTGGAAAATTTGTCATCAATTTTCCAGGTTTTCAAGGTTTTCCAGGACGAGTGGGAACCCTGGCTATGTCTACATCAGTCTGGATTATTATATTTGTTTCAAAGCGCTCTCCTCGTCCACACTGTAGCGTTTTCAATCACTGAAACTTCGGAAATGGCTAAAATCATCTTAATGTGTGCATGGGGGATTCTAATATTGCTGGTAAATTTGGTGTCCAAAGTCAATATTTGTCTCTGCTTTTTTAAAATGGTTATATTTTTACTTTTTTTAACTTATTGTAATGGATCACAAGATGTTACAGGCCAAAACAATATCATATTTTCTGTAAAAAGTCTAAAATCAGGATTTCTTGTTGTCCTAATTAGTGTATTTTTTCCATTGTGTATCGTTGTGTGATCAAAATATTTTATTTTAATTTTCTTTTGGTAATATTTATTTTATTTTATTTGTAAAAGCCCTAAATAGTCATATTCCTAATGCTACAACATTAAATTGTTTAAAAAAAAACTTTTATCTTATAAAAAAGTGTCGATAAATAGTGCGTCAACTCTGTTACCGTGCCAGATTTTGTTGTTAAATTGGTGGAATTATCTCCCACAACTACGTGAGATACAGGAAATTGTCACTGAGAAAATATTTTACCACCAAGAGTTATTTTGCGAAACGTCAAAATTGTTACCACAATATCAAAAGGAAAACAGAATTGATCCCTGATCACACAGTCTTTTAATTATTATTTTATCAGTGCCTTGTCTTAGCATTTATGCTACCAAATGGAGTTTTTGGTTAAAAAGTTTAAAATTGTCAATCCTGTTACCGTCAAACTCTGTCACCAAGGTACAGTCAGGGGTTAAAGTGGGCCGGAACGGTCTCTATTGGCGCTTTCGCCGCTCTTTTGGAGTGATAACGAGCGCCAGGCAGTCGCTTAATCCATTTGAGTTTGATACAAGCGCGACATCATGTGTACAGTAACGGCTCTGTGGCGAAGCTAGCTAAACCAGATCATGGGAACCGAAATGTTGAGGTAAACTATAGGCTGCCTACACGACTGTCATCATGGCCGTAGTCAGATATGAGGTCGCTGTGGTCTAGACCTCTGTATTTTTCATAATTTAATCATAAAATCATTTAATCAGATTAGGCATAAGATAATGAATGTGTGTGTGTAGGCTACATATTGTGAATTAATTTATTAAACGTATTTACCTAGCGTGCGTAGCCTTCAGTGAATTAACTTGCCTAAGAAAATGCAAATACTAAATATCACTTGACCCTATGTTTACTTTCTTCACTAACACAGACGAAGATGAAAAGACAAATCAGTCAAAGCTCAGCTTTAGGAGGGGAAGAGACAGGGCAAAAGAAAGAGGGAAAGAGTGATAGAAATGAGGAGAGAGCAGGTATTACAGATAATCTACTGCCCAATAACATGGTTTTTCATTTTTTTTTGCCTTCAATCTTAAAATGCACACATGTAGATAAGAGAAATCTAAAATTTATTGGGGGACCATGCCCCCCGAACCCCTCTAATTTGGGACCTCTGTGGTTTTAAAACTCCTTAAGGCAGCTGTATGGTCAAAAGTTGTTGCTGTTTGGAAACCTGTTTGATTTGACCTCATATCTGGAGTTAATGTGTTGCAGTCTGGAATATTTATATATACACTCTAAAAAATGCTGGGTTAAAAATAACCCAAGTTGGGTTGAAAATTGACTAACTCAGCAATTGGGTTGTTTTAACCCAGCGATTGGGTTGTTTTAACCAAGAAATTGGTTGTTTTAAGCAAACATTTAACCCAACCGCTGGGTTAAAACAACCCAATTGCTGGGTTAGTCCATTTTGAACCCAACTTCGCTTATTTTTAACCCAGCATTTTTTAGAGTGTATGTGCTTCGAAAGGGAGGGGTGAGTGGTGGACCATTGCAATTCACAACCTCACCACTAGATGCCGCTAAAATGTACAATCTAAAAAATGCTGGGTTAAAAACAACCCAAGTTGGGTTGAAAATGGACTAACCCAGCAATTGGGTTGTTTTAACCCAATGATTGGGTTGTTTTAACCAAGCAATTGGTTGTTTTAAGCAAACATTTAACCCAATCGCTGGGTTAACACAACCCAATTGCTGGGTTAGTCCATTTTCAACCCAACTTGGGTTATTATTAACCCAGCATTTTTTAGAGTGTAGGCCTACTTAATATTAAAATTGAATATTCAGACAGTATATAAACTCTAAAAAATGCTGGGTTAAATATAACCCAAGTTGGGTTGAAAATGGACTAACCAGCATTTGGGTTGTTTTAACCCAGCGGTTAGTCCATTTTCAACCCAATTTGGGTTATTTTTTACCCAGCTTTTTTTAGAGTGTACTCATTGTATCTCTGTGCTTTGAGGATTATTTATTAGTACAATATGCGTCAAATGACATCAATTTTCACAGTCATGCAAAAAGAAGGTTTATCGACTCTGATAAAGAGCTTCAAAAAAGTTTTCCTAGGACAAAAATCGCAGTCTCAGTGTATTGGGATGCACTGATATGGAAACCGATAATTCTTTATATTTGAGAGCCGATAACCGATATATTGGCCGATAAATCTAAATCCAGATTTTTATATAATTTTTGAGAGCCTGATTACAAAAACAAAAGTCCCAAACACACAATTACAATGTTATCATTATAGTTTTATGTGGCCAATATGACGCTTGCAACTGTATTTTCCTTTTTTGAAGTGATTTCAATCATATTTCAAGCAATTCAAAACCATCATGGTGAACAGTGCGCATCTGAAGTGTAGCTGAAGGAAATTTTATTTATCAGCTTTAATATATCGGACAAATCTTCTTATTGGGCTGTTAACGATAACATTAAAAATTGACAAATATCGGCCGATACCGATATGATGGCCGTTATATCGTACATCCATATATACCCAAAACATACAGAAAAGGATGTGTTTTCAGATGTGTGCCTAAGTTTGACATTGTCATCATCTCATCATCCGATCGATTGTTTGTTTTCTTGTGCCTCAGTGCTATAATGGCCCTGTTAGATGTGGTGATGTGCTGTTAAACAGTGGACAAACAGTGGCAGAGCTGTCCTGTCCAGTGAAATCACACAAGAGTCTGGCCAATAAACTCTAATGGCTCTGTCAATCCCCATCTCCGGTGTGTAGCGTGTTCGTGTGTACTGAGATTGATGCCTGGGTCAGGCCACCAGGACGGGACGTGTGTGTTTGTGCACGTTGAGTGTGTGTGTGTGTGCGGTCCAAGCGTACAGCACAGCACTGGTTCCCATGTAGCATCCACACCAGTGTAATGAATCACTCAGTACATGTTGCTCTTGGACTAGCTGGCGGGAAAGGACGAAACACAGGAAGAATATAACCGCAGGGAGGATTCTCACTGCCACCAAAACACATTGCCTGAGCCGTATACTCTAAACTATGAATATTTGCTTTACCGGACCCTGCGGAAAAGACCCGTTTAAACTTGCAGGAACTCCCATGCCGGTTCAAGTTGGTTTATGCTGGTTAGTGCTGGAATTTAATGCATCATTACTCCAGTCTTCAGTGTCACATGATCCTTCAGAAATCATAATAATAAGATGAAAGCATTTATTATTATCAATGATGAAAACAGTTGAGCTGCTTCATATTTTCATGGAAACCGTGACACATTTTGAGGATTCTTTGATGAACTGAAATTTAAAAATAACAACATTTAGTTTTTTGGAAGCATAATTCTGTATAAAAGTAAGAATGTATGTATATATATATATATATATATATATATATATATATATATATATATATATATATATATATATATATATATATATATATATATATATATATATATATATATATATATATATATATATATATATATATATATATATATATATATATATATATATATATATATATATATATATATATATATATATATATATATATATATATATATATATATATATATATATATATATATATATATATATATATATATATATATATATATATATATATACATTCTTACTTTTATACAGAATTATGCTTCCAAAAAACTAAATGTTGTTATTTTTAAATTTCAGTTCATCAAAGAATCCTCAAAATGTGTCACGGTTTCCATGAAAATATGAAGCAGCTCAATATGATATGCAGAAAATATGAAGCAGAGGTATGAGGAACTTAGCTGATTTAAATATAGAACCATCATCTTCATCACCTTTTTTTTTTAATAAAATAAAGCAAAATAAATAAAATAAAATAATAAGATAAGATAAAATAAAATAAATAATAAAATAAAATAAAATAAAAAATAAAATAAAATAAAATAAAATAAAATAAAATAAAATAAAATAAAATAAAATAAAATAAAATAAAATAAAATAAAATAAAATAAAATAAAATAAAATAAAATAAATATTAAAATACAATAAAAATAATAAATTCATAAATGAAAAAATAAAATAAAATAGAATAATTTATTACTATCAATGTTGAATTTGAGCTGCTTCATATTTTCGTAGAAACCGTGATACATTTTTTTATTGAGGATTCTTCACTTTCAGAAAAAAAGGTACAGTGGAGGTACAATTTTGTTCCTTGGGGAATAAAACGTATAACTGTACCTTTTAAAGCTACACTGTGTAACTTTTTTAGTTTATTCTTAGCTAAAAACACTTAGTTCTTTCAAAAATATATGTGCTCATTAATGTATATTTACTTCTTTCAAGTAATAAAGTATTCTCGTAAGTTTATAATATGCCAATGAAAATACCTACGGGTGAGGGGTTCGAATGCCGGTCGCCATGTTGCCCCTCCATCTTGAAAGTACATTAGCAAAAGAGGGACATACCCGTGAATTCAAGCTTCGCCTTTCGCGTTTTAACACTCGATGGCACCGTGTCGAATGTGGACGAGGTCGAACTGGAAGCCATGTTAATCTTGGACTAAATCGGCCACCGTAGGAGTTAAAACGAAATTGGAATTGAGAGGAACAGAAACTAAAATTCTCTGGATGGTCATATACCTTTTCACCACTAGATGGTGGAAAATATCACACAGTGTAGCTTTAAAGGTAAACAATTGGTACAATTACACCATTGTTTTCCTCTACTTAGAGCAGGGGTAGGCAAGTTCGGTCCTAAAGAGTCACTGACCCTGAAAGACGTCTATAGAAGCTCTTATTGAGAATCAACAGAGGTTTAGATGTTGATGTTTTATTGGTCGCCATTATGGAGATCAGTGTTTCCTTTAGTTGGCCAGTTTGACTTTTGGATTTTTATGTGAGTTTGTGGTTTTTGTTACAGCGTTAACAAAACACATAATCTGTTCAAATCAAAAGAAGCCATAAACAAAAATTGTCATGAAGAAAAATGTTTGACTAAACTCATCACTGACTAAAACTATTAATAAATAATATTCACCAACAATACTTTCTTGCCACAGATCAGGCATTCTGAATTCTGACTTTTAAATACATTCTAGGGGGGGAAAGTTTAGACGCACACAGATATCAAGAATCAGCATATGAATCTCAACAATGGTGACATACCTAATGCTGCAATGCATGCTGGGAGCCATGAGTTTTATACTGTGGTGGCTTAGTAGGGTTGGAGCTAAACTCTGCAGGACATCAGCTCTCTAGAACCGAACTTGCCTACCCCTGACTTAGAGGTACAAAAACGACCACGTGTACCTTAAAAGGTACAATTTTGTACCATTATTTTTTTGAGAGTGTTTGATGAACTGAAATGTTAAAATAACATTTTGTTTTTTGGAGGCATAATTCTGTATAAAAGCAAGAATTTCTATTTTAAAAAAAAGACTGCCATTTACAAGAATACTTTTTATTTTACATTTTGATTTTATTAGATTTTAGTTTAGTTTATAATATTAATATGCACCAATATACAATAGTAGTAGCACGCACACACACACACACACACACACACACACACACACACACACACACACACACACACACACACACACACACACACACACACACACACACACACACACACACACACACATATATAATATTATTAAACCATAGTAAACACCTTTCCTAATTAGGCATACTCTGTATAAACCTGATCTTTTGTGATAAATAATATCATTAGGTAAAAGTTCATAGTTGCATAATTATTGGTTATCATTTTTCAGTAAATTAACCAAACAATCAATCAACTATTCAGAAAAAAATCATTAAATTAACCAGGAGGGAAAAAATACTCATTAGATCATTCGATCATTAATCGGAAAAACAATCAACATATTAATCTTGATTGTTCCAGTCCTGCTATTTTGTCTAATGTTGATGAAAAATAACGTCTGAAACGGTGTTTAGTAATCCTGATTGGTCAGTCGTGGCTTTATGTCGTCCTATATTTTTGCATAATAACCGGTAAACTGTATAGTTGTATGGCATGTTTCTCTACATAATTCCATGTCTGGTATCACTGCACTCTCTCACATAATAAAATAATAATTTCAATGCATTTATGTGCTAAATAGACGTGCATCTGATATAGTCATCAGGGTCCGGGTCTGCACTGAGGGGTAATGACCAGCTTGCATATATTGAAAATTTGTATCTGTATTTTTGTCCTTTGTTTTGTCATGATTTGCTCTGAGATGGAGAAGCTCTAGAGCCTGTTAGACAGAAAGGTTTCCTCTAAGAGTATAAGAGCTGTTCTGTTGTAAAAGGCTGATGTTGTATATAGTTTATAAGGGGATTAGAAGCCCGCAGCGTGCTCTGTGAAAGCTTTCTGTCTGCTGTTATAAAGCAGAGCCTGTGGAGATGAATGAATGCTGTGCTCTGTTCAGCCGCTGATAGCATCTCTCACTGCATGCTCTTTCACATTAAGAGAGAGCCAGAGCATGGCGTGTCTGCAACGGGCTAATGCCAGACAAAGGAATCCCCATCACGTTTCTCTCCTCGTCTCTCACATAGACATGCTGGTGTATACGAGTCTTTGTGTTCACCTGCATGGGTCTCTGTTTTGAGCGTGAACGGTAATGCAGATGCTTCTTCGCATGCACGGGCAGAGGTGTAAAGACTACATACCATACTAAAGCAGAGAGACCTTACTGCAAAAATGACAAATAAATGCTTCTTAAAAAGGTATGCTAGTCTGCTTCTCTGTCACAGGGGAGATGTTAAAGAGATCTCATTTGTAATTTTGGACTGGGATACTGCAGACAAATGTGTAAAATGAGCAGTTTCCCTGTCGAATGAGAGGGAATTATGATAAAGTGGAGTCAATTGTATTAGGCAGTGTTCAACGCTCCGCTCATCTTAATGTGAAGTGATGAACTTACTGCTTCAGTGAGCTCAACTTACATTGCTTTAGTGTTCAAATCATGCAGAAGGCTTGAGGAACATAACTGATTTAAATATAGAACCGTCTTTTATAAAAAATAAAACAAATGATAATATAATAAAATAATACAATAAAATAAAATAATAAAACATTTAATTAAATAGAAAATTAAATACAATCATAAAATAATAAAATAAAAGATTATAAGATAAGATCAAATAAAATAAAATAATAAAATAAAATAAAATAAAATAAAATAAATAACATAAATAAAATAATAAAAAATGAAATAAAATAAATAATAAAAAAATAAAAAAATAAGTAATAAAAATGAAATATAATAAAATAAATAATAATATAATAAAATAATTAAATTAAATAATACAATTAATAAACTGATAATAAAATATAATAAAATAAATAATAATAAAATTATATAAAATAAAATAAGATAATAAATAAGATAACATAAGATAAATAATAAAATAATAAGATAAAATAAAATAAAATAAAATAATAAAAATAAAATAATAAAAATTAAATTATAAAATTAAATAATAAAATAATATAAATAATAAAAAATAAGATAAATAAATTAATACAATCAAATAATACAATTGATAAAATAATACAAAATTAAATAAAATAAAACAAATAATAATATAATACAATAATAAAATAAAATTAAATAATTATATAAATTAAATAATAGTAAAGTAAAAAGTAAAGTAAAGTAAAGTAAAGTAAAGTAAAGTAAAGTAATAAAACCTACATCTCCTGGAGTGTTTTTATCAGAAGTGTCCTATCAGCCCATGTTTTTTTTTCATCTTCCTCTGCAAGCCGTTCGCTTTCCAGGTGTTATTTGAAATCTCATAGAGATATTTCATTTACTTTTCCCAGCATGAGATGACGGCTGTGGAAAAAGTAGCAAGTTGGCATCAGATGTGAAATATATTTTCATTTGCAGATCTCGCAGTTATTTACAATACTGCTACATAAATCACACATCACTCAGATTCATAAGTTTTGCATTAATAATGTACACTACTGTTCAAAAGTTAAAATAAATTAATACTTTTATTCAGCAAAGATGCATTAAGTTGATCAAAAGTGACAGTAAAGACTTTCACATTGTTGCAAAAACACTATTTCAAATAAATGCTGTTCTTCTCAACTTTTTATTTATCAAAGAATCCTGGAGAAAAAAAGGAATCACAGTTTCCACAAAAATACTACGTTTTTATATTAATATAAAATATTTAACTGCTATCAGAATGATTTCTGAAGGATCATGTGACACTGGAGTAATGATGTTGAAAATTCAATCTTACCGCCAGATACAAAACATTTGACGCAAAAAGTAAATTAATTATATGCAACAATCCAGTATATTAACAATAATAACAGCAATGTTTACACATACAGGTTTGCACTTCTTACTTAGAACCAAAGTCCATAAACAGAAAGTGTTAAGTACTTGTACAATGTATAAGTAAAAAGCCACGCAGGTAAGTGATAATTTCATGATAATTATGAATCATAAGCAGTTGAAACACACTCCGGTCCTAATGTAGAGTCATTTCTCAGTGCCAGAGCTGAGGAGCAGAGAAAACTGTGAGTTAGGAGTCTGTCAGCACCACTTCCTGTTTCCAGACGAGGCTCCTGGCGGCTCTGGTGCTCAAGGGACGCAGGGGAACTGCAGGAAGTGTGAACACTTGTGTGCCGTTGCATTTACAGATGTTTGAGGGTAAAACATGCCCTTGGGTTTCAGATTTTCACCTCTAAAGAGCTGCGTATTGGACTTGAAACCAGAGATAATTAACCGTTTAAAGTGAACATGCAATTCAAACAGACCATATTTATTTCAAAAGCCACGCCAATCTGTTAACCAAAGTGACCTCCATGTCATATTGACTATTGACACTTTCTGATTATGCCATTTGGTTCTCATTAAGTCAAAGTAAATGAGCTAGAAGAACAAGGATCAAACATCAGTGCAAACCTGTATATGATTATGAATTTATTAGGGATGCACTGATGTATCGGCCGATAAAAGCAATCATTTTATACACCCAAATCAGAGATGGTCTTATCATTGGGCGATACTGGTGATGGCTCTACCATTGGAGAGAGTGTAACGGCTAACTTGGATCACGTGTGCCTTGATAGCCAATCACATTACAGCCTTGAGGTCATGGAGTTGTGCGACAGTCGAAATGAATGCACAATTTACTAGGGGTGTAACGGTACACGTATTCGTACCGAACCGTTTCGGTACAGGGCTTTCGATTCGGTGTGCAACCTTTATCAGTTAACAGTCGCTTGTTTTAAGCGCAGAACACACTTCAATCCGAGTTCCCACTCGAACATATTAAGTATTCAGTTCATTTTATCACGAAATTCAAACGATAAATGCCGTTTTGACGCTCTTTAATGTGACGACTGATCACTGTATAGGCGCGTCAATTCAAGCGGCCGCGGCGATCATCTCTTCCAGAAGAATAAACATGAATTAATATCTTAAGGTATGTTGAGGATAACACTTACTGAAACATATCGTATGTCGTGTAATCGCTCAATCAGTGTTTCAATCGCGGAAAGACGTCAAACAGGTTGTAAACAATGTCGCGCAGCTTCATTTACCTCAGAAGTCATTCAGTGTCCACAGTTGTTAATTCACTAGAGAAATCAACTCTTTCACTAAATATATGCACTATATATATATTCCACTTAACCTGTTAGTGATGTCTTGATTATTTAATGCTATGTTTAGATAAATCTGTCATGAAAATGACAGTCACTAAGATTATATTTCAACAACGAATTGGAGAAAATACATAGTTTTATAATTAGATTTAGGAGTTAATGCAAAAACTGCCTTATGTGAAGTTTACATGTTTGCACACAATGTGTTATTTGAGTGTTGATTATTATATCTAAACATGAATATCAGCTGTATACAGGCTCATAGTTTGGGCTCTGTTGTTAAGGGGTTAGTTCACCCAAAAATTAAAATTCTGTCATTAATTACTTACCCTCATGTCGTTCGACACCCGTAAGACCTCCGTTCATCTTCAGAACACAAATGAAGATATTTTAGTTGAAATCTGATGGCTCTGAAAGGCCTCCATTGGCTCAATGCACTTTTCACTCTCAAGACCCTTAAAAGGTACTAAAGACGTCGTTACAAAGTCCATCTCACTACAGTGGTTCTACAATAACTTTATGGAGTGACGAGAATAGTTTTTGTGCGCAAAAAAACCCTAAATAACGACTTGTATAGTAATGACGATTTCAAAACACGGCATCATGAAGCTTCGAAGCGTTATGAATCAGTGAGTCGAATCAGCAGTTTGAATCGCCAAATTTCAGCAGTTTGGCGGTTTGACACGCGATCCGAATCATGATTCGACTCACTGATTCATAACGCTTCGAAGCTTCATGATGCCGTGTTTTGAAATCGGTCATCACTATAGAAGTCGTTATTTAGGGTTTTTTTTGCGCACAAAAACTATTCTCGCCGATTCATAAAGTTATTGTAGAACCACTGTAGTGAGATGGACTTTGTAACGACGTCTTTAGTGCCTTTTAAGGGTCTTGAGAGTGTAAAGTGCCATTGTGCCAATGGAGGCCTTTCAGAGCCATCAGATTTACACTAAAATATCTTCATTTGTGTTCCGAAGATGAACGGAGGTCTGACGGGTGTCGAACGACATGAGGGTAAGTAATTAATGACATCATTTTCATTTTTGGGTGAACTAACCCTTTAACCTTTAATATTATAGTAATAATGGGTGAGTAAGGGCTCCCTATATACTTTACAGCATTATCTTTAAGAAACTTTTAGTTATAATTTAATTCATTTAAGGACAGACACAATTTTTTCAGTAAACCACTGTTTAATAAAAATAAAATAAAAAGCCATTTTTTAAAACCGCTGTACTGAACCATGATTTCAAAACCGAGGTACGTACCGAACCGTCAGTTTTGTGTACCGTAACACCCCTAATATTTACTCTTAATTATATGTGTATTATATTGGTTTCCCTTAAGAATATCGGTATTGGCAGATATCATTCTGAATAATCGGTGGAGAAATGAAGTATCTAGAGTTTATGGTCATAGTTGTAACTCCTTCCTCTCCGTCTGTGTTTTCAGGTATACCGCGGTTCCTCAGTCAGCCGGAAGCGGCGGCGGTGCGGGTGGGCGACAGCCACGTGCTGAACTGTGAGGTGAATCCGGATCTGGTATCCTTCATCCGCTGGGAGCGAAACAAAGAGCCGGTGGAGCTGGACCAGAGAGTGTTGGCGCTGCCCAGCGGTGCCCTCGTCATCAGTAACGCCACAGAGACGGACGCAGGCCTGTACCGCTGCGTGATCGAGAACGCCGGCCCCACCAAGACCAGTGAGGAGGCGCAGCTACAGATCCTGCCCGGTAATCATTACATACCGTCTAGAATCACAAACATATGTTCTGAATTAAAGGACAACTCCGGTGAAAAAGGAAATATTAAATGTGTAATTAACGCATGGTTACAGAGTAGATTGTTCTCTGGGATGCGTTTTCAAGAAAATCAAATGTAAAGAGTTTTATCTCTAAAAACAGATTAGCTTATATTAGCGAGTAAATGGGGCACAGAATAAGTCAAATTAAATCGCTAGTTAATACCACTAACAAGGCTCAAAATAGCCTCACACTGTGACGACCCTGAGTCTTCCTATTGGGCGGAATGGGAGAGCTTCCGATTGGGTCTCCTGCTAATTGACAATTAACTTGAGTGTGGTATATAAGTGTGTGTGTGTATCATCAGAGGTTACGCTCTCTGTGGGATAGACATTCCCAGAGGCGTCTCCATGCTGGATGTAAGCACTTACTGATTCTTTTCTTATTTGTTTGTATTTCTTAAGTCATGTAGCATATATGTATATTTTGTTATAAGTTCATTCATTCCTTGTTTACCCCTAGACTTTTGTTTGTTGTTGTTCTCTGCTTGCGGTGTCTTTATGCACAGTTTAATAAAACACTTTTCTTTGATTAGACCTTTGTTGTCCGATCCCCCTTTTATGTTGCGACTCGAAACGAGCAGGTCGTAACAACACTAACGCGGTAGCATAATGAGGGTCCCTACATGCAAACGAAAGCATTGAGAACTTTGTAAGTGTACAAACAGTTTAATAAGAAGATACTTTATAAAGACAGCACATTACGCGTATACAGACAGGAGCCATCTTGGAAAACAGTCTCTTTTAAAAAACTGAACGCAACAGAGACTAGCGCTTCCAAAGGATACACACTAAAGAGATGGCGGATTATTCAACCGTGGCTCGACTTGTCGAGACTGTTTTCCAAGATGGCTCCTGTCTGTATGCGCGTTATGTGCTGTCTTTATAAAGTATCTTCTTATTAAACTGTTTGTACACTTACAAAGTTCTCAATGCTTCGGTTTGCATGTAGGGACCCTCGTTATGCTACCGTGTTAGTGTGAGGCTATTTTGAGCCTTGTTAGTGGTATTAACTAGCGATTTAATTTAACTTATTCTGTGCCCCATATACTAGCGTTATAAGCTAATCTGTCTTTAGAGATAAAACTCTTTACATTCGATTTTCATGAAAACGCATCCCAGAGAACGATCTACTCGTGTTAATAACCCCTAGGTTCATTTTTCACCGGAGTTGTCCTTTAAGTTGTTTCCATGTTTCTCTGCTCTGATTGGTCAGATAGTCCAGTCTGTTGTGATTGATCTACTCTGCTCTGATTGGTCATCCTCATCGTTTGGAAGTGCATGCAAAGTGGATCTGTAATCTTTGAAGCTTTGCTGACCTTTTACATTCACAAACACCTCTATTACACTCTACGAATCTTAAGCATTTATTAATAACCCCTTTATTTCTAAAGTGTATTTTTTTTTATTCATGAGAAACATTAATTCAGTCAGGTGTGTCCAAAAAATTTGTATCCTCCTTAAAGGGTTAGTTCACCCAAAAATGAAAATTCTGTTATTACTGACCCTCATGTCGTTGGACACCCGTAAGACCTCCGTTCATCTTCAGAACACAAATGAAGATATTTTTGTGTAAATCTGATGGCTCTGAAAGGCCTCCATTGACACAATGCACTTTACACTCTCAAGACCCATAAAAGGCACTAAAGACGTCGTTACAAAGTCCATCTCACTACAGTGGTTCTACAATAACTTTATGAAGCGACGAGAATAGTTTTTGTGCGCAAAAAAAAGCTAAATAACGACTTATATAGTGATGACCGATTTCAAAACACGGCATCATGAAGCTTCGAAGCGTTCTGAATCAGTGAGTCAATTCATGAGTCGGATCACGTGTCAAACCGCCAAACTGCTGAAATCACGTGACTTTGGCGATCTAAACCGCTGAATCGACTCGCTGATTCATAACTCTTCGAAGCTTCATGATGCGGGGTTTTGAAATCGGTTTTCACTATATAAGTCGTTATTTAGGGGGTTTTTTTGCGCATAAAAACGATTCTCGTCGCTTCATAAAGTTATTGTAGAACCGCTGTAGTGAGATGGACTTTGTAACGACATCTTTAGTGCCTTTTATGGGTCTTGAGAGTGTAAAGTGCATTGAGCCAATGGAGGCCTTTCTGAGCCATCGGATTTACACTAAAATATCTTCATTTGTGTTCCGAAGATGAACGGAGGTCTTACGGGTGTCGAACGACATGAACGACATTTTACCCCATACCCTTAGGGGTAAAAGGCATATTACCCTGCATTCCTGACAATAAAAATGCAAGACATTGATTCAGATGTGATTTTTTTTCATGCCCTACTGAAACTCACACAATTGTGGGGAGAGAGAGAGTTTTAAAGGAAGCCTTCTGGAGCAGGACGGCCACATGTGGTGTTATCAAAGAGAACAATGTAATTTATGCTAAAGTTAAAGAGGATTGAGCTCCTTTGTGGCAGATACTCAGCAGGCAGATTTATTTTCCAGGCAGTCATGAGCACCGAGTGAGATATTAGAGAACGTAAATCAGGCCTGAAGCACCGTCGCCTGCTGAGGTTATCACACCAAACATGGAGCAGGAGGCAACAAGAGAGAGAAATAAAAAGTCCTTCTGAATTTCTTTTTCCCTGGCAGAGATAAATAAACAATGAGTATTAAAGAGAACTATTTTAAAAGCTTAAGACTGAAAGGTTAAGTGTATACGGTAAATGTTAAAAAAACAATAAAAGTAATTTCTAGAAGCTTCCCAACGAGAGGCACTTTAAAACATTTCTGTTTGTTTGAGCGTCATAAAGTCAACTTATGGCTCAACCAATAGTGTGAGTTTGGGGTGGGACTACCTGTTTGTCTGACCAATGGCTGCCAGAAGGAGTGTTTAGGAAACCTGTTTGGACCAAATGGAATTGTTTCAATGAATTTGGTGCAACTAGTGGAGTAAATAGGATACACTTCATCCTTTATCTGTAAGGTCAAACACTTTTCAGTCAATTTTCTTATTGTACAGCTTCTACAGTATTTTTGTCTGGTCTTCCAGTGAAAATAATTAAACTTCCTTAAAAACAAGATATACGTTTTCTTAGAGGGTAACATTCTGTAAACTGTATTGAATAATTGTCTGAAAAGAAAATTTGTGTTTTTCTGATATTTTTTCTTAGCCCACTTTTTAAGCCAAAAAACAGCCTAAATTGTGTTAAATTCGCACTTAACCCTTAAATGCAGGACTTTTTCCCCAAACATTCTTACAACATGGATAGATCTATACCTGTCTCGATAATATATAAAACTCCTGATATTAGAGCAACAATTACCGAAGGATAAAATAAAACATATTTTGTTCCCTTTTGGAGCTTGGAAGGTTCAGTTTGAGCAGATGTTTTATACCATCATCATCACTGTCCTCACAGAGCTCATTTCCCAGTACATTCAGCATCTGGATCATATTCGCCATCTCACGCATATTCTCAAAACTCATTTTCAACGTCTTCAGAATCAATATTTTGATCACTGACAGCTTCCTTCACCACATCCACCATCAAGTGACAGTGACAGTAATATTTGATTGTGTTCAGCACTTGCTCTGCTGTAAATCACTGAGCCATTTCAAGTTTTGCAGATTATGTATAATATTGTTTTGTTTTCTGCCTGCGGTGACTATGAGTGAAACGTCACTTCATCATTGTGTATCAGTCATTTCCACCTTGTGGAATAAAGGTGAATTGCAATTATTTCGTCATTATGAATTCATTTATTATTGTGCAGAAAAAAATACGTACACTTGCACACCTCGGGTTGTTAGCGACCCTATACAATTTTGACAAAAAACTAGTGGAAAAACAGGCATTCAATTATAATTTTATAATTTTTTTCTTGTTATATTGTTTAAAATGGATCGATTGAGGAATCCTAAGAAGGTTGATGTCTAACTTTAAAAAATGAATGAGGAGGAGGATAGTGAATGACGTCTTGGGTCGCTAAAGACCCAAGGTATGCATTTAAGGGTTAAAGAGACAGTCCCCTCATGTACCCACCTTCATGTGGTTGCAAACCTCTATGACTTACTTTCTTCTGTACCAAACGTTGAGAAACCAAATAATATTGGACCCCATTGACAATTTTGGAATGACTTGGGGGTGAGAAATAATTCACTTTAAATAAGAAAAAAGGTTTCCCAAAGAAGCAAGAAACATAAGCTTAACGTGACTATGAACCTGAAGTTACGATAGTCTTTTCTTCCCTATTGTAATGTATATCAGAGTGAAACGGCTTCACAAACAAGAACAAATGTAGGCCGGGGCTTGGTTTTGAACATGGGGAATTGATTGGATGGTTGTGGTTTGCTATTGGCCGATCTCACGTGAGTGACAGGTTGCCCCGCCCTCATCATCAGAGAAGAGAAGAGACGTTGCGGCAAGAAGAAGGGAAAGTTATTTTAAGATTACGAGGCACATGAATTTAAAACAATGATGTGCATGAATCAATTATTTATAATAAACACTGGAGTATTCAATAAAAAAAACCAAGCATACATTTTGATTTCATGGTGACTTTAAAAGTGAACAAAGTAATTAATTACTGTCATTTAATTTAACTTGATCTTTCTGTACTTTAATTATAGTTACCTCTGATGTCATTGCATTAAATGCTGTATATACTACAGAACAATTCTATATAAAACATCAAAATGTAATGTCTAATGTATGTTTTTAATGTACCTTTCTTCCTTTTAATAGGGAGAAGAATAATTTATGCAATGATATATTACTTACTGAAAGAATTAAAAGAGCAGCTTCACGTCTATCCTCAATTTATATGGGATTTAGAAATTAATTAGTAATAAGTAATACTTTTTAGATAGAGTAATTAGTACAGTAATCAAATTACTCTGTGGAAGATTAGCTAGTAATTAGTAGCTAGTAATGAATTTCTTTTTTAGAGTAACTCGCCCAATACAATGGGTTTGTCTCATTCAGTTCCCCAGCTCCCGAGCTCGTGAATCAGTATATCGTGTACACGGGGTCGGGCACTGGGAAGGACAGTAAAAGACGCTGGCTCACTACATATTGGGACACCGATTGACTACATCATTCAACATCATTAGTGGTATTTATGAACAACAGCAGAGCTGATATCTTTCTGACATTACTTGTCATGTTTTTTAAAGTACATTATGATAAATAATGTGCTTGTTACATATACGTTCAAAATTTCAGCCTTAAAGGTGCTCTAAGCGATCCTGGGTGGAGTAACTTCTTGTTGATGTTCGAAGTGTTGTCAAACAAAACAGAGGCTAGCTAGACCCTCCTCCTCCTCTTCCTCCTCCTCTTCCTCCTCCTCCTCCTCGTCCTCCCCTCCGCTCCGTGCTTTCTGATTGGAAGCCCTTCTGCCGCCTGAGATCTTGCCACCTTTCGAAGGCTTTTCCGATGTAAATTCGGGACTTTGCGCGTTCCTTCTCCTTTTCCTTTTTCGTTGCAAGTTGTTCATCAGAACGTCGTCTCTTTGGTCATGTGTCGGCCATATCAAAATCATATAATTTGAACTTCCCTCTTTATGCCTCTCTCTTCTACACACTAACCCCAAACCTCCACCCCCAAATCATTCTTGTCGGTTATTGGCTGGAGCACTGTTTTTTATGTTTCGTTGTCCAGACTGGCCAAGTTTTTGTTGCCGTTTGTGGAGCTTGTGCTGACTACAGAGACCGCGTTTTTTTTAGGGCTGGGTAAAAAATATTGATTTCTCGATTTTAATCGATTCTCACTTTTACAAAACAACAATTAGTCTATTTATTTTTTTTAAGAAATTCAAAAACATAAATATCGTTTTGGCGCTGTAGCGTGAGATCGCTCTGCCGCTCAGCTCAAGAACCAGCAGCGCGGAGCAAACATGAACGGATCTTCTCTTCCGCCTTAATACCAGAAACAGCACAAAATAAACATGAATGAGCTTCTGAAAGTGTGTTAAAAGATACAGGACAACTTACCGAAATCCATATCACGTCACATAGAAAAGTAAAACGGCTTACAAGTAAACAATGTCACGTCACATTTACCTCAGAAAAACCATATCCAGTGTTCATAAACTCGTTAGTCAGCTCGAAAAATTATCTCTAGAGAGGATCATTTTGCTAATTATATGCACCACATTACATAGGATATTCATTGTCAATGTTCTTCAATATTTAATAAATCTGGCAAGTTTTTATGCAGCCAGCCAGCCAAAAAAATAAATAATAATAATTGGAGTAGAATTATGATTATGTAATTGTAAAGTTAATATTATAACTTTATTATTATATTAAAAAAACATAATTTAGTGTCATTTAAGTGTTTGTATACAAATCAGTTTACCTTCAATATTAATAGGCTAATGTAGTATCAACTGACTCCCATAGTTTACAACATTAGTTCAGAAATTAGTTTTCCTTGAGAAAAATTTCCATGTATTATACCTGATACATAGCCTATCCAAAAGAATAGAAAAGAATCGAAAATCGAATCGAATTGTGAAATATGTGTCAATACCCAGCCCTAGTTTTTTTACAGTGTGTTCAGGGGACAGGCAGCTAGCGGATAGTGAGGAGATGTTTGCTGTATGTGACAAAAAATATTTTGGCCTAAAAACCGCGTGACATTGCTTTGAGCACCTTTAAATAAATTATAAATGTTAGCTATATTGTGTTCATTACCTCTCTAGTGATATATGTTTATGCTGAAATATAATACAATTATGGTTTCTGTTTTTAAAAACACATATCGCGTGTCGTTATCGGTCATTATGTCGATGTGTGTGTCAGACAGCGCGAGACTGCAAGGGGTTGTTTTTCGCAAGTTATTGCGTTTAATAACTATTTTTAACGTCAAGCAAGTGACATAAGTAACAGTCGTGTGCTCAGTCTATTCTCTGATATATGCATCAACCTAAAACGTACACTTTTCACAATGTTGAAGTAGCCTATTAAAATCATTCAGATATTGCGTGCTGCTGCGATATGCATATCGCAATGTGAACATTTGCGATATTTCAATAATTTCGATATATTGCGCAGCCCTTCTTAAGCCTTATTTATTTTTTGCTGTGTCAAGTGAGGCATATGTGCAGACACTGACTGCATTCATTTCTGTGTCCGGTGCAGAATCCGAAGAGGAGAGGACGCTGGAGTTTCTCCTGGAGCCTCAGCACGTGTCTAAAGTGGTCGGGGAGAGCGCGCTGCTCCCCTGTGTGGTGACGGGATATCCCACAGCCGCCGTCTCATGGATGCACAAAGACCAGCTCATTGAGGACAGGTAGGAATTTGAGTCTCCGTTTGCATCATCAAACAGCATTTTTGTCTTCACAGATCTCTGGGGTGGATGGATACACTGCTATTAATACATCCAGAGTCCTGCGCTCTAAATCAGACAGTGATTTCCACTAACAGGTCATTGATTCCTCGGTGTGTCGCTGCCAGTGTGACGAACATGAGCTTTGAGTCCCGCTGTGGCAGCAGTGTCCACTTTTAGGGATCGCTCTCTGCTGGCATAGAGCCCCGTCCCAGCTGCCCGAGTAAATAATTAGAGTGACGGCGCCCGCCTGAGAGGTGTAAATGCCAGTCAAGACTGCAAGCGTCTGCACCACACACACACACACAAACTCTCACACCTCTCTCATGAGAAACACTGGCAGGCTGTTCACAGATTAGACCTGGGAAGCCACTTTTTCATGCTTCATTCTCATCAGCTGCTGGGTGTCCGAAGGGCACGTGCCACCCAGAAATTGTCGCCAGCCGATGATCTCAACACTGCGTACTAATAAAAAAGATCTTGATACCAACAGGGTTTCCGCAGCCATGGTAAACCTGGAAACGTGGGAATTTTAAAATTCCCCAGAAAAGTGAAAACCAGAAAAGATGCACTGATTTTAATATTTTTCACAATTGTCTAAATTAATTAAAAATAAAACACTAAAAGCTAAAATCAGTTGTTTTAAATGCTACAAGTTATTTAAGGCAGTATACATTAAAGCTGCAGTCTGTAAGTTTTGCTTCTTTGTCGCCATCTCTGTTTGAAACCTGCAACTGCAGTTATTTGATGAATTATCATCTTTACGCGGGTTGTGCACCGTCACGGCTCCTCAGCGCGGATGAATCTAATGTTTTGAGGAGTGTGTGTGGCTGTTATTCATTCACCGCACCAGTGTGGATACTGTACTTCAGAGTCACAGATTCTACGTCTATGAGTAACAATGATTTCCCCGCAAAATGTCACCTGAACAAGTAACATGTCTGCCACTTTTGTTCAGACCAACTGAGAAAAAAAGCATTACAATAAATCACACAACCAACGGTGATTTAAATCTAACGATCGCTTCACTCATATCACATCAGACCTTGCAAATTATTCGTATTGTTATACTTTGTTCTCAAATTGTTAATGTTAACATCAGCATTGCGTGACTATGTGTGTATTAGCGTTACTGTAGATTTCAGTTTCTGTACAGTCTAATCTTTGGCTTTTGACTACGGGTGAATGTCCAGTTGTCACTGATGATTGTCGTTTGGATCTTTCTGGATTACAATCCACCATCTAAATGATAATTACTCCAGAAAAGGCTATAAATGATCCACCACTTGCAGCATCCTCGCATGCGAGCCGGACTCCATCTTTATATACAGATGTGATGTAATGATGCAAAGACATGCTCGCATTTCCCATGGAAATACACCAGTACCACTCAAATTATAACACATTATTACAAGCTTACCATTGTGAATCGGGCTAAGGTAAGGAGATTGTTTTGAACACTGGCTGGGTTTGTACTTGCTCAAATATTGATTTCGGATAATTTCTTACCAAAAAGAGTTACGGACTGCATCTTTAATTTATATGAGATTTTCAAAGATCACATTTAAAGCTGCACTATGTAACTTTTCCGTCCGCTAAAGATCGCCTATTCAAAACAAAGGCATAGTTTGATGACGCCACGTTTAAGCTCAGACTCAGGGACATGTGGTCTTCACCTCACAGCCGGTGGGAAAGAATCGGGATAGGACTCGGGCAGAAATCATGTTGATGTGATTATTAACGTTAATGTAGTGAAGCAGAGCAGGAGCGAGTGTTGTGGAGCTGAGGAACCGCTGGAGCGATTGTTAATAAGATGAACACAACACACGCCTCGCGAGCAGCGGGACTTTTATTATGACACAGTCTCCGGCACCACTTCCGCTCCTCCGCTCATGAGTGTGAGGAAACGCAGCTCTGATGATCATATTAGACACATCTGAGTGTGTTAATGATGTGATGACGTTACTCTGTGCGTTCTCTCAGCGGCTGCGATGACACTTGTTCACACTGCAGTGAGAGTAAAGCGTTTCTGCAGAATAAAACCAGAAACCGAGGGGAACGCAGATATGACGCAATTGACTGGCGACGCCCTCACACGTCCCAGTTCCTCGGTTAAAATAGCAATTTCTCACGATTTACAAATAGTTGGAAACATTTGGGATATTGTAAGTACTCAAATGATCGAATTTTATAACACCGGCCTATTGGTTTGTGGATATTTTACTGCAAAAATGTTACATATTGCAGCTTTAAAAGTGGTATTAAATGGTTAGTTCAACCAAAAATGAAAATTCTGTCATTAATTACTCGCCCTCACTTCGTTCCGTAAGACTTTCGTTCATCTTCAAAACACATATAAAGGTATTTTCAAACCTGAGACCATTTGAAACTGGTCCTTCCACCAGCACTTTAAAGGTTCGAAAAGTTCATAGAAACATAATCTACATGAATCGAGCGATTAAATCCATGTCTTCTGCATGATGACGTGTCGTGGAAATTATTCTATCTTCAAAGTAATTAGGATTCAGAGAAGTAATGAAAGGTTTAACAATTGTTTATTTCTTGCAAGAAAGGCATTTCATCTCTCCGAGCTTTCAGAGAGCGAAGGCAAAGCTTTATACCCTCGCGCGCACAACCTGCGCACTCAACATCCTCTTTATTTTCTTTTGTAGCTTGCACACGGAGGATTCACAGAAGTCACGTATCAAAAACACATAAACATAGCATTAATCATGACGTAGTCCTTAATATAAATACACTCTGTATCTGCCTGTTGCCATGCAGAAGTTTCCTCTTTTACAATTTCTCTGTACTAGGCCTTTTCCTGTTATTTAGTTTCGGCGAAACTAAGCAGAACTTAATGTTCTCTGAAGTTTATTTTAATAAGGCATCAAAACTAAGCAGAACTTAATGTTCTCTGAAGCTTTACTTAATAAGGCATTGGTTACTGAAAATTATATGTTAAAGCATGCATTCGAATTTCCATAACACATGACCGCTTTATATGATGAACAGATTGAATTGGTCAAAAGTGCTTGCTTGACACGTGGGAACCAATAAACAGTCAATGGACTTTCAATGGAGGGACAGAAATCTCAGGTTTCAATAAAAATATCTTCCTTTGTGTTTCAGTGAGGACTGAAACTCTTGTGTTTTGTGACATTAAATGATGAAAATGTTCATTTCTGGGTGAACTATACTTTTAAATGATTCAAATTTTTAAATAATGAGATTGATTTCTTGATAATGGCAAAGTCAATCCACATGTGGCCATGCACAATTAAAGAATGACTGGAAAAGTCAAAGAAAAACCAAAAGGTGTAGAAACCCTGTTCTTTTTTCTTTCTTTTTTTGCAGGGTTTTATACTTTTAGTACATTTCCCCATACAAACTTCTCACAAATTGATTATAAACTAGATTTGTGAGTGGTGCTTTCCATACTTTGAGAAAAGAGGAAAGAAAGAAGTCCACTTTCTATGATATTCCTTTGCCTCCTTTTAATGCAACTGGTACTTTTATTGTCCAGATTGCTTAGAAAATAATATCACACCTCTCCCAAACAAAACACTCAGTTTGTGGTTATCTTTTCTGTAGCACAAAAAGTGCAGAACGAGGACAAAGTAATGTTCTTAGATTAGTGGTTTGCTCAAATCCCTAACCGTTAGCTCAAGCAATTTTAATAGTGTTTCTTTCCTTAGTAAACACCACTAATAATTGCCTTCCAGTAAGTTTGTCACAACAATAATTACCACATGCATTGGCTTGAATGGAAGTATCCCCATGAGTTGCCATCTTCACGAGATGACTTCATTAATCAAACTATCTGCTTGTGGAACAAGGGCTGGGGGTTATTTTAACACCGAATGCATTCTCAAACTTAGAGGAATGAAAAGAGGATGTTTTTGCTCTTGAAAATTAAAAAGTGCCTATGAGATTAGACAGGGTTGGACTGTCAGTGAGTAATTGGGAATGTTGAATGCAAGAGCATTGGGGAATATTTGCGAGAACGTTGGTATTATCAGACGAGGCATTCAACCCTTCTTGAAGCATCTGAGTTTATGAAAACGCTTTGCGTGCAGCTCAGCGCCTATAGGGATTAACCGCGGTAAAGGGACGAGTCGGAGAAGTGGAACAAGAGAGAGCGGAGAGATGAAAGGGTACAGTGAGAGTGACTGTTGATTGCCTCATATTGGGGTCCGTATTAAGTGTGACTTCAATCCTCCGAATCTTAAGACACAATTTAAACGTCGCACAAAACGTGTTCCTTTGATCATACGCCGCAATATGCATCTCCAAATATTTCCATAGTACAGAAGCATTCGGTTCATATTGTGTGCATGAATATTTTATGATGTAAACGGGTCTACACATAAAATGAACTCTAATACTGGACAATTTATTTAGGCCATTTGTATAGTTTACCTTATGGATTGATTTTCCTGATGGAAAAACAGTGTCATTGAGGTGGTTTTGGGGGTGATTCTATAATTGCAGGGACATTTGGTGTCCAAAGTCATTATTTTTTTCTACTTTAAAAACAAAAAACAAAGTATTTTTAATTATTTTAATAATTTGTTACTCATTGTCATGGATCACAAGATGTTACAAGCCATTATTTTCTGTAAAAAGTCTCTTATATAGCTGAAAATCATGATTTTGTGTCCTAATTAGTGTATTATTATGCCATCATGTGTCATTGTGCGATCAAAATATTTTATTTAACTTTTCTTTTGGTAATATTTCATTTATTTTATTTATAAAAGCCCTAAATAGTCATATTCCTAATTCAACAACATTAAATTGTTTAAACATAACTTTTATCTTATGAAAATGTTCATAAGTAGTGCGTCAACTCTCTTACCGTGCCATATTTTGCTGTTAAATTGGTGGAATTATCTCCCACAACTCTGTGAGATACAGGAAATGATGTCACTTTCCTTCATTTAAGATCTGAAGCTCTGAACAGTGTGTGTGCTCTCTCTGAGAAAATATTCTAAATGGTTATTTACTAAATAGTAAAACGTAAAATTTGTTACCACAATATCAAAAGGAAAACAGAAATTATCTATGATCACACAGTGGGTTGTTTAAAAGTCTTTTAATCATGATCTTATCATTTATGTTAGCATGTGGAGATTTGGCTAATAAAAGTTAAAAATTGTCAATCCTGTTACCGTCAAACTCTTCAGAGTAACAGAGTTGACTATGTTGAATACTTTAAAGGGAAAAAATCGATTTAAAAAAAGTTAAAGTAACGTGTCTGGCAACCACTGAATTATTAAAATTGAATACGTTTTCAAACAACACTGTAAATAATTTCTGTTAATGAACAGTTTTTTTTCCCCTTAACTTTTTGAAATGCAAAATGTATCCAATTATACCATCACTCTTTGGAATAGGGCAGCTGGTCCATCGATCCCTGAGGCGTTCTCATCCACACCAGTTCAGTGAAACCACTGATCATTCAACTAGCCATTCATCCTGTCCCCTTGTTCCCCTTCACTCGATTCTCTGGAACCCCATTTAAAATCCAATTTGGGGTTGATCATTGTCTGACACTCTCCCGATCTATAAAGGTTGGCTGAAATTATTGCAGGATGGACATTAGCGGAGTTGCTTATCAATGTTAATGGCCTATAATTCCTGCAGCCTTTTGTTCAGGATATGTATTAACAAGATTAAATGCTGTTTTCAGCTCATGCTCTCCCGATATCAAATTTATGCTTTTTGTAATAGTCTGGCTGTGTAATGTTCAGCCAGAGGGAGGGGGGAAAGTACACTTTAGCATTTTAAAAACAGTATTTATTACGGAAATGATATGCATTAAAAGATTATACTTAAAGGTGCTGTATGTAAGTTTTTCACTCTACTAAAGGCAGCGACTATTTACCCTAAGAGGTTAAGCCTGTCTGGTTGAAATGTTTGAAAATGATTAACTTAGAAATTTAGAAAAGTAATCAGTTACATTACTTTAATACAGTAATTTAAATAGTTACACTACTTGTTACATTTTAAATAGAGTAACTTGTAATCTGTAACCTATTACAGTTCCAAAGTAACCCGATACACTTTTTTACAAAAACATAATTAGAACATGTCTTGTTATATTGTTTGTAATAAATAGATTGAGGAATACTAAAAAGGTTGATGTCTAACTAAAAAAATGAATGAGGGGGAGGCTAGTAAATCCCGGGTCACTTAACCCTCTGGTGCTCTAATGTCATTTCTGTCCGGAAAATTTTCTGTTTTGAAATGTAAAAATTAACAGCTTCATTGGAATGATATGACACTTGGTGACTTTTCTTGCATTAGGTATGTAAACACACAAAAAAAATTGGGGCCGTGATTCGAGCATGCTAAGTGGTCGTAAAAAAAAAAGTAGCGTTCATTGTCTTCGGTCATAAATGACCGACCATAGGAAATGAATGGGAAATCGGCAAAAACACAACAATTCACCGATTATTTGTGTGTACAATCTACAAATCGGCAACAATGCTGAAAAAAAGTACACAGCAGTAAAGGGGTGACACTCTAAAACATCAAGAGTGTTATTTTGACACATCCACTCACACACACACGCACACATGGACACTTATACACACACACACACACCTATGAAAAACTGAGCCTATGAACCACATTTCGAATTTTTTTAAATCACAGCCTCATCGGAAAAATATGAAACTTGGTGACTTTTCCAGCATTAGGTATGTAAACACAAAAAAATGAAAACAATTTAAATGAGGGCATGATTCGAGCATGCTAAGTGGTCGTAAAAAAAATACTCCCGCTTGTGCTCTTCGGTCAAAAATGACACCATAGGAAATTAATGGGAAATCTGCAAAAACACAAATTCACAGAAAAAATTTTATATTTCTAACAAAAAAAAATGATCTAAAACTTTATAATAAATAGTCTTTGAGATTTTTTAAATATATATTCAAATCCATCAACAACAAAAAAATCATTAAATGTGTTCAAAACAGAACTAGGGAATTCTCAAGCCTCTCCATAGAGACCTCTGGTTATACCCATGGTTGCATGATTTCTTAAATAATAATTAAGAAGGCGCCAATCTGCCTTCAAAAAAATTCATTTTGAAGGCCTAGTCTCAATTTTAACCTGAAGTACTGCAATAATAAAAAAATAAAAAATGTTTGTATACTTTTCAATGGTAAAAATAGACCATGATTATTGCATAAATATTAAAAAATAGCATCAAATCATCTCAAAATACAAAATTAAAAAGAAAAAATATTATTGAAGAAAAATAAATTGCATTGGTTTTACTGGAGTGGAGGAAGTTTAATTTTTAGGTGTCCGGTCACTTACACTGGGAAGACAACCAAGGCAACCCCTAAACGAAGAGCACCAGAGGGTTAAGACCCGAGGTATGCGTTTAACCCTTTAACTGTCGTTTAACCCTTTATTACAAAATATTTTTACTGTTAAATTACTATAAAATCAAAGCCATATGTCTGACCAAGTTGTGTTCCAAATTCGAAGTTGATATAACAAAAATGTAAGTTCGTATGAGATTGAGTTTAGGGGCTGTACGAAAAATAGACACAAGTAACAAATTAATACATTTCAAATATCCAATTGTCCAGATATCACAAAATATGGAACCTTGAGACTCAGACCTTCCAAAGATATGTGTTTTGTCAAGATTAGAAAAGGTTTTGATTATAAAGTTAAAGTAGTAATATGAAACCTGAGGCCGCCCACAAGGGGAGGAGCCCACTAAAATAATTTAGATACAAGATTGCAGGCGAATTCCCAATTTCCAATTTTAAATGGTTTTAACAGGATGAATTTTAAGTTAGTAAGCTTTTGAATGATACCTGATTTATGAATTTAAGGATTTATGAAAAAAGGCGATACATAAAAAGAGCCCCAAGCGTCCTGCTAACAGTTAAAGGTCCCATGGCATGAAATTTTCATTTTATGAGGTATTTCAACATTAATATGAGTTCCCCTAGCCTGAATATTGTCCCCAAGTGGATAGAAATGTTGATCGGGGTAAAACCGAGTTCTGGCTGTCTTTCTCTGCCTTTGAGAAAATGACAGGCCAGACGAGCCAATCCTGAAGTCTCCTGGTTTGACGTCCAAGCAGGAACGGTTTCCTCCCTTTCCTCCGCCTAGAGAATCTGGCACGCCCATGCAAACGCTCGAGAGATCATTACTTGTGAACGAGTGAACGCTGGCAGTTTCTCAGTGTTTGGATGTACAAATGAAAACAGAAGTCTTTTTTCAGTTCCTTCTGATCATAAGATCATTGATTTCTTATGTGTAGCTAATTATTTATTATTCGTGCACACACAGTGGCTTCTCTCTCCAGACAGAACAGTGTTTTCGTGTTTTCTATCTTCTGAGTCAGTGTTTTTGTACGTCCTCGTCGCGTCTATCTGTTCTTAAATGTGCATACAGTCGGGAGTTTCTGCTCAACATTTTGGCAGAGCCACATCTTTAGAGATAAACCTCACACACGCCGAAGCTCGGCCTTCAACATCCCCGACCCACAGTACTGCATCTGGCCCACAGCGGAGGCACCAAACGCGGCGTGAGATTAAGCAGAAGGGGGTAAGCATGAGGGTATCCGGCTAGGCTAGCCAGCTTTCCCCACAATAAACTGGATTACATTCGATTACTGCTGTTGTGTCTTTGTTTGCGCTGTGTAAGTTACTCAATGCGCGTCACTGACGCTTTTCATATGATTGGAACATATGTAGAAATAATGCTTTAATCAACACTTACTAACTTGTTCATCTCGCTGTAATGGTACATTGCATGTGTTACAAAGTTGGTAATAATGATGAAGACGGACTCGGTGTGACTGGGACTCGTGTTTATTCAGAACTCTCAGATACAAACACAATAAACTTGCGCTGACAGACAGCGCTCTCATAACTCAGTAGTTACTATAAATAACTTTGTAAGCAATCGCTCCGTCTCCGTGATGTCCGGTTCACGAACGAATCATTCTTTTGAATCGGTTCTTTTTAGTGAACCGAACCAGTTCACCAAATCGGACTGAATCGTTCTAAACGGTTCGCGTCTCGAGTCAGCGCTGATCCATAATTTACTAAAGTTACTAACTTTCTGACATGAGTGACAGTCCCTCCGACTAGAAATAAACTAATAACCTGAAGTATATGCTGTAACTACAACAGTTCACCCTGAACTGAGACATGCTGAGAGAACTGATGAGAAGTGAACTCAGGTCCATCCGTCTCTCTGGCAGCAGCTCGTGCGTCGTAGACCTCGTTAAACCACGCCCCCTCCGCTCATTTCAAATGCAAAGATGTCAGCCAATCACAACAGTGGGCGTTTTTACTGAAGTCTCACAGCAGACACGCCTCTTGTAACAGGGCCTTCAGCCACAGGGCAAACAGCAGTATAGAAAAAATGCCTTTTATTTCTAAATTATGACATTTTATGATGTAAAAATCATACTAACAATATAAGTACACCTCAGGAAACACTATATAATAATAGAAAAATGCCATGCCATGGGACCTTTAAGGGCTTAAACGTTAAAATAGCATGTTTTCCATTAATTATCTGTTTTCTGTTCTAATAAATTCTAATAAAAATGGCAATGGTCGAAATTAATAATTGGGGTTAAAGGTGCAGTGTGTGAATTTTAGCGGCATCTAGTGGTGAGGTTGTGAATTGCATCAGCCACCGCTCACCCCTACCTTTCGACGCACGTAGAGAACGGTGGCCGACACAGGACACAAATGTCATCGTCTGAACAGCAGTAGAAGTTTGTCCGTTTAGGGCCACCGTAGAAAAATGACAGCGCAAAATGGCGATTTCACTGTAAGGAGACCCGCGGTGTGTGTAGATAGAAACGCCTCATTCTAAGGTAATAAAAGCATAACTGCTCATTATGTAAGGTCTTTACACACCACTGAAAACATAGTTATGTATATTATATTGCATTTCTGTCAATAGATCCTCATAAATACTACACACTGCACCTTTAAGTACTGAGTAATATTAATTAATGACATGTTACTATAGTGTTAGGATTTGGTTTAGGGTTTGTTGCATACAATTATGCAACATTTTCTGTTATTACTGTAATAAGTACATGTAACACGAGTTAAAAACGAAAGAATCTAGTTTGTTGCTGTATATATGTTCTGTTTATTCCTACCCTGACCTTTTACTGTCTGGAGATAGAGGGTTTCCTCCCATATGGAACAGAGAAACAACACAGTCCATCAGTCCACACAGATGGAGCCTATGGAGCTCCCTCATGTGTGTGTAGGGGGAAAAGTGTGTTCCCAATGTCGAGAACCAAACAGTGCTTTATTGACCGTGGAGGCATACCAACTGCTCTGATTCCCTGGCACTAGCTGTGTGCCCGTCTCTCAGGATGGGATAGGCGATGATGAGTCTCTGGGCAGAGAGCTGGGAGATAATAGCAGGTTCGGAGACACTCGGGCTTCTTAGTGGGAGTGTAACAACAGGCTGGATTCACTGAAAGATAAACACTTAAGACTGGCAAACAGAGCTGGAGGGAGGAAAGCCATTCAGTCTATAAAAGAGAAGCCGAGAAAGAGAGTTTGGTATTATTGTTTGGATCCCAAGGAATATCATTTATAGTGTTGTGTTTAAAATCCAGTCCATGTTACAGCTAATTCTGGCCCCGGACTGAAAAAGGAAGTGGTCGCCTGATTGATGTAAAGTGACTAACCGCTCCGTTGTTTACTTCTCTGCTCGATTTCAGATCTCTTGAGTATGTTTCATTGCTATGATTCAATGTTTAGATACACATCTTCTGTGATGAATATGTTTTTATAAATGGAGTTCATTCTGGGTTTTTTGGAGCCATGCTGTCAAAAGTTAAACGATTAGTTCACTTTTAAATAAACTTTTGCTGATAATTTTCTCACCTCCATGTCATCCAAGATGTCCATGTCTTTCGTTCTGCAGTCAAAAAGAAATTACGTTTTTTGATGAAAACATTCCAGGATTTTTGTCCATATAATGGACTTCAGTGGGACCCAAACGGTTCAAGGTCCAAAGGACAGTTTCAGTACAGCTTCAAAGGGCTTTAAACGATACCAGACGATACCAGATGATGAATAAGGGTCTTATCTAGTGAAACCATCAGTTTCTGCGAGAAACCGAGCAGTATTTATGCTATTTTTTTAACCTCTTATCAGACAAACGTGATTATCTCTGAGCTCCGCCATAACTTCCGCTAAGTGAGGTCAAAATACGAGCGTGGTCATAGATGTATACGTAGATGCCTCATTAGCGCCTGCATGGTTCAGTAGAATGAGGCATCTATGATCGATATTTCTATGACCACGCTCGTATTTTGACCTCACTTAGCGGAAGTTATGGCGGAGCTCAGATAGGATCACGTTCGTCTGTTAAGAGGTAAAATAATAGCATAAATACTGCTGGGTTTCTCGCAGAAACTGATGGTTTCACTAGATAAGACCCTTATTCATCGTCTGGTGTCGTCTGGTATCGTTTAAAGCCCTTTGAAGCTGCACTGAAACTGTCATTTGGACCTTGAACCGTTTGATGCCCATTGAAGTCCATTATATGGAGGAAACCCCTGGAATGTTTTCATCAAAAACCTTAATTTCTTTTCGACTGCAGAAAGAAAGACATGGACATCTTGGATGACATGGGGGTGAGTAAATTATCAGCAAAAGTTTATTTAAAAGTGATCTAATCCTTTAATATTTTAATATTTTAACTAGATATTTGCATGTTAGCAGTTCTTTGATATCAGTTAATGGTCGCATGAGTTGCAGGTAAACAAATTAATTATTATGAATCTTTTATTAGTTTTGTTTTATTTGGATTCTTTTTATTTTAATTAGACATTTTATACTAATTTATTGGGCAAATCTGTGGATTGTGTCGGTGCATCACAGTTGCTGTAATATTTTTACTCTGATTTCTTCTTTTTGTTTGTTTTATTGTTGATTTTATTGTCCATGTTATGTTAGTGTATAACCACAAGATGTAAGGAATGGTTGTATTAAAAAAAAAAAAAAGATTATTGAATTAACCCTCCTGTTGCTGTTCATTTATTTTTGACCAGAAATGTTTATGTTTTATTGTTTTAGAATATTTTAATTCACCGGAATGGAACGAAACTTGGTAAAGGTTTTGGCACTTGCTGTGTGAACACAAACAAATTCTGAACATGATTCGAAAAGGTTCCCGACAAAAATGGTTACACTTGTATTGTTCCCGGTCAAAAATGATCGCATGGGAAATTAATGGGAGACGCTTTTCGTCTAGTGGAAGCGTTTGGTACTGCACCCAAACAAAATCTGACTGAAAGCTCATTTTCATAGATATCAACCTCAAATTTGGAACATAACTTATTTAGATTTGTGGCTATGATTTTCTAATCTTTTTTTTAGTAAAGCGTGTCCTGAAAATATATATTTCATCTTAAAATTGAAAATTGTGTTTTTGTGCATTTTCCATAACAATAAATGTTTTTTCACTTTTTTCAAGTTCACTATTTCTGAACTTCAGCAATAATCTGCTGAGTGTCGTCTTTAAAAAGAGACCAAACTTCAGTCTGTGCTCCAAAGCTTTCAATATTTACGACAATTGTAGAAATTGTATTTTCAGGTTCATGCATAAATATAATTTCGTTCCATAACATCCCCTAAAAATACTGAATATTAAATAAAAAAACATTATCAAGCTAAAATATAGTACAATCATTTCATTTAAATTTTTGACCGACACGCGAACAGTATCAGAGGGTTAAATATCAGCTTTTTTTTATTAACACATTTAACATATTTTATAGAAATATATTGGAATTTATAGTACAGGAAAGTAAACAGCTTGGAGCTTGCTGTTTTTTGCATGCAATATTTGCATGTAATATGCGTCAGATGTTCCCTGAACGGTCCGTGTGTGGGCCGTCTGAGGGTAAAACTACAGTACATCGTTTATGACTTTGCTGGAATGGAAAGTGAAGGGTTGGAATGCATTGTGCTGGATGTCTGTTTTATTGTTTGGCAGGACATTGCCGCTGTTGTACAAACCGTGCAGCACTATAGCAGGATTCATTTAGCCAAATGTCCAGCAGCTGTTAGTCACTGGAACATATGAATTTTGTGCCTCTCTCTCTCCCATTTCTCTCTGTAAGGAATGACTGTGTCCTCTAGGTGCACTCAACAGTAATGATACATCCACGGCTAAATCCAGCCGCGTCCGCCAGTTCATTCAGACCTCTAATGTGCGTGTATTACGCAGGCTGTGGCTTTGGGCTTATAGTAATGTGCTAATCAAAATATCGGTTAACCATTGGAAGAACCTGCAAAACAAATAAAGAAAGGTATGATGACGGTCCAGCTGGGAAAAACAAACACTCTGACTCATTGTAAAGATGAATCTCTTCATATTGATTTTAAGCCCTGGTATTAAGATGCGTTTTGGTCGATCGGATCACGAGTAGACGAGGGAGACACATTCCCGTTTACACCTGGTGTTTTAATCCGTCTCTTTTGTCCACTTTCAACCACTTCTGTCCTGATTTCTTCGAGGGGAGGGTCTATGGGCGGGTACATGTGTGGGCTTTTTCAGATCTTTCCATCTAATGGACGAAATAAGCTTGCGTGATTTACATATGAACACGACTGGAGCCGACGGAGAAACACACGGAGAGCATCAGCTTTAGTTTCTGCTCTGACAGACACAAGACCAGCCGAACGCTGCGAGTGTGTGTTATGCCGAGTTCACACTGCCTGATTTTGACTCACCGACAGGTTTTGCGAAATTGCTGCCAATTGCCCGAAATCATAGGCAAATCAGTGCTCGTGCACGTGAGTAACAATCACGCAGTGTGAATTATCAAACATATTTATTTATCGACGCAATCAGAGAGAATCGCTGACGAGTAGCCCGTGAGATATTTGGCATGCTAAATGCTATTTGGACCTGTCGGCGATTCTTGCTTTGTGAAACGTGTTCTGACTGAAAAATACATCGGCGATGACCTACCAGTGTTAATTTTGACAGCAAATTTTGATTTAGTTTTAGTCATAGTCTTTTGACTAAAATGCCATTTAGTTATAGTCATATTTTAGTCACCTGAATTGTTTTTAGTTTTAGTCGACTAAATATCATATCGAATCAGTGAGTCGATTCAGCAGTTTGGATCGCCAAATTTCAGCAGTTTGGCGGTTTGACACGCGATCCGAATCATGATTCGACTCATTGATTCATAACGCTCCGAAGCTTCATGATGGCGTGTTTTGAAATCGTCATCACTATATAAGTCGTTATTTAGGGTTTTTTTGCGCACAAAAACTGTTCTCGTCGATTCATAAAGTTATTGCAGAACCGCTGTAGTGAGATGGACTTTGTAACGACGTCTTTAGTACCTTTTAAGGGTCTTGAGAGTGAACCGTGCATTGTGCCAATGGAGGCCTTTCAGAGCCATCAGATTTCAACTAAAATATCTTCATTTGTGTTCTGAAGATGAACGGAGGTCTTACGGGTGTTGACAGAATTTTCATTTTTGGGTGAACTAACCCTTTAAGGCATGGGCGTCGGAACCATTGTATGTGGGTGGGACAAGACCCACCCACTTTTTACAATCAATGATATTGGACCCACTCACTTTTATCGTCTCTAATCCAGCACATGTCTGTTTACCTACCCCTAACCAATAAACACTTATTATTAAACACGTTAGACACTTCCACTTTTCTAATATTTTCTTCATTTTTATTGAAAATAAATGCCTTTCCGATCTGATTTGTGATTGGAAAAGGGAGTAGAGTTAATTCGGCCTAAGGCGGATTCGAACCGCGGGTCGATTTGCGTCAAAACTTGATGCCATGCATCTTACCCCTACACTATAGCCGATGTCAAAGATATAGTGATTTCCGTAAACTTGTCTTGTCCAACCAGATGTTTAGCAAACAAGACGATATATTTGTACTTAATGTAAATGGAATCTATTCCAGTAAAAATGTTCTGAGAGAGGACCCACCCACATTTTTTTGCTTCCGACGCCCATGGATTAAGGGATGTAGAATAAGGCATTAATAAGTGCTAATAAACAGCCAATATCATATTAATATGCATGATGATAAGCGACTAGTTAAAAGTGAGAATTGGACTCTAAACTAAAGTGTTACCATAAGGTTTTCTTCATTACAATATCAAGTTTGTATCTCCCTGAAGGGTGGAAACCATCTGGTTTTAACTGGATTTTCCAGTAGGGTAACACTCGACTCTTGATGGTGGCATCAGAAGGAATAGTGTCACTACCCTCATTCAAGCCTTGGCACAGCTTTAGTAGCTGCTCTGTTTGGAGTCACAGCCATAGAGCTGAACAGTTAAGGATGGAGACCATGCCAGAACCTTCTGAGCTGTTGACAAGGCAGCCTTTCATCTCGCTCGCTTGTATCTTATGACGGCATCAATCACAGGCTGGCTGCTCTGAGGCAGGTTGGGTCAGCGCCACCGGTAGTTTGGTGTTGGATTTCTGTTGACGGATGCCAGTAGTTTGGCCTCAGAGCCACACACTGGATATCCATCACGGCAGATGTAGCGCTAGCTGTTAGCCCTAACCTGCCTGTAGCCGTGAGCTGCTACATATTAGTTCTGGGTTATTTGAGGCGACGCCACACATAGAACCGAAGCATTACTGCTCCCTAAACACTCCTAATGCACCGACGACCCTGAATGGAGAACAGTGTGCGTCCAACTTACACAAGTTGAGGAATTTTAAGGAACACTGTAAGGGGAGGAGACGGCTCATTTGTTGAAAAATGAATGGGAGGAATTGTGGCGTTTAACTCTTTCCTCACCAGCGTTTTTGCCAGCATTTTTGATTATTTTCACAAAAGTTGTCATGGCCCCCAGAATTCATTGTTATTCTAGCTTCATACATTTTTTAATCAACACTTGAATGTGGAGTTTTTCTCACGTGGAAGTCGGTAAAAATAAATGTGCATGCCACCTCGTGCATTCAGATGTGATTTATTCACGGTTTTGTGATCGGGAACAGCAGTGCTGCTCACGTGCTCAATAACATGATTGTCTGCTGTAAATAAAATGTCCTATGCTTGGTATAATAAGAATAAATGCATATTTAATTTAATAATAGGAAAATAATATCCAAATTATTATTTAATTATCTAAATCTGTTTAAAAATAGGAAGATATATAGATGCACGTTATAGTTGAAATGGTTTTTTGTCTTGTATTTCATCTCAAAATAAAGGATGTAATTTTATTCCACATGGAAATAAGCGGAGATAAGTGAACACACTCTTATTTACATGAGGTGACCATGAAGCTGTGGTTATTTTAACAGATATAATCGCTGCCGTAATAACGGCCCATTTCAAATGTTTACGTGCTTTTCTTCTTTTTATTTTTTGTGCGGTGATGAAATATATCGCTCTTATTAATACTCACCAGCATTTCATAAAAGTCTAGATGTTTAAAATGCATCCAAATTACAGCGAAGTGCAACCGTACGGTGCTCTGCAGGGGTCAAAAAGGATATAAACAGTGAATTTTGAAGTGATATATTCTTGAAAACTCAGAGATGTGGATTCGGACGGCAATTAAATCACCACACGACCTTGGTGTTTGTCTAAAACATCAGTAGGTAATTCGGCCGGGGAATTTTACGCGGGTGGTGGGAGAAAAACACTGACATTCTGGATTCGGACGGCAATAAAATCACAGACTAGCCCCTGTCAATTATGAAAATACCTTACGACCCCATGAGAAACAATTACCATCCGAATAGGGCTCAAGACTATGTCTAGGTCAGATTCAGAACGATGATCAAAACACAGATGGAGTCCATCAACACCCCAAAGCTTCACAGTCCTAGAGCTCGTCCTGGGTCAACATTTCATTCATTAACATTAGGCAGTTTTGATTTATATGCGTTTTATGTTGATGATCGCATTATTTTACATATGCATATGATTACATATGATATCACTTGTTTCTGCTTCTTCTTCGCCTGTGTTTTGATCAGGAGATTCTGTACTCGTTCAGAAAATGCCCCCTACCGTATAACAGTGAGAACACGGAAAGCCAGAAAATTCCATCAATGGTGGGGAAAGAGTTAATATGTGTTGTTACATACTTAAAGATGTAAAAGGGATGATGACGCAACATTTACGCATATAACTGTTGCGGTGTGTGCTGGTAACAGAAACAACCAACAGACGAAGTACAGCTAACGTTTAGTTAATTTATTGAAGGAAGTGTAAGGAATTTATAAAACAAATATAATGAACATAAAAATATGAAAAGATAAGGAAAACCGCAAACAATGAAAGCAAGAGGGTCGCCCAAATCAATTAAATATTCAAAACAAAAACCCCATGATTATTAACCCAGACCTCTAAACTACCTAATAAAGAAAAATGCAGAAACCAAACTGAGATCTTCAGCGTATTCGACGCCTTAAATAAACTACATTCTTAATGTGCAGAAAACTGTTTCTATGTGCTTTTCCATACGAAATAGGTCTGCAAGGGATGTATTTGACATGCGGATCAAGAGGGAAGTAATTAAATCAGTGAATGAAGTCAAGTACCTTGGCATCATTCTGGACAAGAATTTAAAATTTGATTGTCAGGTTAAGTACTTCTGCGAGAAGGTTAAACCTAACCTAAACTGTTTTTGTGTTATTAGAAGGGATTTGTCATATCAAACTGCAAAACTATACATGCATGCAATGGTATTTTCACATTTATCATATTGCATTACATTATGGTCACAAGCCTCCAAAACAAAATGAAAGCCTATTAGTTCAATATACAAACAGGCATTACAAGTTATGGACCAGAAACCAATGAGATAACATCGCTGTAATGTTTTAAAAAAGCATAACCTTCTTAGCTTTGACAGTTTTGTCGATTTTAATCATCTCAAACTGGTTTTTAAATGCCTGATGAATCACGTGTCACCTCTGAATTGGTCAGTAGGCGTCAAACACACAAGCCACTATCAGTGCTGACTGTATTGTCCCAAAGTGTAAGACGTCTTTTGGTCAGTCTGCTTTTTCGGCAAAGGGGCCAAACCTCTGGAATGCTTTACCTACTAATTTAAAATTAGAGACTAACGGCAATGCTTTTTACAGAGCACTTAAACAATGGTTAAAAACAAAACAACAGTGCTTGCATGAATAGCCTCACACTGGGTAATATTGTCTGATCATGTTGTCTTTGCTTTATAGTCTTTGTATGAAAATAATTTGGAATATATTGTTCTTTTTTCTTTCGTTTTTTTTCTCTCTTTTTGTAATTTTATGCTATTTCTGTTTTTCCTGTTCTTTTTTTTACTATTATTATTATTATTGTTATAATTTTGTTAGCCTTATTCTTTTTATATTTGATTATTATTATTATTTCAGGTTGTTTTTTTTTACCCTATTTAAAAAAGCCTCCCGTGGACAGGTGTTGAAAATTAGCATGTGTGCTAATGCACTTAAGCAAATGCATATGGTTCGTCCAATGTAATTATGTCCATGTCAAATAAATCTAATATATAAATAAACACTGCAGAAAACAAAATACAATTGAGGGCGATCTCTCTCTTTAACTAACTAACATTGAAAAAAAGGCTATCTACCGTGGTTACAGACAAAACTTACAAGATCAACCAGCAAAGCTTTTTACGATTGATCAATACGTATAACAAGTAGTAGATGGCATAAAACAAAAAGACTCAAAACGACAACTGACAATTAAACAAGTGACGTAGAATAAAATTAAAATTAAAATACTCCGAAATGGGAATTACTCTAGATAGTGAGGGAGTTAATTTGAATTTTGCAGTTATTGATAATTTGTAGTTATTTACAACAATTTTGGTAACAGGGCTGAATGGTTGACGCATCGGCCATTTTGTTTATTTTTATTATTTACTTATAGCCATTTTGGTCGTGTATCGTCTTATGTTGTCCTTTTTGTTTTTACCATTGAAAATACTACTTTCTTCTGTCTATATATTTGTACATGAATTGTTCTCATTTATTCGTCCGATCCATTTCCAAGGAGTCTTTCAGATAAAATCAAGTGTAATCAAATGCAAAACACCACGAAGGATCTTGTCAGTAACCAAGCCTGTGTCTTCCTCACATTAAAGTTTTGAAGGCACTTGCGGAGATCATAAGACACTTGCGGCACTCTTTAAAGAGTGTACGAGTAATAACGTCACAGTCCATGAAAGGAAAACATGTAATGTCTTAGGTGGAAAAGCTCCACCATGGGTCTACGTGTTTCACTGCGTGTTCTTCAGCCCAAAAGGACAAAGACCCCCTTTATGAGACCTGCTGGTTTTCCTTTGGGTTGAGGTATGTGTTATGCTTGAGGTAGGGTGGAGTTTCTTTGAGCACAAGACTTTTGAGTTACTCTCTCTTATGCAAGTCCTGTGGTCTGGCGTGTGTTTCGGACACTGTCAGGTTGACAGTTAGCCTTAGACATCCACCAGAGAACTGTTGCTTTTATAGATATTTTGGGACTGGAATCGGTGCATAGGAATGACTTTATAATGCCTGTATAGTACTTTATTGTACTCTCATCTCTGTTGATTTAACTGTTTAAATCAGTTCCTTAGAAAAGCACAAAAAAGTATATAAAAATAAAATAATATAAGCACATACTTGTTGTGTCCTAGAAAAGCACATTTTTGAATGCGACTCGTGGATCTGGTTACTTCACAGCTGTGAGAATGCTGGTGTTTAATACCAATCGATGGCTGACAGATCAGGTTGAGCGGAGGTTCTGCAATCTCCCCATCCCTGTGTTTTCTAGGCCAGAGAGCAGCCATATTCTCTACCTCCTACTGTGGCCATTCTCTTCTTCTCTCGAAACTATTGATTCCTTGCCCAGCGTCACAGCATGTTCCCAGTGCCGAAAATTCACCCCACTCCCCAGCTGAATGTCGATTAGTTTGTCAATAGGGCAAAGGAATTGCAAAAGAATTGCTGCAGAAATCATTTGATCCATTTTTACCCAAATTATTGTGTGCATTCATCAAACACAGCCATTCAACCCTGTTACCAAGGTTATTGTAAGAAACCCTGTTACCCATTTAAAAAAAAAAAATATATATATATATATATATATATATATATATATATATATATATATATATATATATATATATATATATATATATATATATATATATATATATATGTATATATGTATGTATGTATGTAATATATTTATCATTAGTAACAGGGATGAAGAAAAAGTAAGTAAATAAATTCAGAAAATGTCTTGTATTTAGACAAATGTCTTTTCTTGTATTTTGACAACTTTTGATATCAGGGATGAAAAATACACGCTGAGAAAAAATTTGTCAGATTTGTACCTTTATGGGTACAACAGCTTGTCACTGGGGCAGTACCCTTAAAATAACATCTTTGTACCTTTTTTTACTCCTAAAAGGTGCATATTAGTACCTTACATTACAAAGATGTATTTTTAAGGGTACTGCCCCAGTGACAAGCTGTTGTACCCATAAAGGTAAAAATTTGACACCCTTTTTCTCAGTGTGTAGTAAATCAAAATCAAATATTGATAACAGGGATGAAAAATTGTCAATAAATATATTCAGACATGTCTTTTGTAATCATAAAAGTTTTGGTAACAGGGATGAAAAACAGTTTATTAATATATTCAGTAATGCCTTTTGTTTTTAGACAACTTTGGTAACACGGATGAAAAAATTTCAATAAATATATTCAGACATGTTTTTTGTATTCTGATAGCGTTTGTTAACAGGGATGAAAAATTGTTTATAAATATATTCAGACATGCCTTTGGTATTCAGACAAATATTTGGTAGCAGGAATGAAAAACTGTCAATAAATTAATTCGGACTTGTCTTTTGTATTCAGACAACTATAGATAACAGGGATGAAACATAGTAAATAATAAATATATTCAGTCATGCCTTTTGTACTCAGACAACTTTTTGGCAACAGGGATGAAAAATTGTCAATAAATAAATTCAGACATGTCTTTTATTATCCTAAAACTTTGGTACCAGGGATGAAATATTGTCAATAAATGAATTCGGACATGTCTTTTGTATTCTGATAGCGTTTGATAACAGGGATGACAAATATTAAATAATAAATATATTTAGAGTTGCCTTTTGTATTCAGACAACTATAGATAACAGGGATGAAAAATAGTTTATAAATATATTCAGACATGTCTTTTATCATACAACTTTTTGGTAACAGGGATGAAATATTGTCAATAAATGAATTTGGACATGCCTTTTGTATTCTGATAGCTTTTGATAACAGGGATGACAAATATTAAATAATAAATATATTTAGAGTTGCCTTTTGTATTCAGACAACTTTTGGTAACGGGGATGAAACAGTAAAGAAATAAATTCAGAAATGTCTTTTTGTATAAATAAATAAATCTAATACAATAGTTACTTTGGCCTTCTGAGGTGAACTAACAATATTTTCTGAAGATAAAGCTCCTCCTATCCTGAAGAGAGTCCCTTTTATCCAAAGCAACATGCAGTGAAATGATTACATGGACAGAGGTGTACAGTAACGAAGTACATTTACTTAAGTACACTTTTTGAGTATCTGTACTTTACTGAAGTATTATTTTTTAGGGAAACTTTTACTTTAACTTCTCTACATCTGAAAGACAAATATCGTACTTTTTACTCCACTACATTTCTATCAAAGTCAATAGTCGTTTCTGTAGCAGCTTTGCAAGTCAGTGGATGATTTTTTTCTTCTTCTTTAAAAGTGTTTTTTTTTTTTTTTTTGGCAAAATGTAAATGTCTGGGAGAAAGAGAAGCATAGACATATGGATGAATCTGAAAAAGCATGATGAACGAGCTCAGTTCAGTCTTTTTTGTTGTGCCTCTCAGATGCCAGAGTTCAAGTACTGAACTGAATAGAGCTTTCTTTTGTGTTTTTTTCGCACTTAAACAGACCAATACACACAAAATGTCACAATTTTCATTTTGGAAAGTATTCACGTAAACAAAGTTGATTATGTCTCAAGTGAACGTAAACAGTTGGGGGAATATCAGATGTGTATCAGTGTGTAGGATTTGTGCATTCTGCCTTAAAGTGACAGCAGCTTTGTAAAAAGCTTTGTAACTTTTAAGTATTTAAATTAGTTCAAGGTGGTCGTATGCTAGCATGTTGAACCATGATGGCATAGCGTGCATTTATACAACAATGCAACAATAATGAAATAATGCATTGACATAAAAAAGGAAATTTACTTTTGATACTTAAGTACTTTTAAAAGCAAGTACTTCTGTACTTTTACTTAAGTAAAAATTGTTTTTAACAACTTTCACTTGTAACAGAGTAATATTTGACAAGTGGTACTTTTACTTTTACTCGAGTAATGGAGTTGTGTACTTTGTCCACCTCTGTACCTGGACAATGGTGACCTGTTTGTTTTCCCCTGGTTCAAACCAGAGACCTTCTGATCACCAAGCCTGACCTTTAACCGCCACAATTTTGAGGCTGCCTTTTCTCGTAGCAATGCTCCCTTTGCAAGATAGATTCCATTTTGTTGCATGTGAGAAGGGAAATTTATACTGTGGTTATTGAATTAGTGTTGGGCTGAGTATACATTTAACTTTGTGAAAGGAGAGTATTGACAGCGGCTGTTTTTCTTCTCCGCGCAGCACGGGCCGCTTTGAGTTGCTCGGCGGGGGCAGTTTGCGGATCTTCAATCTCACCGAGGAAGACGCCGGTGTGTACAACTGCCTGGCAGACAACGCCAATGGATCCATCGAGGCCCAGACTGAGCTCACGCTGAAAGGTAAGCGTAAACCCCGCTCCTAAACGACTAGTCAAGTGATCGTAATGTCACACTGTAAAAGCTCTTTCCTCTAGTGATGTTCAGAGGAAGTGTTGCATTTTCTTCTCTAATTCGATTGCACGGTCTGATCACACTTCAGACATGTTTCCAGAATCCGATATAGGATTCCCTGTAATTGCTCAGGCTATAGCGTTTGGGTGGGACTTATGCTAAAGTGCATGAGATTTGATTGTGTGATGATGAAAGGGACGTGAGACTGTTCAGACAGGTGTGAAATTACAAAGAATAGAAGAGAATCTGGACTGGAGATTTCATGCAGATGTGTGGTGTGTAATGAGCTTTAGCCATCTGTCTGTCTGCTGAGAATTGATCCTGCACTGTGGCGAGATGAAAGATGAAAGATGAAAGATACTGGGGGGGAACCAGCCCTTACTTTGCCTTGTGGGCGGGAGAGGTATTGTGTTGGAGTGATAGTACAGTAAATCCAACAGCTCACAGAAGAGGTGCGATGCCAAACTCAAACTGATCCAAGCGAGTGTCCAACACTCTCTCGGTTCTTCTTTTAACGTGGGCTGTTTGCTGATCATTGTGTGTTGTTGCGATGCAAATTGTTTTGAATAATATGACAAAAATAGGTAAGAAATTTGCTTCTGCTTCAGAATTTATGGCATATTTTTAATTACCCCAAAGAATAATTTCAATGGATCCCTTGTGAAAAAGTGTGCTTAATTCACCCTTCGCCTGGAGTTTGATTGACAGGCGATCTGACCAATCATAATCCGCCGAATCCGCCATTTTTGTCCGACAAAGCAGTCAAGAGAGTTTGTAGATTAACGTCGGTGGACTTGAAAAACGGTGTGTACTGACGTCTTCCCGTGGTTGAAACAACATTCCTTCTGAAGTTCATTCATGTTTATTTGATTATTAACTAAAGGAAGAGATGATCGGTTCACGAGCAGCTTTAACTGAGAGCTGTCACCACACATTAAAGAGCCACAAAACGCTATTTATTGTTTACATTTCTTTAAAAAATTACATTTTAGAGATGAGACTTTGTTTCATATTGAAAGTAACTTGCTCTGTCCTGTTTGTCAGCACGTTGTCAGTGTCCTCTTTGCTCTGCGATGTGTTTTTCACTGCGTGAGAACGTGTGTGTGTGTGTGTGTGTGTGTGTGTGTGTGTGTGTGTGTGTGTGTGTGTGTGTGTGTGTGTGTGTGTGTGTGTGTGTGTGTGTGTGTGTGTGTGTGTGTGTGTGTGGTGTGAGAGCGCAGCTTGTCGGACATAGCAACAGTAACTAAAGGGGGCGGGTCTTTGCGAACGGTCAAATTGTTTTGAATGTGCACGTTAAGAATGAGCATAAGTATATTTAAGAAACATGTACTTGCAGGTAATATTATATTAATTAAATAAAAGACCACTTAAAGAGAGTACACTTTCATGACTGTTTCTAAAGTACGCTTTGTAATTAAGCTCTATTTTAAAGTACATTTTAAGTCACTGGGTGGGTCAAATTAAGCCTTGAATTAAGTTTAGAGCTAATCAAGGATTTGCTGATTTAGATTTTTTGTATATATTCAGACAACTTTTGGTAACAGGGATGAAAAATAGTAAATAAATATTTTCGACATGCCTTTTTTTATTCAGACAACTCTTGATAACGGGTGTGAAAAATTATCAATAAATGCATTAATTGAGACAGGACTTTGTATTCTGATAGCGTTCGATAACAGGGATGAAACATAGTATACAAATACATTCAGAAATATCTTTTGTATGAATAAATAAATAGAGCTAATATAATGCTTACTTTGGCCTAACAATATTTCTTGAAGATAAAGCTAATTCTTAAGAGCTAAGGATTTGTTGATCTAGGTTTTATTTTAGTTTGAGCTGTTTTGCTCCACTTGGATTGAAACACAGTTTAACAAATCAAGGCGTAAAAATATAACCATCTACAAGTCATTTTCTTTGCCGTGATGGGTTTGTTATTGTGTTAATATTACATTTCTTTTTATCTCCTCACCTGTAAGGTTAAAGTTAATCCCAAACTGAGATTTAACTGAGAGTTTAAAGCAGTAGAACAAAAGGATTAAAGTTAATCTATCCTAAATGTAAATTAAAACCGGCATCAAAATGCTGGTTTGAATGGAAGTCTTTATAAAGTAAAGTTTCGGCCGAACGCCTTCCATATTCAATTTATGGAAGAAGTGTTGAAAGTGCCTCTGTAGATCAAAATACTTACACTACCAGTTATGGTCGTCAGACGTGGCATAAGCATTTTGAATTGCGAGAGGCACTTTCAACCCTTTTTCCATAGGAGGCGATCGGCCCGAACTTTACTTTATCAAGTTTTAAATATGGATATTTTCTTACACAAATGCATCGATTTGCTTCAGAAGGAGCAGTTATATGACGGACAGATGCATTTTTTTATGGACTTCAAAAACAACAACAATTACTGCCGTTATAAAGCTTGGATTAGCCAGGACTTTTTTAATGTAACTCCGATTTAATATTCGTCTGAAAGAAGAATGTCATATACACCTAAGGATGACTTGAGGGTGAGTAAATCATGGGCTAATTTTTCATTTTTGGGTGAACTAACGTTATCCCTTTCAGCATTAATTTCAACATATATGGTAAAAACAAATATTTCCAGCAATAGATAAAGGCTTAAAGCAGTTTGGAACTGTTTTTCTTCGTGGAAACTTTTGCGTTTACAATATTTTGTTTCTACTTCACTTGAGACAAGTAGACGTTTAATAAGCGGGATAATGTACATCCAGCCGGTTGTTATTGCGGAATAAACCCCTTCAGAGATCACTCTATTGGGGCTTATTCTGCGATAACAACCGGCTGGATGTACATTATCCCTTACTTACTATAGTATTAACTATAAATTAAGCATAATTACATGCAACTAACCCTCAACCAAACCCTAACTCTATGGTAAGTACATGTTGTTACTTAATATTACTTAGTACTTAAATGTATTATCACAGTGTAACAATTTTAGTTTAGCATAAATGTTTGTCAGTACATTCAACAAAACACTTTAACCATATTTTAAAGATAACATCATTTAAATGTACTTAAGTCCTAATCTTAAACACTCTTAAATTCAACTAATTTAATACATTTTCATTTAATTTCAAAGCAATTAATTATCAGAAAACACACTTTTAAAGTATCTTATTTATATAATAAGTATTTTGATGATAAAGTGTATGTTTTTCACAGGGAGAAGTACATAAGGACTGGACATAAAAGCAAAAATACAAAAGTATAGTAATATTTATGACTATATCCAGTCATGTCAAGCCAGTAAACTTTTGCTAAGTTGTTCATAATACGTGCAAAGTGACCAGAAAGGCATCATGTTCACTCACAGGAATACTGGAAACACACTGTTGCCCTGAACAGTAGCTTTTGCTGAATAATTCATTTTAAGTGCTTTAACACAAAAATATGAGATTCACATTTCGGCTTGTAAACCCTCTGGAATGCTGGTCCTTTTGCAAGTTATTGTAACTGTTTTTTTTAGCATGCCAGAATTATTTTCTGTGGTAATCAACATAATAATATTCATAGAGCAGGTTGCATTGAATCCAGAACATTATTGTGTTCCTGTTTCAAATGGGAAATAAAACGTTCATGTCTTGTTTGCTCAGATTTTAAATGTCAACCATAGTGAGCATGCGGAGGCGTGAGCGGGTCAGACTGATCTGGGAACCTCTGTGTTCTTGTTATTACTGTCGATGAAATGCCCAGAATCGTATTAAACTTTGATAGACTGTCTTTTCTTTGCTACACCAACCATAAGCGAGTAGCATGTAGGGTGCTGTTGTTTCTCAGCCTACTCAGAAATGCAGGGCAGATGAATAGAAACAGGAGTGTGTGTTGAGCTTTGACATTGTCTGGAATATAGCAGGAAACCTGAGACATTCTCATGAATGCAAGCGAGGCGGTGATAAGAGCTGTGTGGTCATTCGAGATGGTTTTATCCTCACTATAATCTCCATGTTGAATGTATAGGGAACGTTACCGGTCTGTGACCGTGAAACAAATGCTCTGGCTTTATCTTTGGCTTTTCTTCTGTCGTCTCAGCACCGTTTCCTCACGATTATTTCTTAATCAAATCACAATTAAACTTGTTTACTTTCATAATAGACGCTCCTTTTCTTATTGTGTATGAAGCACTATTATTCTAAAAGAATATATTCTTTAATCAACTTTGACTGACGTCACCTAGGATGTGTGAAAGTGGGAAATAATGTTAACCGATACCCAAAAAGTGTGGTTTTAGGCCACTTTAATAGGTGGTACCTTTCTAAAATCTTGACAATTGCTAATGCAGAAATTAATTCTGGTGAACGTTAATGCAACATGAGCAGTCGTGCACATTCAACTGCAAACAAGCGTTCAGATCCGACTCGGTTTTGAGTTTTCCCAATCCAGCATGTTCCTGATAATAAAATCATGTCTTGCTGTAGGAAGACATCAGCTTAAGGAAGTAAAATAGGTTGTGAGTTCTGTTTCGTGTTGACTTTAATAGGGTGGTTGTGTGGTTGTGCAGCTGATGCAACATTTTTACAGTCACTAGCCCTGTGTATGTGCTCCTGGGCTTGAGATAGATAGACTGAGTGATTGAAACATGAACCATCTGTCCCGTGTGGAGCTGGCTTGAGCAGGAACCCAGCAGTGTGTGACAAGTGTTTTTCAGCAGGTTGTGTGTGCAGGCCTCAGCACATACTAACAGCCATTCATCACCTTACCTCTGTCAGTTTGGCTCTGATGCTGCAACTTATGTTACATATGCTAGATCCAGATATTCTAGAACAGCCAATAATCTGCATTTTGGCTCAATTTACACTTTCTTTTTTCACTGTTGTATTATTCTAAACATACAACAAGAGGATGGGGACATATGGGCAATATATACACTCACCTAAAGGATTATTAGGAACACCTGTTCAATTTCTCATTAATGCAATTATCTAATCAACCAGAGTATTTCACAATCTGCTCAGTTACTGGGATTTTCACGCACAACCATTTCTAGGGTTTACGAAGAATGGTGTGAAAAGGGAAAAACATCCAGTATTCGGCAGTCCTGTGGGAGAAACTGCCTTGTTGATGCTAGAGCTCAGAGGAGAATGGGCCGACTGATTCAAGCTGATAGAAGAGCAACTTTGACTGAAATAACCACTCGTTACAAGGGTATGCAGCAAAGTATTTGTGAAGCCACAACACGCACAACCTTGAGGCGGATGGGCTACAACAGCAGAAGACCCCACCGGGTATCACTCATCTCCACTACAAATAGGAAAAAGAGGCTACAATTTGCACGAGCTCACCAAAATTGGACAGTTGAAGACTGGAAAAATGTTGCCTGGTCTGATGAGTCTCGATTTCTGTTGAGACATTCAGATGGTAGAGTCAGAATTTGGCGTAAACAGAATGAGAACATGGATCCATCATGCCTTGTTACCACTGTGCAGGCTGGTGGTGGTGGTGTAATGGTGTGGGGGATGTTTTCTTGGCCCACTTTTGGCCCCTTAGTGCCAATTAGGCATCGTTTAAATGCCACGGCCTACCTGAGCATTGTTTCTGACCATGTCCATCCCTTTATGACCACCATGTCCCCATCCTCTGATGGCTACTTCCAGCAGGATAATGCACCATGTCACAAAGCTCCAATAATTTCAAATTGGTTTCTTGAAAATGACAATGAGTTCACTGGACTAAAATGGCCCCCACAGTGACCAGATCTCAACCCAATAGAGCATCTTTGGGATATGGTGGAACGGGAGCTTCGTGCCCTTGATGTGCATCCCACAAATCTCCATCAACTGCAAGATGCTATCCTATCAATATGGGCCAACATTTCTAAAGAATGCTTTCAGCACCTTGTTGAATCAATGCCATGTAGAATTAAGGCAGTTCTGAAGGCGAAAGGGGGTCAAACACAGTATTAGTATGGTGTTCCTAATAATCCTTTAGGTGAGTGTATATATATGGATCGGACTTGTTTGTTCAGCACATCCCACAGATGCTCAATTGGATTGAGATCTGGGGAATTTGGAGGCCAAGTCAACACCTCAAACTCGTTGTTTTGCTCCTCAAACCATTCCTGAAGCATTTGTGCTTTGTGGCGGCGCATTATCTGCTGAAAGAGCCACAGCCACCAGGGAATACCGTTTGGGGTGTACATGGTCTCAACAATGCTTAGGTAGGTGGTGCATGTCAAAGTAACATCCACATGGATGGAAGGACCCAAGGTTTCCCAGCAGAACATTGCCCAAAGCATCACTGCCTCCGCCGCCACGCCTTCTTCCCATAGTGCACCTGGTACCATGTGTTCCCCAGGTAAGCCATATACGTGATTCCTCAAACCAGGCCACCTTTTTCCATTGCTCCGTGGTCCAGTTCTGACGCTCAAGTGCCACTGTTGGTGCTTTCGGTGGTGGACAGGGGTCAGCATGGGCACTGGTCACCGGCTGTGCCGCCACATACACAACAAACTGAGATGCTCTGTGTATTCTGACACCTTTCTATCAGAACCAGCATTAACTTCTTGAGCAGTTTGAGCTCCAGTAGCTCGTCTGTTTGATCGGACCACACGGGCCAGCCTTCACTCCCCACGTGCATCAATGAGCCTCGGCCACCCATGACCCTGTGGCCGGTTCTCCACTGTTCCTTCCTTGGAGCACTTTTGATAGAGACTGACCACTGCAGACCGGGAACAGCCCACAAGAGCTGCAGTTTTGGAGATGCTCTGACCCAGTCATCTAGCCATCACAATCTGGCCCTTGTCAAACTCTCTCAAATCCTTACGCTTGCCCATTTTTCCTGCTTCTAACACATCAACACTGAGGGCAAAATGTTCACTTGCTGCCTAATATATCCCACCCACTAACATGAGCCATGATGAAGAGATGATCAGTGTTCTGTGTATATTAATATACGATTTTTTTTTTAACTAGTCTGAGCGACAGATGTATTTCATCACTTTATTTATCGGAAAAATCACTTATTGCATTTTGTGCAATTTAAGAGTATGAATCATGCATATGATGTGTAATGTTTTGTGTAACGGGATGTGATGTAATGCATGTTGTGTGTAATGTGAAATGCTTATTAAATATACAGCATCTGAGGGTTGTGGTTGTGTGGTAGCGAATCGGGCTCAACACAGAGAAACAATCCAATTACATCCCAGCAGACGGGCCTGATTCATTCTGCTGCACATTACCGTGTTACTGAGATGATCTGTGTCATGTTTATCTTCTCCAAGATCAAATAACCTCATTTACTAATGGCAAGCCTTTGGAGCTTTTGCATTCTCGTCTGGCTATTAGGAGGTGCATCATATTTTAGCCGCATCCTGGTGTTTAGGGTTAGGAGTCAAAAGCTGCACATTCTTTCCCTAATCAAATCATGTAGTTTTCCGAAGTGATTAATGGCACTAAAAGACATTTGGAGTGTAATTTCTCCCAAGTAATAAGTGTTTTTTTTGCTTCTCTTCTCAGCTTCCCCACAGTTCCTGAAGAAACCTTCTCACGTATATGCTCATGAAGCCACGGACATCATCTTCGAGTGTGAGGTCACCGGCTACCCTGCTCCCACCATCAAATGGGTGAAGAACGGAGATGCCGTCATTCCCAGCGACTATTTCAAGATCATGGTAAGTTGCCAGCTTGCTCTACTTGAGTGAGGAAATGCTGTTGACCTATTGTCCTGATAATTTGTGATGCAGAATGCACTATAACATATAACATATCATCTAGTTGACGGCAATACTCTTGTTTGCCTCTTTATAGAAGGAGCAGAACTTGCAGGTGCTGGGACTGGTCAAGTCAGATGAAGGTTTCTATCAGTGTTTAGCTGAGAATGACGCTGGTAATGTGCAGTCGAGTGCTCAGCTCATCATATTGGATCAAGGTACGTCTAAGAATGGATATTTTTGAAACGTTTTCCCTTTGTAAACCCTGCTGGATAATCAGCTGAAACCAGCTTAAGGTGGTTTAAATTGTTTCTGGCTGCTCCAAGCTGGTCATTTATGATCAGTAGCTAGTCTAGATAGTTGAGATTGACATGGTAGACCTTCTTAATAAAGCTGGTCAGAGCTGTAAAACCCAGACCAAACCGGCTAGTATGTTCCTGAAAATCAGTTTGACCATCTTAAGTTGGTATCACCTGGTTATCACCTTGTTTTGAAAATGTTTGATTGTACATCTCATTACAAAAGTGTTCCTACCATCTCATTATAGTCCTAAGGGTGCTCCGATCAGGGTTCTTGGGGCCGATTACAGATCACTGGACGCAGTACTGGCCAATAACAATCATCAATATAATACTACATAATAAATAGAAGGCTTCAAATAGACCCACTGGGGTTATTTACATAGACTGTAAAAAAATATGGACGTAGTGTCCGTGAAGTCACCCATAGGGATCTGAAGAGCAGTTTTGAAGCGTAAAGTGGGCCGTTGCCTTCTTGGCAGCGCGTCACTCCCGGATAATAGAAAATGGGCAAAGAGGCGGGACGTGGGCGGAGCTGAGGTGACACGATGACTAACAGACAGCAGACAAATGGCAATCCACTTGTCACTCAAAGTGGCCACGCCCTTAATTATGCAGAACTTTAAGGCTTTATATAATGTAAACGAATGAGTTATAAAAAAATTCACCCCACTCAAAGTTGTCATGAAGGGCAAAATTAGCCGTATAGACCAAAACCATAATTTGTACCAGACTGTAAACATGTGTTCTTCTGCTGTAAAGCTGGGCATTTTAAAGGGATAGTTCATCCAAAAATTAAAATTCTGTCATCATTTACTCACCCTCAAGTTGTTCCAAACCTGTATGAGTTTCTTTGTTCTGCTGAACACAAAAGAAGATATTTTGAAAAATGTTTGTAACAAAGCAGATAGAGCAACCGTTGGCTACCATAGTAGGGAAAAAAATACTATGGTAGTCAATGGTTGCTCTATCTGCTTTGTTACAAACATTCTTCAAAATATCTTCTTTTGTGTTCAGCAGAACAAAGAAATTTGTACAGGTTTGGAACAACTTGAAGGTGAGTAAATGATGACAGAATTTTCATTTTTGGGTGAATTATCCCTTTAATGAAACAGATGGAATATTACTCTGCTGTCACTTTAAGACCGAATGCACAAATCCAATATTCTGTTACACATGTGACTTATTTCCCAGCTGTATATTTTCACTTAAGACACAACCCATGGCGTTTAAGTGAATACTCACCAAGTGGGGCATTTTGACAAATTTCTGTGTTTTTATCCGTTTATGCGTGAACCCGAAGCTCAAGATTCACTTTGCTCGTCCGTGTTACACTCCGTCTCGGGGCACACACACAGAAAGCCGCTTGGGGAACAGTATCTTAATGCATAATGCAATTTTAATAACTCTTTTTATTATCGAGCACGCCGCAACAGTAGACTGTATTTTATGATACTGATCTAGCTGATTTGGACGTTAAGTCTGGGCTTTTAGGGAGGAAAGAAAGCGCACCGCTGTGAAGGAAAGAAATGCACTAAAATCGCACAGCTCTAGTCTCTTGCTGTAGGGTTTCTGCCTGCGCTCTCAGCAAAGACATTGCAGATTTATTGTCCTTTTCAGACACCTGGTAGAACTGCCAGACCGGTGAATGTAGTGATTAAATTTTAGCTGCGCATTGAAAAATTGTCTCACAAGTTTTGCGTCTGCCTTTATAGAGATCAAACTATATAAAGCTATTATCGGCTGATAACGATAAATTGGAGCTCCCTTAGTTTTTTTAACTTTTTTAGTGTTCGATTAAAAAAAACACCTAAACATCTCAGAGAAACCGGATGATTTGTCCATTGATATGATCTTTCTTTAATACAAATTGAAAGTGTAGTGGTTGAATCTAGTGTTGGTGTAAGTCAGGTGCATGATGCCATCTGCTGCAGCTTCCTGTCTGGCAGTGCCACCTGCTCAGTGTATGTGTGAGCGCTCATGGCCATGTGTGTGCCAGAACTGGAGTTAAATGTAAAATGTGAGGTTGCAATGGTGTTCTGGATGGTTGCTGGGATATTACTTACCCGGTCAGAAGAGCCAACCACCGAAGTCTCTGATATTCTGGTCCCTAGGTCTGCCAGGCAAAACCGTATAGCATGATTTTTGAGATATCATAATATAATATAGGGCTTTGGACAACTCCCTGTCCTTATGAGCAATAGAAATAGTAATAGCAATTTTAATCCAACCATCTACCAGAGCAGCACTGAATGCACAGATTTGTTGTCAGATTTTCACTACTTTTCTGTGAAATTAGTATCTTTCTGAGATGAAGCCAGTGTCTCTCTCAATTCTCTATGGGCCATTGATGTAGTCTTTGCTCCTCTTGTACGAAAATGGCCTGTAAACACTTTATTTTGGCAGACGTGTTCTAGTTAAAGCTGCTAGACGGGTCTGATTGGAGGCTTTTTTGAAGCCTCACTTCTCGCTGCCATCTGGACTAGCACATGGTGAATAGGCAAACACGGTTGCTTATCTTCACTTATTGTTAGAGCTGATTGCTGAGTTTATTAAGTTACAGACAGGGAGTTTGTTGCACAGTCTGTGAAACTTGCTCATTATAATTTTTTTGTAAGGGAATATATGCTCCCATACTCATTAGTGGAATGCAGCATTGTTTTCCCCCTTAGCTCTCGATTTGGCATGCTGTGAAACTGTAATTGCAGAGATTTTATGTAGATTTGCTCATGATCTTTAGATTAAAAAGCACAGAATTGGTCTGTGGATGAAAACAAGGAATTTATGAATGACAACTGAAAGAGACCTTCAAACGTCCTAGCAATCACCCATTACACCTCAGCAAATGCTCTAAAAACTACTCTGAACATTGTAGCAACTGCACAGCAAGACAGTGGCAACTATTCACCCTTGTAACTGCACAACAATGTGCGCCTTAGCAACTGCATAGCATCACCCTGTTGACTACCCATAACACACTAGCAACCTCTTAACTAGGAACTGAAGACTATTCAGAAACCACATTGCAACACCCTGGTATGGCAACCACCCATAAAACCCTTGCAACAACAGAACAATGCGCTAAATACTACTCCGTACACCCTAGCAACGGCATAGCAGCAACCTGGTGACTAACTATAACACACTAGCAAACTCTTAACTAAGAACTGAAGACTATTCAGAAACCGCATTGCAACACTCTGGTATGGCAACCACCCATAAAACCCTTGCAACAACAGAACAATGTGCTAAAGACTACTCCGTACACCCTAGCAATGGCATAGCAACACCCTGGTGACTACCCATAACACACTAGCAACCTCTTAACTAGGAGTAAAGACTATTCCGAAACCTCATTGCAACACCCTGGTATGGCAACCACCCATAAAACCTTTGCAACAACAGAACAATGTGATAAAGACTACTCCGTACACCCTAGCAACGGCATAGCAGCAACCTGGTGACTAACTATAACACACTAGCAAACTCTTAACTAAGAACTGAAGACTATTCAGAAACCGCATTGCAACACTCTGGTATGGCAACCACCCATAAAACCCTTGCAACAACAGAACAATGTGCTAAAGACTACTTTGTACACCCTAGCAACTGCATAGTAACACCCTGGTGACTAACTATAACACACTAGCAACCTCTTTACTAGGAACTAAAGACGATTCAGAAATCCCATTGCAACACCCTGGTATGGCAACCACCCATAAAACCCTTGCAACAACAGAACAACGTGCTAAAGACTACTCTGTACACCCTAGCAACGGCATAGCAACACCCTGGTGACCACCCATAACACACTAGCAACCTCTTAACTAGGAGTAAAGACTATTCTGAAACCTAATTGCAATACACTGGAATGGCAACCACCCATAAAACCCTTGCAACAACAGAACAATGCGTTAAAGACTACTGTGTACACCCCTGCAACTGCATAGCAACACCCTGGTGACCACCCATAACACACTAGCAACCTCTTAACTAGGAACTAAGACTATTCAGAAACCACAGTGCAACACCCTGGCATGGCAATCACCCATAAAACCCTTGCAACAACAGAACAATGCACTAAAAACTACTCGAAAAACCCTAGCAACTGCATAGCAACACCCTGGTGACCACCCATAACACCTTAGTAACAATGCACTAAAGACTATTAAGAACGCCTTAGCAACCACATTGCAACACCCTGGCATGAGATCCACCCATAAAACTCTTACAACAACAGGACAATGTGCTAAAGACTACTCTGAACACCCTAGCAACTGCATAGCAACACCCTGCTGACCACCTATAACACACTAGCAACCTCTTAACCAGGAACTAAAGACTATTCAGAAACCACATTGCATCACCCTGGTGTGGCAACCACCCATAAAACCCTTTCAACAAAAGAACAATGCGCTAAAGACTATGTAGAACACCCTAGCAATTGCCTAGCAACACCCTGATGACCACCCATAACACCTTAGCAATACTGCACTAAAGACTATCAATAACGCATTAGCAACCACATTGCAACACCCTGGCATGGCAACCACCCATAAAACCCTTGCAACAACAGAAAAATGTGCTAAATACCATAGAAACTGCATAGCAACACCCTGGTGACTACCCATAACACCCTAGCAACAATGCACTAAAGGCTATTAAGAATGCCTTAGCAACATCCTGGCATTGGAACCACCCTTAAAACCCTTGCAACAACAGGACAATATGCTAAAGACTACTCGGAACTACCTAGCAACTGCATAGCAATACCCTGGTGACCACCCATAACACCCTAGCAACAATGCACTAAAGGCTATTAAGAATGCCTTAGCAACATCCTGGCATGGGAACCACCCTTAAAACCCTTGCAACAACAGGACAATGTGCTAAAAACTACTCTGAACACCCTAGCAACTGCATAGCAACACCCTGGTGACCACCCATAACACCCTAGCAACAATGCACTAAAGGCTATGAAGAATGCCTTCGCAACAGAATGCCTTTTTGCTCTGCATTTCACCCATCCAAGTGCACACACTCAGCAGTGAGTACTGAACACACACACACACCGTGAACACACACCCAGAGCAGTGGGTAGACATTTTTCAGGGAGCGATTTTCTGCCGGTACTGAGACTTGAACCTGCGATCTTCGGGTTATAAGTCCGACTCTCTAACCAATAGGCCTTGGATAATGGTTTTTCATTATCCAAGATTATTAAAAATTTCATTTTTTCATTTGCATTAAAAAAATCTATCCACTATCCCGTAGCCTTGCCCCGCCCTCTTTTTTATACCCCCCCCCCCCCCCCCCCATGCACCCTCCTCCTAGTGTGGGAACCAGCAACCACTTAGCAACACCCTGGCAACCACCCACAACAACACCCTAGCACAATTTGTGCAGCACTATGAGTGTAAATGTGGGTCAACACCACAAGCATTAAAAGATGTGTTAGTCATATAGCCGGTGTGAGATCAGGACGTGTGACCTGACAGTTTGATGCCGTCTCGCGGTTTGAGCTTGTTTACTTTCCCTAGATTAATTTGAATTCCATATTTGCATGTAAATGCTTGCTTTTCCTGGCAGTGACTTATTATTGTTATTAAGGATTCATGGCAACTGGAAAAATGCAACATTTTTCATTCCCTTTTTTCTTTCCCTTCCAAAAACCTTGTATGGCACAAACACCCCTGCACACAACCCATTTCCCAGCATCTGTTTCTAAACAGAGCTGCAGGTTGTGTGTGTGTGTGTGTGTAGCAGTGGGAAAGGTGGTGGAGTGAAGAAAAGCCGGACGAGAGCTTGGACGCACTGTAGATGTCACACATGGGGGTTGATGCTTGCTGGACTTTACAAGCGGGCTCCACAGTTAGAGGTTCGCGTGTAGAAAAGTGATAGACGAAGATTCGATGTGTGTCTGAGCACAGACAAGGTGATGCATCTGAGAGGGTACAATGCTGATTTGGGCTATATTTGTGTTTATATCTCAGCCGAGGAGCCTGTGGAGCCATAAAACATAAATAGTATGTCTCCGCTGAGGCCTCTCACTGTGTTCATATGACACTTTAACTAGGCCTGTGTGCCAGACACCGCTAACAGCAGAGCAAATATGCTTGGCTTATTTATGGCCACAGAAAGAGCCCTCGAGCAGCTTTCCAACATCTCTGCTTTGTTTACAAGATTCATCACTCAATGCTAGGAATATTGATGTGATTTAGTTGACATTGCGAAGCCTGTAGCTGTAACTAAACTCAAAGGAATTATTCTGTTTGAGAATGAAGAAATGTAATTTCACCAAAATAAGAAAGAAACTAGTTTTATGATGCACCAGATGACCGTGTTGGAAATGCATTACTAGATTACTGAATCAACTTTTCTTCAACTTCAGACATTTCCATCTCCCAGCGGTTGATTTTTAATCAAATTATTCAATTGGATCACAGTGATTTGTATAGTGGCTTCATGTTGACTTTATACTTGTGCCAGACACAAACTTTCAGTGATTTGGTATTATTACAGGTTTAACTGTGATTTATAAACTATGATAATCTAAAGAAAGAGTGACTTAGGGCCCTTTCACTCCTACCTTATTCAGTATTTAGTTCGATTACACCAGAAGTAACTGTAATTCAATTACAGAAAAGATCAGAGTAATCCCTCTTAAAGTAATTAAGTTAGTTACTAGTTACATCTAGTTAAGGGTCTTACTCAGGTTCTCAATAGTGTAGTATCTCTGTTTGTACTACTACCTTTATTAACCCCCCGGAGTCATGTGGAGCAGTTTTATAATGGATGGATGCTCTTTTCTGGGCTTCAAATTTTGGGATCCCATTCACTGCCATTATAAAGCTTGGATTAGCCAGGACATTTTTTTTATTTTTTATACACTCACCTAAAGGATTATTAGGAACACCTGTTCAATTTCTCATTAATGCAATTATCTAATCAACCAATCACATGGCAGTTGCTTCAATGCATTTAGGGGTGTGGTCCTGGTCAAGACAATCTCCTGAACTCCAAACTGAATGTCAGAATGGGAAAGAAAGGTGATTTAAGCAATTTTGAGCGTGGCATCGTTGTTTGGTGCCAGACGGGCCGGTCTGAGTATTTCACAATCTGCTCAGTTACTGGGATTTTCACGCACAACCATTTCTAGGGTTTACAAAGAATGGTGTGAAAAGGGAAAAACATCCTGTATGTGGCAGTCCTGTGGGCGAAAATGCCTTGTTGATACTAGAGGTCAGAGGAGAATGGGCCGACTCATTCAAGCAAATAGAAGAGCAACTTTGACTGAAATAACCACTCGTTACAACCGAGGTCTGCAGCAAAGCATTTGTGAAGCCACAACACGCACAACCTTGAGGCGGATGGGCTACAACAGCAGAAGACCCCACCGGGTACCACTCATCTCCACTACAAATAGGAAAAAGAGGCTACAATTTGCACAAGCTCACCAAAATTGGATAGTTGAAGACTGGAAAAAGGTTGCCTGGTCTGATGAGTCTCGATTTCTGTTGACACATTCAGATGGTAGAGTCAGAATTTGGCGTAAACAGAATGAGAACATGGATCCGTCATGCCTTGTTACCATTGTGCAGGCTGGTGGTGGTGGTGTAATGGTGTGGGGATGTTTTCTTGGCACACTTTAGGCCCTTAGTGCCAATTAGGCATCGTTTAAATGCCACGGCCTACCTGAGCATTGTTTCTGACCATGTCCATCACTTTATGACCACCATGTCCCCATCCTCTGATGGCTACTTCCAGCAGGATAATGCACCGTCACAAAGCTTGAATCATTTCAAATTGGTTTCTTGAACATGACAATGAGTTCACTGTACTAAAATGGCCCCCACAGTCACCAGATCTCAACCCAATAGAGCATCTTTGGGATGTGGTGGAACGGGAGCTTCGTGCCCTGGATGTGCATCCCACAAATCTCCATCAACTGCAAGATGCTCTCCTATCAATATGGGCCAACATTTCTAAAGAATGCTTTCAGCGCCTTGTTGAATCAATCCCACGTAGAATTAAGGAGAAAGGGGGTCAAACACAGTCTTAGTATGGTGTTCCTAATAATCCTTTAGGTGAGTGTATAACTCTGATTGTATTAGTCTGAAAGAAGAATGTCATATACATCTAGGATGGCTTGAGGGTGAGTAAATCATGGGGGAATGTTCATTTTGGGGTGAACTATCCCTTTAATAGTCTCATTTTTGCTCACCATTGAAACAAAGTGCTAGTGCTGGTACCTTTTTCGTGTCTACTAATACTTTTCTCAAAGGAGCACAGTGATATTTTTGGTATTGGGACTGAGCATGACAAATGGGACTGAAGTGCATGTCAGAAAATAAATGATTTAGCTGATGGACTTGGAGCTCTTTGATGGAGCAGGCGGAGGTTTAGCAGGTGCAGGAGGGAATGGGGCGGCTGCTTGCTGACCCCGAGGGCTGCTATTGCTGGGTGTAGACATACAGTAATGACGTGCCAGATGGGCCTTCGCAGCGAACACAGAGGAAGTCCCCTGCCAGCCTCACGCTGCGACCCGTAATCCTGCGCTTTCGTGCTGGGCGGCACGTCCCGCCGAGGTGCCCGTTTCTCCCCCTAGATCTGCCCTGCTGCTCCGGCTTTTATCTCTCAGACTATGGAAGAAGACGTCTCAGGAGACGAAGCGCTGCGCTGCATCATGTGAGAGACCTGTTTAATCTCAACAGGGGTGTTGATGGCCTTTAATCCGTCATCCTCTCATATTCATGATGTTTACTTTGAAGAGATAGACTGCTGTCACCGCTGCAGTGGCGCATGCTTCAGATCCAATGCAAGACCGCTGCGGGCCAGCCCTATCTCCAATCAAAAATGACAAAGACTATCGTGTACTTGGCTTCTTGAATATCATAGTGACTCTGCTTATTAAAAAAGAAAACGGTTCTTTTTGTGTCTTTCCCTTGCTTTGTCTATATTTGCTTCAACAAAATGGATTGAATTGGCAGGAAAAGGCTGAAGATAGATTAAGGGCTCATATCATGAAATATCGAATTAATCTTTTTTGAAGCAAAAAACAACAACAAAAGAAAAGAAAAGAAAAAATTATCTGATCTTTTTAATGGGTTGTGTAACTTTCTGTGTGTTTTGCCATTTATTTACACGACTACTGCGTTTTGGGGGCTGAAAACTGGTTTCAAAGTGCACATTTTTGGAAACTATACTGTTATCGCCTCGTTTCTGCTACGGAATAAGAAATAAAAAAAGTAATTGAGACTTTTTGTCTCACAATTGCAAATTTGCATCTCACAATTCTGACTTTATAACTTGTTATTTTGAATTTATAACACAATTCGGGCTTTATAAATTGTAATTTTGAATTTATAACACAATTCTGACTTTATTACTTACAATTCTGACTTTATAACTGGCAATTATCAGAGAATTTAGATGTAAACTCAGAAAAAAAGAAAAGTCAGAATTGTGAGACAAAAAGTTGCAATTACCTTTTTTCATTGGGAGGTTATATCAGAATTGTGAGTTACAAACTGAGAATTGCAAGACATAAAGTCAGAATTACAAGATATAAATTCAGACTTTTTCCCCTCACAATTCTGAGATGATTGAGAGTTATGAAATTGGTATTATGAGAAATAAAGTCAGAATTGTGAGTTATGAATTCAGAATTGTCAGTTATAAAATCAGAAATTAGTAATAGAGTCAGAATTTTGAGATATAATCTTGCAATTGTGAGTTATAAAGTCAGAATTGAGTAATAATTCAGAATTGTGAATAAAGTCAGAATTGTGAGTTATGAATTTAGAAATGAGTAATATGTCAAAACTGTCAGATATAAACGTGGAATTGCAAGAAATTACAAGATATAAATTCAGACTTTTTTCTCACAATTCTGAGATAATTGAGAGTTATGAACTTGGTTTTATGAGAAATAAAGTCAGAATCTTGAGATATAAACTTGAAATTGTGAGTTATAAAGTCAGAATTGTGAGTTATGAATTCATAAATGAGTAATAATGTCAAAATTGTGACATTTAAACTTGAAATTGTGAGATGTAAAGTCAGAATTGTGAGTTATAAAATCAGAAATAAGTAATAAAGTCAGAATTTTGAGATATAAACTTGCAATTGTGAGATATAAACTTGAAATTGTGAGTTCTAAAGTCAGAATTGTGAGATATGAACTTGCAATTTTGAGTTATAAAGTCTGAATTGAGTAATAATTCAAAATTGTGAATAAAGTCAGAATTGTGAGTTATGAATTCAGGTGAGTTATAAAATCAGAAATGAGTAATAAAGTCAGAATTGTGAGAAATAAACTTGGAAAAATGTTCTGAGAATTGCGAGTTTATATCTGCAATTCTGTCTATTTTCCCAGAATTGTGAGATATCATCTCACAATTGCTAGTTATAAAGTCTAAATTGTAAGATAAAAACTCACAGTTGTGAGATAAATGACCAATTACCTTTTTTAACATATAAGAGATATAAGATATAAGAGAGTAAAACCTAGAGAAGTGTGATTTGGCAGGCCAGTTCTCCTCTTCAAACACACTCCTATAGCGCTGTTGGCCAGTGTCTATAGATCAAGAGCTGCTCCACATGTCAGCATCAGTCAAACCTGTCCGATTTCATGACACGAGTGCAGGTGAAGAACATCAACCCTAGCAAGAATGAATGATATAACCCACTTTTTATGCCTCCACACAATATGAAAAAGCCTTTCCACACCCCTCACGGTAACAGCATGTTCCTTCGGATCAATAGTGGAGAGGTTGGATTTAATGCCAATGGATGAAGTCTTTCTGTGTCGCATCTCCTGTACCGTGGCCATTTCAGTCTATACCCATCTGTGTAAGATGAAAGAAGGAGCTCACTAAGTGGTCATTAGGAGTGCACTGCGCACATGGAGGTGAATGAGGCCTACATTTATGTTTTTCCCATGTCCTCATGTTGTACAATTACCTACTTAGGATATTAGTGTGATTCTTGGTGACCTACATAGTATACAGTCATCATTGCTCTGAGCGACCGTTTCTGTTTAAAAGGAGAAGCTAATTTGCGTACTCCAGAAAGACCATTTGCGGAGTATTAAACGCATAATTACATCGATTTAAGTTAAGAATAATTATTTTACAATTCCGTTTTACACCAAAGACCGTCTGACCTTTTTGCTTCGCTTCAGTGTGTATCATTAATAAGGCGAAGTCACCATCTGTTCCAGTGGCACCAGCTATTGCTCTCCGCTATGAATAGAACCGGTATTAATCTTCTGCCGCTAACCACCGTACATCACATGACTGCATTCACCATCAGACAGACTGAAGTCGATGACAAATTTATGTTGCAATTTGGATGTCATGAGGATGGTAAAACTTCAGCTTGGTGTGTTTTTAAATAGTTTAGTGCTTGAAGTGGGCCGGCACGCCTATATTTCAGGGCCCTTTCACACCTACCTTGTTTGGTCCGGATTTTCGTACTTTTCAGTTTGGTCCGAATCAAAATTACAGGTGTGAAACCAAACTGACAAAAATTGGTCCGACGAAAAGAGGAAGTCTCGGTCCGGATCAAACTGAACAAAGGTTCGTTTTGTTTCTAGTGTGAAAGCATTTTCTGTATGGTTCGGACTTTCAGAGCATTTACAGGAAGTTCCTGTTTAAATATTATAATGTTATTTCTAAATTTCATCTCGGCTATATTGATTATGAAAAGTGCAAAGATGCGCAAAATGTCAGAAGACAGAAGGTCAGAAATGATTGTGAGCACTTCATCAAGTTTTGTTTTGTAGAAAGCCTTTCTTTAAAGTGAATTTTGTTTTGTATAAATTGTATCTTAATCAATGTTTCATCAGCCAATTGCCTGGATTTAATAAAAAAGAAGCAAAAAGGCTATAGCAGACGATAATCGTGACATGAAGGCGCCGGCGCGATCACTTGCATTGCTATTGAACATGTCTAAATAAACCCAAACTCAGCCTCACAGACATGGGAAATATGTGTATAGAAAGCTTGAAATGTCCACTTTTAAATGAAACAATTAGAAACAAAAATAAATAGTCAAGCAATGCGCACTGTTCAATAGTGGCAACGATACGCGTCTGTTCATTCACTCTTGTCAAAGACGCTGACGTCAGACCCACATCCGTTTACAAACCAATCAATGTCAAGATGCCGCCCACACAGATGATGACGAGTGGACACAAGTGTGTCATATACAGTTCTTTAGTGCGCTCGCATAATTGCGAACCAGACAAAAACTAACCGAATGTATAAAATGTATCAAAACACTTTGGTTCAGACGTTGGTGCGGACTTTCAGGTGTGAAAACACCCTTAATCTGTAGCGTACCCTCCCTTTTTCTTGCATACCGGCACTTCTCACAACCTCTGACCGCCCACACCGAAACATAAAATCAGGCTATTACAATCCAACGCTCTCCATTCTCTCCCTCCCATAGTTGCCAAGTCCGCGTATAACACGCGACTTTGGGCTTCTTTTTTTGGCAAGTCGCATTAAAAAATCGCGAGTCGCGTTTTTTTGTTCTTATTTTAAAAAATATGGTTGCTTGTTAGGAAAATATAATAAGCAACTTCGTTTCTTTACATTTATGGTCGCTGTTTTGTCCAATACATTGACTGACACTGTCTTCTCACAGCTTATAGCCATTCAGTGCAACGATACAAGTGCTGTAGTAATCCGTCCTCATACATCCCGCCTCCATCTCCCCCCATTGAAGAAGAATCGTGTTCAACGTGCAGGCATGTGACGTTATAAATGCACGTAATGATAGTTAGTAGATGTAGACATATACATTTTTACAAACAATGCCACCAGCAGAGATGTACAGAGATGGAGAGGAAACAGGGAGGAGAGGCTCCTAATTCACCCTTCGCCGCAAGTTTGATTGACAGGCGATCTGACCAATCACATCGCTGAATCTGCCGTTTTGTCAAACAAAGCAGTCAGGAGAGTTAGTAGATTAACGTCGGTGGACTTGAACTTTGAAAAACGGTGTGTACCGACGTCTTTCCGTGGTTGAAACAACATTTCTTTTTGTGTTCATTCATGTTTATTTAGTGCTTATCAATGAACTTTAACTGAGGCGCTACAGCGATCACGACACATTAAAGAGCCACAAAACGCTATTTATTGTTTAGAATTCTTTTAAAAATAGTTGAGACTTTGTTTCATATCAAAAGTAACTTGTTCTGTCCTGTCTGTCGGTGTGTTGTTAGTGTCCTCTTTGCTCCGCGACGTGAGATTTGTGTGTGTGTGCGGTGTGAGAGCGCCATGGCTTGTCGGACATAGCAACAGTAACTAAAGGGGGCGGGTCTTTGCGAACGGTCAATTTAATTAAAAAAATATTTGTAGGCCTATAATGTATTTAAAATTACTGGCTATTGTTTAAAAAAAAAACAAGTATACTAATAATAACAGTAGGTATGGTTCGAATTTATTTTATATAAATAAATATGTGGCTATATTGCAGCGCTGCTTTGCCTGTGTCCCAATGTGCATACTCTCCATCCTAAATAGTATGTGACATTAGTGATTTTCAATACTATTTAGGGAAGATAGTATCTGCACATTGAGATGCAGGGCTTATCTTTTCTCGCTTTCGCTGTGTGTGTGTGTGTGTGTGTGTGTGTGTGTGTGTGTGTGTGTGTGTGTGTGTGTGTGTGTGTGTGTGTGTGTGTGTGTGTGTGTGTGTGTGTGTGTGTGTGTGTGTGTGTGTGTGTGTGTGTGTGTGTGTGTGTGTGTGTGTGTGTGTGTGTGTGTGTGTGTGTGTGTGTGTGTGTGTTCACTACTCGCTGCTCCTAATATGTGTGCACTAACTCCGACTATGGGTTACTATAATTGGCCTTTACGTCACTTTTTCTCTTTTTCCATCTCCAAACCTCTTCTGTTCACAGCTGATCGGAGGATATTGTGTGCCCTTTATTGCAATTTGATGATTTTTGTAAAATCAGATCTGTTTTTGCTTTTCAAACTCCGAGAGGCTTCAGTTTAATATGTTGCAGGCTCATTTATTGATATGATATTGATGATAATGAATAATATAATAATATTGGGCTTGTTTTTGAAGCTACGGTGGTTTATTTGTCTGGCGAGAGTTGGCAACACTGCTCCCTCTTTGTCATTTCTGACTTATAACGAAAAACAGAACAATGTCTAAAAGCTGCTGTGTGACAGGGTGTACAGCAAACAAGCTTCTCGACAGCCGATTAATGACCGCTGCAATCAAATTTGACCTCAGACGAAATTCTGGCAGTGTCTGAAGATTTGGCGCACAATCCTGCAGTGTGACTTCTCATAGGACGACCGTCAAATTATCTTAGTTTTTCAAATCAAACCATGACCAAAATGAGCGCTAGAGATTTATTTGTAGCCACCATTTCAATCCCGTCACCGAACGTGTCATTGATTGATGATATAAAACTCCGGACGAGTTTTCAGTTTTTATTGCGGCTTGACTATCGTCCAGTCTGACATTAAAGGGTTAGTTCATCCAAAAATGAAAATTCTGTCATTAATTACTGACCCTCATGTCGTTCGACACCCGTCAGACCTCCGTTCATCTTCAGACACAAATGAAGATATTTTAGTTGAAATCTGATGGCTCTGAAAGGCCTCCTTTGGCACAATGTACTTTACACTCTCAAGACCCTTAAAAGGCACTAAAGACGTCGTTACAAAGTCCATCTCACTACAGTGGTTCTACAATAACTTTATGGAGTGACGAGAATAGTTTTTGTGCGCAAAAAACCCTAAATAACGACTTATATAGTGATGACGATTTCAAAACATGGCATCATGAAGCTTCGAAGCGTTATGAATCAGTGAGTCGATTCAGCAGTTTGAATCGCCAAAGTTACGTGATTTCAGCAGTTTGACACGCGATCCGAATCATGATTCGACTCAGTGATTCAGAACGCTTCGAAGCTTCATGATGCCATGTTTTGAAATCGGTCATCACTATATAAGTCGTTATTTAGGGGTTTTTTTGCGCACAAAAACTATTCTTGTCACTCCATAAAGTTATTGTAGAACCACTGTAGTGAGATGGACTTTGTAACGACGTCTTTAGTACCTTTTAAGGGTCTTGAGAGTGTAAAGTGCATTGTGCCAATGGAGGCCTTTCAGAGCCATCAGATTTCAAATAAAATATCTTCATTTGTGTCTGAAGATGAACAGAGGTCTGACGGGTGTCGAACGACATGAGGGTAAGTAATTAATGACAGAATTTTCATTTTTGGGTGAACTAACCCTTTAATGACAACTGAGATCTTACAGTGTGACATGATTACAGCGGTGGATCATGTTCGTACAGTCTGACAAGCAGCAATCATAAAGGACTATTATAAATCGCACAGTGTGCACCCGGATTAACTTGTAGAATTTATAATAGATAATCTGTTAAGGCAATAGATTTTTCACTAACTGTGGCAAGTTTTATCTCTATAGTTTCTAAATGTGTAGGTTGCCCCAGAAAAGCTTCAGAGAGAATGTCACGCAGCACACAAAGCTGAACCCCAGATAAATGCTGAGTGATATCATTTTTTTTTTCTCCCTGCGGCTAGACAGATGAACATTGATGGCTCGTCTTTGTGGAAAACTGTAATTGCTACAACTAATGTTTAATTTGTTCTCCGTCTAATGGATTTTGTCATTTAGGGGAAGCTATAAGCTAATGAGGGCTGCTATTAGTGTATATTATAGAGCTGTGCATTATCAGTCTCTTCTCCCACTGTCTGTTCAGAGACATGAAGAGCACATCTCAACACAATACATCTCTCAGAACTGATATAAGGTGCTTTTAAACACTCACTTTTATAGCTCAAGAGGCTTAATGAAGGCCTCGGATATATCAAGTCTCCTAAAACCCCTTAGAGAACATGAAATAGGGAGATTTTTGGCATGGCAACTTCACACCACAGTATATGTACTCAACCAAACCCATGTGACATTCTTCCCATCAAGAAAAAGCGCCATGCCAGGTTGTTGACACATTTTTAGCGAATAACGATATACATTTTTGTACATACTATTTTAAAAGTGCTTTCGATTCAGCTTTCCATCATTTTTCTCCAACTACATGCCTGACATTCCTCCATTATGATTGCAATATTACTGTTTTAATTGTATTTTTTATCAAATACCAACCCTAAATTTTTTAGCCATAACGTACCTGCAATTTAGTAAAATTGTACCAAAAAGAAGGAAATTAGAAAAAAATAATAATAATAATAATAAAAAAAAATATATATATATATATATATATATATATATATATATATATATATATATATATATATATATATATATATATATATATATATATATATATATATATATATATATATATATATATATATATATATATATATATATATATATATATACATATATATATATATAATATATATTTATTCATCACAATTTATGATTATTTAAATAAATAATTGTATTACTATGTATTATTTAAAATTATTTTTCCTTAAAACAAAGCTTGTTTTTCATTATCATATCTCATTCATCCATCCATCCATCCATCCATCATCGAGATGTATGATATATATATATATATATATATATATAAATCATAGTATTACTATATAATTTTTACTATTTAATAAGACATGAAGAGCACATCTCAACACAATACATCTCTCAGAACTGATATAAGGTGCTTTTAAACACTCACTTTTATAGCTCAAGAGGCTAAATGAAGGCCTCGGATATATCAAGTCTCCTAAAATCCCTTAGAGAACATGAAATAGGGAGATTTTTGGCATGTGAATGCTCTGCAGACCCAAAAGCTTGGATTGTTCCCAACTTCACACAAAAGTATATGTACTCAACCAAACCCATGTGACATTCTTCCCATCAAGAAAAAGCGCCATGCCAGGTTGTTGACATTTTTAGCGAATAACGATATACATTTTTGTATATACTATTTTAAAAGTGCTTTCGATTCAGCTTTCCATCATGTTTCCACCTCAGCTGTTTTTCTCCAACTACATGCCTGACATTCCTCCATTATGATTGCATTTTTTCATGATTATTTCACTGTTTTGTTGATTTCCTGTCATGGAAGCCATTGTGTTATGTTTTTTTGTTTGTTTGTTTGTTTTTCTTTTTATGTGTTCTCCTGTGTTTTGCTCTCCACCCCTCCCTCCCTGTATTTCTGTGTGACTTCACTATCCGCTCCCCCTCCACCCTTTATTCCTGCTTTCACTCACACACCCCACTGTCTGCACTCAAAGATGTATCCCTCCCCTCACCCCCTCCTCCCACCTCACTGACCCGTGCCACTACTGACCATCTAATGCCAGGCTCCAGAGGCGGCGCTGGCCCCACGCCCTCCGCCCCCCGTGACGTCGTGGCCTCCCTGGTCTCCACCCGCTTCATCAAGCTCACCTGGCGTCTTCCCGCTGAACCGCATGGAGAGGATGTCACCTACTCAGTGTACTACAGCCTGGAGGGCACTAACAGGTAGGCCATTTGTACTGTTTTGAAAGGTTGGGGTCATTAAAATGGAAACAAATTTCTACTTTTATTCTGCTTGGATTCATTAAATTAATCAAAAGTTGCAGTAAACGTTTGTTATGCAAAACATATATATATATATATTTCAAATAAATGCTGTTCTATTCTATTAATCAAAGAATCCTGAAAAAACAAATTAGCAGTTTTCACAAATATATTTAGCAGCACAAATGTTTCTTGAGTATCAAATCCTCATATCAGAATGATTTCTGAAGGATCATGTGACACTGAAGACTGGAGTAATGATGCTGAAAATTCAGCTTTACATCACAGAAATAAATTACACTTTACTATATATTCACATAGAAAAAGGCTATTTTAGATTTTACAAATATTTCACAATATTACTGTTTTAATTGTATTTTTTATTAAATACCAACCCTAAATTTTTGAGCCGTAACGTACCTGCAATTTACTAAAATTGTACCAAAAAGAAGGAAATTAGGAAATATATATATATATATTAATCATAATTTACAATTATTTAAATTAATCATTATATTACTATGTATTATTTTTAATTATTTGTGCTTAAAACAAAGCTTGTTTTTCATTATCATATCTCATTCATTCATCCATCCATCATCTATATATATATATAAATCATAGTATTACTATATAATTTTTACTATTTAAAATTACTTCAAAAAGTACTGCGTTACAGTAAGGAGAATTACAAAAATGGTTATGGTTATGAGAAGTTTTGTGCTTACTTGTATCATAAATGCAAAAAATTGTCTTGTTTTTTTGTGCAAATAAATACATTTTATATATATATATATATATATATATATATATATATATATATATATATATATATATATATATATATATATATATATATATATATATATATATATATATATATATATATAATAATAGTCTCATATGACACTTCTCTGATTATATATATAAAACATTAAAAATGTAATAAATATTTTATTAAAATTCTGACTAAGAAGTGAAATGTGACCCAGACATGTTTTCGTGTCCTTCACCCTCCAAGAAGCCTTTAATTATGGATGCTATTGATTATTGTATTCTGTTCATTTGTTGCTATTATTTTAAGTCGCATGTTGTTCTTATTAATATTTATAATGCAGTTCTGTATGAGTTGCTTTTGACTGCAGAAAAATAAGAGATGCTTTGAACCCACAAATCAGCAGTCAGCTCCTGTTTCAGTCTCATGTGACGCTTCTCTGATCCTGTACAGGGAGAGGATCGTGAACACCAGTCGTCCTGGGGAGATGCAAGTCACCATTCAGAACCTCATGCCAGACACCACGTATGCCTTCCGCGTGGTGGCGCACAACAGAAACGGCCCAGGAGAGAGATCAGCGCCTCTGAGGGTCGCCACCCAGCCGGAAGGTAAGAATGGTGTGGGAGCTGAAAGTTTGATAGAGAAAAATTAACCATGGGTCATTCAAAACTACAATCATTTACCGGTTGTAAAACAACCACAAAATGTACCTGTTGTAAAAGAAACTGTTGCTCTTATAAGATGTTCAAAGCACAGCCAAAGCACAGCCAAAGCATAACTGAAGCACAGCTGAAGCATTGCGCAGCACAGCCAAAACACAGCCAAAGCATAACTGAGGCACATCCGTAGCACAAACAAAGCATCAGAAGTACAGCCGTAGCACAGACGAAGCAGAGCCGAATTATAGCTGAAGCACAGCCGGAGGCATGGCCGAATTATAATTGAAGCATAGCCGAATTATAATTGAAGCACAGCCGAAGTAGTGCCGAAGTATAGCCGAAGCATAGCCAAATTATAATTGAAGCACAGCCGAAGCAGAGCCGAAGTATAGCCGAAGCATAGCCGAATTATAATTGAAGCACAGCCGAAGCAGAGCCGAAGTATAGCCGAAGCATAGCCGAATTATAATTGAAGCACAGTCAAAGCATAGCCGAATTATAGCCGAAGCACAGCCAAAGTATAGCCGAAGCATAGTCGAATTATAATAGAAGCACAGCCGAAGCAGAGCCGAAGTATAGCCGAATTATAGCTGAAGCACAGCCAAAGCATAGCCGAATTATAGCTGAAGCACAGCTGAAGTATAGCCGAATTATAGCTGAAGCACAGCCGAAGCATAGCCAAATTATAATTGAAGCACAGCTGAATTATAGCTTAAGCACAGACAAAGCACAGCCGAAGCATAGCCAAATAATAACTGAAGCACAGCCGAAGCACAGCCAAATTATAACTGAAGCGCAGCCGAAGCATAGCCGAATTATAATTGAAGCACTGCCGAATTATAGCTGAAGCACAGACAAAGCACAGCCGAAGCATAGCCAAATTATAACTGAAGCACAGCCGAAGCACAGCCAAATTATAACTGAAGCGTAGCCGAAGCATAGTCGAATTATAATTGAGGCAGAGCCGAAGTATAGCCGAATTATAGCCGAAGCAGAGCCGAATTATAGCTGAAGCACAGCCGAAACATAGCCGAATTATAGCTAAAGCACAGCCAAAGCATAGCCGAATTATAGCTGAAGCACAGCCGAAGGATAGCCGAATTATAGCTGAAGCACAGCCGAAGCATAGCCGAATTATAGCTGAAGCACAGCCGAAGCATAGCTGAATTATAGCTGAAGCACAACCAAAGCATAGCTGAATTATAGCTGAAGCACAGCTGAATTATAGCTGAAGCACACCCGAAGTATAGCCGAATTATAGCTGAAGCACAGCGGAAGCATAGCCGAATTATAGCTGAAGCACAGCCGAAGTATAGCGGAATTATAGCTGAAGCACAGCTGAATTATAGCTGAAGTACACCCGAAGTATAGCCGAATTATAGCTGAAGCACAGCGGAAGCATAGCCGAATTATAGCTGAAGCACAGCCGAAGTATAGCCGAATTATTGCTGAAGCACAGCTGAAGCACAGCCAAGGTATAGCCGAATTATAGCTGAAGCATAGCCGAAGCATAGCCGAATTATAGCTGAAGCACAGCCGAAGCATAGCCGAATTATAGCTGAAGCACAGCCGAAGCATAGCCGAATTATAGCTGAAGCACAGCTGAAGTATAGCGGAATTATAGCTGAAGCACAGCTGAATTATAGCTGAAGTACACCCGAAGTATAGCCGAATTATAGCTGAAGCACAGCGGAAGCATAGCCGAATTATAGCTGAAGCACAGCCGAAGTATAGCCGAATTATTGCTGAAGCACAGCTGAAGCACAGCCAAGGTATAGCCGAATTATAGCTGAAGCATAGCCGAAGCATAGCCGAATTATAGCTGAAGCACAGCCGAAGCATAGCCGAATTATAGCTGAAGCACAGCCGAAGCATAGCCGAATTATAGCTGAAGCACAGCCAAAGCATAGCCGAATTATAGCTGAAGCAGAGCCGAAGCACAGCCGAAATGTAACTGTAGCACAGCCGAAGCATAGCCGAATTAGAATTGAAGCATAGCTGAAGCACAGCCGAAGCATAGCCGAAATATAACTGAAGCACACCTGAATTATAATTGAAGCACAGCTGAAGCACAGCCGAAGCATAGCCGAAATATAACTGAAGCACAGCCGAAGCTCAACCAAAACAATGTTCCCTGCAATATGCATCCCGTTTTATTAACTGCTAGAGGGCCAAACGGTACATAGTGTAGCATTAACATTCTTATCATATCAGAAAATGTTCTAACGAGATTTATGGAGTTATTCAAATCTGATGTTTACTGACTCAACACAGTTACGCATTACGCTCTGACAGATTTCAGTTGGCAACAATGCATGAAATCAAGCTTACGCAGGAAGTGTTTACGCTCACGCACTTGTTTCGGGCCTAAGAGATTATGCTGAACATTTTCTCGGGAGGTTTTCTTTCCCAAAACCTCAGTTTAAAATCTCATCATAGAGGTAAGCACCTGCTGACTTTTAAGCAAACACGCAAACTCTTGCACAGCGCTGAAGGTGTATGGCCTGACTCCATCATCGTGAAACATTATCAGCCCAAACTCAGCGCAGGAGACGCTGTTTCTGGGTCAGACGTGCTCGTCTGCGCGTCCTTGGCTCTGGCTGCTGTAAGCACTTTATAATGTGTGTTAGCGGGATTCTGGCGCTCTCGGGAATCCTGCTGCGCGGAGATCAGCCTCTGAGGCCGACACACATATAGCTGTGAACATTATGAATGAATTTTAAACACACTCACACACTCGTAGAACGCTCTTAATCCAGTGTAGGCGCCCCGTCCCATCCTGGTTTCAAAAGCAGGCGTTGATGTTGGACAGAACGAGTGTCTGTGGGACTGAGATAAAGCGATTTCTCCCTCAGATGCCAGAAATGCCTGATCAAAGTTTGCAAAATGATTAATGTAAGACACAGAATGCAGTTTATATTTGAGCTTGAATATGACAGATGGTTCAGTGTAACCATAACTGGATGAGCATAGTTAAACGGTTGTTGCAGGCCTGTGGCGAAGTGGTTCAAGCCCCTGTGGAGCACAAAGGAGATATTATGAAGATCGTTCATGTTGCTCTTCCCATTACAGTGAAAGTATGTATATAGAGACTAGGGATCGACCGATATGGATTTTTTAGTGCCGGTGCCGATGCCGATACCGATTTTTTTTCATCAGCCTTAGCCGATGAGCGATACGGGCTGCCGATTTTCTTGAGCCGATACTGCTTTTGCTCCCTCAATTTACATCATAAAAATGACACAATGATCATGATGATAACAATTTAAAATTTACAATTTAAAAAAGGAACATTTATTGAACTAAAAAAAACTATATTTAACAAATAGTAAAAACAGGTGAGGTAGAACAAGAAACAAAAAGAGTTCAGTGGTGAAAATAAATATTTAAGCATAAATAAAATAATTACACTATCGCACAGTATCAACAAGCAAGCAGCATAATAAAGTGCACACTGACTGTACTATACTTCATTTTAAAACTATTTACAACCTAGTCATTTAATGGTTACACTCTAAAAAATGCTGGGTTAAAAATAACCCAAGTTGGGTTGAATATGGACTAACCCAGCAATTGGGTTGTTTTGACCCAGCGGTTGGGTTAAATGTTTGCTTAAAACAACCCAATCGCTGGGTTAGTCCATTTTCAACCCAACTTGGGTTATTTTTAACCCAGCATTTTTTAGAGTGTAGGTGCACTTAACTTAATCTCTTGTAGAGCAACACCAGCGGTAATTCAGGAAAAAATCTCCCAATGCTCCACGTGAAACTTCAGTCTTTCCACCTTTTACCATCGTGTCAATTCTCAGTTGATTTTGATTAATATGCGCGAGGGAGGGAGAGCAAGAGAGTTTGAAGACGGTGAGAGCTGCCCTGTGGACGCCTGTCTGTAAATAATGCAGGGGAAAAAATATCGGCGAACGCAGCAGCCTTGTATTGGCCGATGCCGATACACGTAAAAATCGCAAATATCGGCCCGATATATCGGTCTAACACTAATAGAGACTGTCATGTTCCAGAAAGGACATAAAGGCACCAGAAAGGTAGTCCTTACTAGGGATGCACGATATATTGGCCGACATATCGGTATCGGTTCATTTTTAAAGGTGCACTATGTAACTTTTCCGTCCGCTAGAGGTCACCTATTCAAAACAAAGGCTTAATTTGATGACGTAGTTTCTCACGATTTACAAATAGTTGGAAACATTTGGGATATTGTAAGTACTCAACTGAACAAAATATATAACACTGGCCTAGTGGTTTTGTGGATATTTTACTGAAAAAATGTTACATAATTTAGCTTTAATATTATCGTAATTGGCCTGATAAGATAATTTGTCCGATATATTAAAGAAGAATAAAGAATTATCAGTTATCGGTATTAGCCAAAATTTTAATTTCGGTGCATCTCTAGTCTCTAAGTACTATTTAAGGGTTATATTCCAAGTCTACTTAAGCCATATGATCACTTTATGGTGATTTCCAGCAAATAATTACCTATATTTTACTCACATAAAGTTATTGCATGAATTTAGAAGACTTGAATATAGTGCGTGAATCATATGAACCCTTTTCATGATTGTCATTTTTGGGGCTTGACAGTCCCTGTCCTTGTGAAAAGAAGTGTGCTTAATTGTATTAATGCCTTATTCTGCATGATCATATTCTACATCCCTTAATCATATCCAATAATACCTAAACTCAACAACTACCACACTAATTATTGTAAGTAATTAGGAGATTGTTGAGGCAAAAGTTGTAGTTAATAGTGAGAAGTGTGACGAAAGTAACAAAATAAAACAACAAAGTTATGTTTTTATTCTTGTTTAGATCATAATGGGGTATAATCAGGCAGCTATTTTGAGTAAAAAGACTTTTTTCAATATCAATAGACAGTGTGAAATAAATAATTAATAGAACTTATCCAGGGTATCGCCATATTGAAGTTTTGACAGGAATGAAAATGCGTTTGTAGCTACTGTTGTACACTATATTGAACAACATACTGATTGTTCCAGACTGTCCTCCAAAAAAAACGACTCTATAGGATGTTTTTCAAGCACCTTATTACGACCTTTATTTACGTTTTAAAGTCATGCGCCGTCTAGTTGGCGTGAAAATAATGACGTGTTACGTCTGAGTGACGTTACCAAACAAAATGAGTGTTCATTTAAATGCAAATGTGTGGACTTTTAACCTCCATTTGTCATATTTCCATTTAGCAAAAATCTTTTTTTATTAACAACTACATGTTGGGATAGGTAATTACATGATAGGTCCTTTTAGCAGTGTGTGCTTTTTACACTTTTAACTTTTTTACACTTATAACGTGCATTTGAAAACGCACTTCAAATCTTAAAAATATATATTAAAAACCTTTACTTCCAGATAATATAATATCAATGATATAAAAGGCAACGCAAGTGTCATAATTTAGTTTTTTAGCACGCTTAAGGACACTTTTAAAAAGTGCAATTCTTCTGTAAAGTACATTTGAAATAATTCAATGTTTTTATAATTGTTTGTTGTGCATTTAAAGAAATAATAACACACTAAAGCTGAATTATATTTTTAAATATTTAAAATGTACTAAAATGCAACTTTATCAAATGTGTAATTACAAATATATTTAAATACATGACTGACAAGTTTCAATATAAATTTAGTTTACCATAAATACTGGTAACACTTTAGAATAATGGTCATTAGTTAACATTAGTTAATATATTAACTAACATGAACTAACCATGAGCAGTACATTTGTTACTGTATTTGTTCATCTTTGTTAACGTTAGTTAATATAAATCCAGCTGTTCATGGTTTGTTCATTTTAGTTCACAGTGCATTAACTAAAGTTAACAAGATTTTAATAACGTATTAGTAAATGTTGAAATGAACATTAACAAAGATTAATAAACGCTTTATAAGTGCAGTTCATTATTAGTTAATGTTAACTAATGACCATTATTCTAAAGTGTTACCTAAATACTTATACAACTTAGACAATTACACACATTACATTACATATAAAGATATACTATAAGTGGATCAGAAAGTACTCTATAGTACGGTTATTGCATTAAATATCATTTATTTGTATGCGATTCCAGTTAAACATTACATTTAGTTTTGTACTTATATTATTTTAAAGTATATTTTTCCATAATAAGTGTACTTCTTTTTCACTGGAGTGATAACTCTACCCTATGTTTTATGGAAAAGAGCAGCGTGAATATTATTCATAATTTCTCCTGTTGAGTTCCATGGGAAAGGTACAGTCTCACAGGTGGTAAATTATGACACGATATTTAGCTGAACTCTTCAGGCTTCTCCGGTGGGATTGTCCCTTTAATGAGTGTATTGTGGGCTGCTTCGGATAAAAGTGTTGGCTCAATGACTGCTGGGCAGTTGTTTAATGTCTGTACTATTTAAATGATATTATATTTCATTTAATGTAGAGCTCAGTTTCGATTGGCGCTGCATGATGAGTCCCTGAAGGCATGTCAGTTGGAAAACAACACATTTAACGGACACTCATCGGAGCCTATAATTGAATGTAATGATTCATGACCCTAGCAAGTAAACAAAAGTTAAGCAACATAGAATCTCATTTCCATTCTCTCCGCTCTGCTGAGCAAATTAAATCACGTCAATCCTGCAGCCTGAGCTGGCGTGTGTTAGTCTGCTCTCTGCCAGAGGTGTGTGTCGACACACACTACTGACATATGCTCCGCGGAGGAGAGATATCACTCTCTCTGTTCAAGTCCATTTCAGAGAGCTTTACAAACACTCCTGCCAGAGCATCAGTGGACACATCACTGACAGACCAAAGCTGCTATGATCAAATAACATAAGATGAAATGAAATGATGAAATAAAATAAAAAAAGATGAATTAAGATGAAATGAAGTGATGAATGAAATGAAATAAGATTAAATTAAATTGTGAAATTAAATTAATTTAAGTGAAAAATTTTTATAAAATGCTATTAAATAAAATTGAATTACAATAAGGTTAAATTAAATTATGAAATTAAATAAAATCAAAAAATAAAATTAGAAGAAATTAAGTAAGATGAAAGGATTAAACGAAATAAAATAAAATAATAAAATTAAATGAAAATAATAAAATTAAAAAATTAAATAAAATACAATTTAAAAAAATAAAATACAAGATAATGAAAAATGAAATGAAATGATGAAATTAACTAAAATTTAATGGAAAAAAAATACAATGAAATCAAATGACATTAAATAATGAAATTAAATTAAATAAGGGAATAAAATTAAATGAAATGAAAAAATAAAAATACAATAAGATTAAATGAAATTATGAAATTAAATAAAATTAAATAAAAAAATTAAATTAGAAGAAATGAAATAAGATGAAATGATTAAACAAAATGAAATAAAATAAAATCATAAAATGAAATGAAAATAATAAAATTAAAAATTAAATAAAATACAATTAAAAAATTAAATACAAGATGATATGAAAATTGAAATGAAATGATGAAATTAACTTAATAAAATTAAATTAAATAATGGAATAAAAATAAATTAAATGAAAAAATAAAATAAAGTAAAATAAAATACAATGAAATAAAATGAAATAAAATAATGAAATGAAATGAGATAAAATAATGAAATGAAATGAGATAAAATTAGATTAAATGACTACAAAATTATATCAAATAAAATAATGAAATGAAAGTAATAAAATAAAAAAGTTAAATATTAAAATAAAATAACAAATTAAAACAATTAATAAAATACAATTAATTGAAATTAAATGAAATAATTAAATTAAATGAAAAAGTAAAATACAATTAAATTAAATTAAATTAATTAAATTAGATGATATTAAATAAGATGAAATTAAATTAAATTATTAAATGAAATAAAATAATAAAATTGAAATGAAATGAAAATAATCAAATAAAATAAATACAATGAAATAAAATAAAATTAACTGATGAATTGAAATGAAATAATTAAAAATGAAATAAAATAGAATATATTAAAATAAATGAATGAAATGCAGTGCTTTCATGAAGTTGTTTTTCTGATTTTTCTCCATTCTTTGTATGTTAATAGTCCAGGTTCCTGGTCCGGCTCCAAACCTGCATGCAGTGGTGACGTCCCCCAGCACAGTGAGCCTCAGCTGGGACATGCCCCTCATCGGCAATGGCGAGATCCAAAACTACAAAATCTACTACATGGAGAAGGGCATGGACAATGAGCAGGTAAAACCAGACCCCACATCCACATCCACCCTCACCTTCACCTCTGAGATATCATCACGCATTAATAAAGCTCTGCGATGTTTGATGATGCATGTGAGATGTCCAGAGCTTTATTATTGAGAACACATTTTAATACAGTCCAAGTCAAGACACCTTTATTTCTATTGCGCTTTATAGGAATAACAGGGATATAATGATTCACTGATGCAAACAGAGTTCATCTGTAAAGCAGTGATGTCATCATCAGTTCATCGCTCATCCAATAGTGTCAGTGCAGTCAAATCAATAATATTAATGAATATCAAGTGTCCCCAAAGTCATATTTTGTTGATTTCTGTACTAGCGGAAACAAGTTCTGGTCCCTTTCTAAATACAAATATTCATGTACGTGTTTTTTTATAAACATTGAAGGTATTTTAACATATTAATTTAGCAGATGTTTTTATTCAAAGCATATAGTATATGTATAGTAAATAAATAAATATAGAGTATGTAATAAAGAAATATATTAAAAGAAATAATAATAAAAAATAATTGATCAAAGATAAATGAATAAATAAATAAATGTTAATTTAAAAAAAAAAATTTTTTTATTAAATCTATCAAATATTTTAAATAATTTATTACTAATCTGTAATACAATAATATTTTATTTTAGTTTTTATCCAAAGCATTGCAATGTATACAATTATATGAAATAATAATAATAATAATAATAATAATATAGTAATATAATCAGATAAATAAATATATAAATGCGTAAATAAATCTTAATTATTAATAAAAATCTAATTAACTATACATTTTTAATTAAATTAATCCAATATTTGAAATAATTTATTACTAATCTGTAATAAAATTATATTTTTATGTTCTTATCTAAAATAATGATATTAGATAAATATGAATAAATATGAGCCTATGAATCATAGATCAAGGTAAATAAATACGTAAATAAATCTGAATTATTAATAAAAAATTAAATGAATTAGTTATTAATGAAATTATTACAGTTTTAAATATGATTGATAGTTATCAATCATTAATTAATTAGAAAAAATATTTTGCACATATATTCATAAAATATAGTGTGTGTGTGTGTGTGTGTGTGTGTGTGTGTGTGTGTGTGTGTGTGTGTGTGTGTGTGTGTGTGTGTGTGTGTGTGTGTGTGTGTGTGTGTGTGTGTGTGTGTGTGTGTGTGTGTGTGTGTGTGTGTGTGTGTGTGTGTGTGTGTGTGTGTGTGTGTGTGTGTGTATATAATATTTATATAATAAAAAACTGTCTAATTATCAGTACCAGGCTAAATGTTTTCATTTCTATATCTGCGCAGTATCAGTGTATAATGTATATCCGTGCATGTCTCATCAGGATCTGGATGTGAACACACTGTCCTTCACCATGACTGGACTGAAGAAGTTCACGGAGTACAGTTTCAGAGTGGTGGCCTTTAACAAACATGGACCAGGAGTCTCCACCGAGGACATATCCGTGCGCACATACTCTGATGGTACGTACAGTAAATCTTCTCTGGTCAGTTTCCACCGCTCTGCTCCAAAGCCACGCAGTCGTTCCTTTAGCTCCTCAAAACAACTGTTACTCCTATCACTCTACTAGGCAATAAACCGACCATCATCTGTATCCCTGCTGTAGTTGCATCAACAGAGCAATATCAGCAGGGTCCAAAATTAACTTTATGCCATACCAGTCAATGGTGAGTGAATTACTGGGCATAAAGATTTGTTGCCTCTCATGAAATTGTATTTTGTAGTTATTACTATATACTTCAACTGGGACTCATGAGCTTCTAGACCTCGGTTATATTTTTTATGCTCACTATAAATTAGGCCAACTATTTTCTCTCAATTTCGTTGGTATAACTATACTCAATATTGCCAAAAGTATTGGGACGCCCCTCCAAATCATTGAGTTCAGGTGTTCAATCACTTCATGGCCACAGGTGTATATAATAACGAAATATTCCACGCTCAACTGTTAGTGGTGTTATAACAAAGTGGAAGCAATTGGGAACAACAGCAACTCAGCCACGAAGTGAAATCACAGAGCGGGGTCAGCGCATGCTGAGGGTCACAGAAGTCACCAACTTTCTGCAGAGTCAAGAGCTCCAGACCTCCAAACTTCATGTGGCCTTCAGATGAGCTCAAGAACAGTGTGTAGAGCTTCATGGAATGGGTTTCCATTGCAGAGCAGCTCATCCAAGCCTTACATCACCAGGTGCAATGCAAAGCGTGGGACGCAGTGGGGTAAATCACGCCGCCACTGGACTCTAGAGCAGTGGAGACGTGTTCTCTGGAGTGACCAATCACATTTCTCTGTCTGGAAATCCCATGGACGAGTCTGAGTTTGGCGATTGCCAGGAGAACGGGACTTGCCTGACTGCATAGTGCCAAGTGTAAAGTTTGGTGGAGGGGGGATTATGGTGTGGGGTTGTTTTTCAGGGGTTGGCCTCTTAGTTCCAGTGAAAGGAACTCTTAATGCTTCACCAAGACATTTTGGACAATTTCATGCTCCCAACTTTGTGGGAACAGTTTGGGGACGGCCCCTTCCTCTTCCAGCATGACTGACCAGTGCACAAAGCGTCGCTCCATAAAGACATGGATGAGCGAGTTTGGTGTGGAGGATCTTGACTGGCCTCAACCCGATTGAACACCTTTGGGATGAATTAGAGCGGAGACTGAGAGCCAGGCCTTCTCGTCCAACATCAGTGCCTGACCTCACAAATGCACTTCTAGAAGAATCCCCATAAACACACTCCTAAACCTTGTGGAAAGCCTTCCCAGAAGAGTTGAAGCTTTAAGAGCTGTAAAGGGTGGGCCAACTCCATATTAAACCCTACGGATTAAGAATGGGATGTCATTAAAGGGGTGGTAAAACATATTCTTTTGAAGGCTTGATTGTGTTTGTGGGGTGCACTGTAACATGTGTTCATGCTTCGTTTAAAAAAAAAAAAAACATTATTTTTCATATATTTGACCTTTATTCTACACTGCTCTGTCCCTCCTTGTAAAACGGTCTGATGGTTTCCGGGTTGTATGAAGCCAGTCCCTCAAAAATACGCAATGGGCTCTGATTGGTTAGCTGGCCCAGTGTGTTGTGATTCGCTAACCGCAGTGTATGTTTATCGGAAACGTCACGCCCCTTACCTGGAGGCTGTGCTTTGGTCAGTATTAGAAACAACGGCGTCAATAAAACCACACCAATCTGAGCCCGAATCAGACCCAGAACATTTGAGTGAAGATGATCGAGCAGAACCTGTTCAGTCCTCAAGAGTAAAGACTGCGGATCTATAATGATCGCTACTGAATGGCACTGTTACTTTTGTATTTTTAGAACGATTATAGCCAAATATCTGTCGCAAGAACTATTAACCCAAAACACTAAGCACTGGCTTTACTAGTAAGTTAGCCAAATCACACACAGAACCATGTTTAGCAAGCCTGTAGATAAACAATACATAAAAGCTCTAATCAAAGAATCATTTACACTAATGCCAGGTTCGCTGTTGAGATTTTAACGTTAGTGTTTGTAACGATAGGTGTTCGTCGGATAACGTTAAGTATGAATGAGCATTTAACAGACTGGTTTGCAGAACAGCATTGTCATCTGTTTACTTCCTTGCTACAACCTATTACAGGAAAACACATCGATGAAAAATAAATCAGACTTACAGGTTGTGGCCCGTAAACAGCTTCTGTTTGTAAATCCAGCTTTCAGGACAAGCCGTTGTGCATATCCTGTATTGAACTCGCGAACATTGTGGAAGTTTTCCTCCATGAGATGTGCTGCTGGAGGGAGCCCCGCGCGCGTCGTGCATTCACACACTGGCAGTGTTTGTCTTATGCAGCTGACGTTGTGCAAATCCGGCATTGAACTCGCGAAGATGGAAGTTTTCCTCCATGAGATGTGCTGTGGGAGCCCCGCACGCGCCTGTTCCCTTCTGTCTCATACACACGTGCATATAACATGCTGTATGTTAAACGCTCTGCAACGCACCCCTGTCCCTATGAAGGCTGAACAGAGCAAGTACCCCAGACCTGCAATCCGGATGAATATAACAGCGTTTCCTCGGCATCGCGGCAACAACACTCCAGCCTAACTAACGTTATACCACAACAACAGCGATACAAAATGGCGCCCCCGCCCCCCCCTATTTAATATTCTCTGAGGAGGGGTTTATGTAAATATTGAGCCTGTTGATGTCACCAACCCTGGAGGAATGTGTGTAGTCGCCTACTGGCCGTTTGCTATAGTCCTTAGAAATTGATTTCTTTAAAAGCAAATATCTCCCTTTGCTTTAAACTTTGAACGTTGTAACTTTGCAGATGTTGTTTATGCTCAAGCAGCAACATTACACGCTAGCTAAAGTTAGAATAGTGAAATCGTGGTTTACCACCCCTTTAAAGTTCATGTGCACGTAAAGGCAGGCGTCCCAAAACTTTTGGCAATATAGTGTATATGCCATGGTGGAGTGATATGAGAAACATGAAAGTATGGTGAAATATACAGTTTAGGGGTCATTATATAAAACGATTTGACTGCTCAGTACTGGCATTAAGCAGAGAGCCATGTAATAAATGTGGATGTGTCGTGTGAGATGTTAACTAATGCTGTGGTCCCTCTGCTCAGTCCCCAGCGCTCCGCCTCAGAACATGACGGTTGAAGTGCTGAACTCGAAGGTAAGGCTGTATGACGTGTGCTGAAGTGTACAGTCGCTCATCTGTTGCTGTGATTTCACTGCGATGAGCGGCACATCTGTCTACTGTCACAAAGCTTTACATCCTCATTTATTCTTCCTCTGCGTTCACCTCCCCCTCTTTCTCAAGATACAATTTATATTTGTCTAGCTGCCAGGGAATATGAGACTTCCTCCTCCGGTTTTATTCATGAGTGCGTTCATTGTTCTAGTCATTTATAGACGCACGTCTTGCGCATTTAGCTCTATTTGGCTATGGCAAGAATTACTTTTGCTTTTAGGGTTTGAACAAATGCGATACTATAGTTAAAAAAATTTACAATATAACAATCAAGCATTGGGTTGCATTTTACTTTAGGTAACACTTTATTTTACAGCATCCTTGTTACCCTAACTCAGTAAATGATCCATAATTACATGCAACTAACCCTAAACCAAACGCTAACCCTATAGTAAGTACATGTAGTTAATTATTATTACTCAGTACTTAAATATATAATTACACTGTAGCAATGACACCTTAAAATAAAGTGTAACCTTATTTTACTGTATGTGTACTTACAGTGTTCTTACTGGGTAATATTTAGACTAATTTACAGCCTACGTCACACTGACGTCGGCTCATATTTTCTTTTTTCTCTTTCATTGATATTTTCAAAAAATATTTGCATATTTTCAACTTTAGTCTGGAAATATTTTCATATTTTTTGCCAATGAACTTACATCAGTCACGCAGGTTGCAAAAGATGATCTGGAAAGTGTTATAATTTATGAAACACATTGCTTTAAATCGTGCTTTAGGCTATACATATAACAACAGTTGAATGATTTCAGCAAATAAGCAGTTAGATTTGATTAAAAGTTTGATTAAATTGCTGACACTGAATGAAAATAATGAAAATTTTAAAGAAATTTTTTTGAAAGTTTAAGATTAAGTTTAAGATATTTTTTTTATTTTCAAAATGTAGGATGTGTATATATATACTGTGTATGTGTATATATATATATATATATATATATATATATATATATATATATATATATATATAATATATAAATATATATAATATATATATATTTGGAGCACCATGTGTATGTGTATATATATATATATATATATATATATATATATATATATATATATATATATATATATATATATATATATATATATACAGTATATAGCCTACATTTTGAAAATAAAAAATATATAAGCGAGGCTCAAACATCTATTTAAGCATGCGTTCCGTCAGTGAAACCATACTACAGCCTATAAAACATTTAAATAAATATCAGTAAATAATGGTAATATAAATTATATAAGAAAGTTAATAGTTAATATATTGGTTTTATTATATTTTACAGAGGCGCTCATATGCCGCTTTGCGCGGAAAGGGATACACGAGCAGGAAAGAGAGCATCGTTTTTCTAATATCTTCATGTTTTCTCCTGATGTTCCAAAACTGATAGTTGTAGTAAAACGAAAATGATCTTCTGCAGGGTCAAGAACTTTAGGCTTTGTTTGATTATGCGCTGCGAGAGAAAGCCAAACTAAAAATATCCGGCATGTATGAAAAAATGCGCTAAACTTGGCGCACCTTAAGTTTAAGAACAAGCACAAACTGTGTTAAATAGTTTGAAGTAAAATGTATCTGTCCTACAGCACCGTTTTCTACTTTACCACAGTAAATTATCCAAACTCCTTATTAAAAACAAACAAAAGGAAGAAACGTGTATAATCCCCTGTGAGAGACGTAAATGAAGATTTTGGAAAACAAATAAGAGATTCCTAGACTGGGTAAACCCAGCCTGATCTTCCGGCGATTTGATTTCGCCCTGCAGCTCAGTCTGGAAACCTGTACATTCATTTCTACTGCTTCTGTTACACTTTTGCGGGAACCAATCACAGACTGGCTTATCCACCTGGCGAGCTATTGGCGGGTTTAATATGATGAGCAATGGGTCGTTGCCAGTTGATCACGCCTCTTGTGTTCTGATTGGTTGAAGGACTATCCAATTGCATACTGAGTCATTTAATTTATGCTCGTTGATCACGCCTCTTGTGCAGTAGAAAATACAGAGCAGACTCCCCAGACTAATGTTCAATCTTAAATTGAGCTTGGTCTGGTGATAGCCAGACAAAGAGATTCCATGTCCAGTAGAATAAAATGGAGTAAGCCTATTGTTAAATTCGTGGAAAATCGGGTGACCAGATCGCAAAATGTAGGCAAAGCTTAAATTTGGCTCACCTCACAAAGCCTACCTCTCTCGTTCGGCATGAACCCGTATGGCTGCATATGTAACATTTAACTGCGAACCTATTATTTATTTTGTAAATAAATATTTGTGCTTTACTCGTGTCATAATATTCACATAAAACAGCATTCACATACAAAAAAAAGTGTTTTTGTCCGACCACCGCAGGTGATATTCAGCCACCCCTATCGCTGGGTGACAAACTATTGTAATATGCGGACAACATTTTTTATATAATTAGTATTTTTTATTGATTTTTATACATCACTGATACATTGTGGTCATCATCAAGTCCACATCCCACTTGACCTCATAATCTATATCCTTTAGTGATGATACGTAATGAAAACAACTGAAAAAGATAAGACAACACAAAAACACTGTGAAAAAAAAAGACAAAAAAAAAAAATTAAATTAAATAAAAAAAAACAACTAGTGACAAGAAAACACATGGATCACATGTACAATTTTACAATAGGCACCAAATTCTCAATTAGTAGCAATATATTGCACATATTTCCCCCATTTCGCCACATATTTTTCCGCCCTGTCATTTATGTTGAACTTGAAAGACAATTTTTCATATGATGCCACCTTTGCCAACTCAGTGCTCCATTCCTGGAAAGAAGGCTCTCCTGGTTTCTTCCAGTTTCTCATTAATATTTGTTTACGAAAATTGAACTCGTCCGGGTAATGTTTTCAATACGGTCATGAATCTTTAGCCAATATTTCTGAATCATAGGACATTCCCATAGTAGATGAAGAAGAGTTCCTTCCGAGCTGCAACATTTCCAGGAATCTGAATTATTCTTCAGCTTCAGCCTAAACAAACATTTTTTTAATAATAATAATCTATAATTAGTCATCTATAAATATATATCTATAAATAATCTTTTTAAAGTCGGCATGAAACGGAAGTTGAGATCGTCTTTTTCTCCTTATTGTGACGTATATCCGAGTGAAACGGCTTCTGAAATTAGAAAAAATGTAGGGCGAGGCTTGATTTCGTCCATCGGGAATTGATTGGATCGTTGGAAGCTGGGCGTTGCTAACAAAATGGAGGCAGATTTGAAGTTTGCACTCAGTTGTGGAGAAAAACTCGATCTATCTGTTAAATAAATGTATTTTCTCTCTAAATATTTTCTACATATGTTACTGAGCATATTTCCTCACTTTTCGCTGGTTTATGCTACAGATTTTACTTATTTTAAGCCTTTTATGGCTTTATTTCTGTAAAACTTTTTTCTCAGCTCTCCCTTATAAGGGGGGCGCGCCGTAAGCGCGTTCACACACGCTGATTTTGTTCCGTATCCATGTTATTTTCTGTACGTGAACGCTATCTCCCCCTGGTTTTCTGCAACCTATCTGCGCGCGCATCCTGTATGTTTACAAACAGTAAATTGGTCTATAGCAACTAGGTTTAGGGTTAGTTCCCAGTTACAACCCAGTTGTAATCACTATAATAAAGTACATAGCATGTACATGTGGAACAGGACTGTACAATAAAGTGCAATTACCGCTTACTGTGAGTGTACTACATGCATCTGGGTGATAGAAATAAATACAATGTTAAATAAACATTCAAACAAAGACACATTAATATGCATTGTGGCTATACACAGATCCACACACTTTTAAGCCTGTAATGGGTTTTATGGCTCAGCAATTAGCACTGAATAATAATGAAGGCTTTACGTCCCAGGCAGATGCTTTTTTTTTGCTCGTTGTATATTGCATGAGAAGATGGTTAATTAGTGAGCTCCTACGGACTGTATCGGGTCTGGGGTGCTACGCAACAGACAGGGAGGATTCAATCTGGGTGTGTATAATGAACACTTGTGTGAGGTACCAGCATGCACCACTGTGACCCATAAGTCAATTAAAACAAGTTTGTTTGGCTGAAAACACAAGCAGTAGTTAGCGAGGTAAACTGGAATTGGTCGGAAATTGAAATACAGTAATTGCATACTTGGTGCAGATTTAATTCGGTTTTATTCCCTCGTGGCCCGTGAACACGGCAACTGTAGATACTATTAATTAATTCCCCACCCACGCTGGGCGGCCCCTCTCCCGACGTTCATTATCCCAGCAGGCCCTGCAGCGAGCCTCCTCCATCTATCCTGAGCCGCCGTCCCGCAGGCTCCTCTACATTTCACAGCTTTATCTATTATTCATGGGTTCGGTGCAGGACAGCCTCTGCTGCTCTCCCAATGCCCTCTGCTGCGGGACTCCTATACTCGCACATGCTTTATGTGGAAGACGATCACGTTCTCTAATGGATGCCTCAGGGAGACAATGACTTAGGTTAGATGCCTGCGCTCAGGCTTGTTGCTGTGGTGTGTAGGAGCCCGGAGGAGCTGCTGAATAAATGTCAGCGCTGCTTCAGAAATCTCATACTGTATATTAGAGCTGCACGATTTATCATTAAACGATGGCGATCTCGATTCAAACACCCACGCGATCTTATTTCTAAATGACAACGATTCGCCTGTCTATAAAACAGATTCAGATAGTATAGATATGAGACAGCCTTTTCAACCACACAGTATCGTTATTTTTGTTACAAATATTCATATTATCGCAGTACTGTGTTAAAAGTGTATAGTTCCAATATAAACACTGATGTCCATAGTGGTGATCAAAATAGAGGAAATCCCCTTTTGAAAGTAGCTTGACGCTTCAAATAAAGATTGGATCATTACATCGATACACCAGTAGGTGGCGACATGTGACTGTTAAAAATGTGGCGTTAACGTGAGACAATCAAGCAGATTGGATCATTAGCCAATCAGGACATGGTACATTTACATTTGTTCAAATTAAGTGGCCGCTGTATCTGGATTATATTTAAATTAGGTCTGTGGCACGTTTGAAAGGCAGCGTAATGTACTTTGCGACTGCTAAAAAAGAAGTATGAATACGGGTAGTATGAATGAAATTCGGATGTGCTATATTTGCCATGTTGTCATTGTCATGTGACTTACGCCGTCAGTTACATTGCCTCTCCTGTGGCCTCATGGGATAGTAAAGTGACCTTTGAATGCGCATTTCAGAATCCTGCCGGAAATAGTAGGTCACTTTTTGCCTACTGTTTATGTATTCGGTCATATTACTAAAGACTATAGATATAGAAAGACGGTTCAGTCCTATTACTTATGAATGGGCGAAACTGCAATGTGCAAAATGGCGGAATAGTCCCGCCTTCTAAAGTAAAAGAGCCAATCGCTGATTGGTAAAGTCATTGCATCACTGCAGCTGCTGTTAGAAGATCCAGTTCCCGGAGACTCGCGCTTAGGACTGCACATGCGCATTGGCTAGTCTAGCCTGAAAAATACGCCTTTTTAATGCTATTTGATATATTATAATAATAAGGAAATATAACAGGAAACCGCATTTATGGGACAGTTCATGTTAGATTTTGTTGCTGATTTGAAATATGTTTTTTCAGCAAGCAGTTTTTGAGATTCCAGGATTCCCCCATTCAAATCGATAGGACTTGTTCTTGTATGCTGCCCAGACGCGTTGCAAATATGGCCGCCGAGTGAACAGACTTGCCTTGAAAGGGACTTTGATACTACTCAGTAGAGCTGCATGTTTAATATCGAGAATCACAATTTTTTTTTATTTCAAATAGAGATGATGATGCTGAACAGACAACTAAACCAAATAACATGTCATGTAAAATGTTTAATTAATGTGAGAGAATCATTTTTTAAAAAATCAGTTGAGTGAATGATTCAATGACTCACTCATAAAAACTTCACTTGTTTCATTACTGGATGAATCAGTGTTTTTGAACGAATCTCTTGAATGAATGATTAAATGACTCACTCATAAAGACTTCACTTGTTTCATTACTGGATGAATCAGCGTTTCGGAACGAATCTCTTGAATGAATGATGCAATGACTCACTCATAAGGACTTCACTTGTTTCCTTACTGGATGAATCAGTGTTTTTGAACAAATCTCTTGAATGAATGATTAAATGACTCACTCATAAAGACTTCACTTGTTTCATTACTGGATGAATCAGCGTTTCGGAACGAATCTCTTGAATGAATGATGCAATGACTCACTCATAAGGACTTCACTTGTTTCCTTACTGGATGAATCAGCGTTTCGGAACGAATCTCTTGAGTGATTGATTTAATGACTCACTCATAAAGACTTCACTTGTTTCATTACTGGATGAATCAGCGTTTCGGAACGAATCTCTTGAATGAATGATGCAATGACTCACTCATAAGGACTTCACTTGTTTCCTTACTGGATGAATCAGTGTTTTTGAACGAATCTCTTGAATGAATGATTAAATGACTCACTCATAAAGACTTCACTTGTTTCATTACTGGATGAATCAGCGTTTCGGAACAAATCTCTTGAGTGAATAATTCAATGACATTTTTAACAGTCACGTGTCTCCACCTACTGGTGTAACGATGCAATTGATTCAATCTTTTTTTAAAGTGCCAAGTTACTTTCGAAAGGTGATTTCCTCTATTTTGATCCCGACCGTAGACATCAGTGTTTATATCTGAACTATAAACTCTTATCCCAGTACTTCTGTGCTGATCAGAATTATTGTAAGACAGAAATAATGATACTGTGTGTTTGAAAAGCTGTTTCATATCTAAACATAACGGCTCTCTCTGGATCAGAACACAGATCTGAATGTTCGCTGTGATCGTACTCCTCAAAGCTTTTAATTGACAAAGAGCCAAATCATTATCATTTAGGAATGAGATCATATGGGTGTTTGAATCGAGATTGCAATTTTTTAATTGTGCAGCTCTACCACTCGGTTGACGTGCTGTTTCTATAAAGAGCGAAGTATTAGATTTTGGCTACAGTGACTGTGTTTATTAATGTAAAAGGAAATCAAAATGTGTCATACTGAGAATATTTTTTTGGTTTTCTCAACTGTTAACTTTGTAGAGCATCATGATCAGATGGCAGCCTCCACCGGCAGACGCTCAGAACGGTGAGATCACCGGTTACAAGATCCGCTACAGGAAGGGCACGAGGAAGAGCGAGGTGGCGGAGATCACTTCAGGATCACAGCTCTATCAGCTCATAGATGGTAAGATGAACAACATGTCAAACGCAGAAGGACAGATATTTGGTTGGTTGTTTTCACGTTATCATCGACCTCGCCCAATAACTGTGCCCAGGGCTTGACATTAAAGGGTTAGTTCACCCAAAAATGAAAATTCTGTCATTAATTACTTACCCTCATGTCGTTCGACACCCGTAAGACCTCCGTTCGTCTTCGGAACACAAATGAAGATATTTTAGTTGAAATCTGATGGCTCTGAAAGGCCTCCATTGGCACAATGCACGGTTCACTCTCAAGACCCTTAAAAGGTACTTAAGACGTCGTTACAAAGTCCATCTCACTACAGCGGTTCTGCAATAACTTTATGGAGTGACGAGAATAGTTTTTGTGCGCAAAAAAACCCTAAATAACGACTTATATAGTGATGACGATTTCAAAACACGGCATCATGAAGCTTCGGAGCGTTATGAATCAGTGAGTCGAATCATGATTCGGATCGCGTGTCAAACCGCCAAACTGCTGAAATTTGGCGATCCAAACTGCTGATTCGACTCACTGATTCATAACGCTTCGAAGCTTCATGAGGCTGTGTTTTGAAATCGTCATCACTATATAAGTCGTTATTTAGGGGTTTTTTTGCGCACAAAAACTATTCTCGCCAATTCACAAAGTTATTTTAGAACCACTGCAGTGAGATGGACTTTGTAACGACGTCTTTAGTGCCTTTTAAGGGTCTTGAGAGTGTAAAGTGCCATTGTGCCAATGGAGGCCTTTCAGAGCCATCAGATTTACACTAAAATATCTTCATTTGTGTTCCGAAGACGAACGGAGGTCTTACGGGTGTCGAACGACATGAGGGTAAGTAATTAATGACAGAATTTTCATTCTTCGGTGAACTAACCCTTTAACACCCGCCAACCCGTCAAATGTGTGTGTATTCCATCTGTGGTGTGTAACACAGTCACTCCTACTAGACACTTTGGCGGGTTGAAATTTATGTATAATATAGGCTATACATTTTTCAATTGTAGTCTTTTAAAATGGCATCTGAAATAATGAACTAAGTGCAGTCAAGAATATCGTTTTTTTTTCGATACATATTGATACTGAAATATCTGAAACGCTTCCAATACTAATTTTCCACAGAATAGACACACGATACCAGCAACTCTTTCTCTCTCATCTCTCCGACAGCGAGTCACACACAAACCCGCCTCCACTCACTCACTCGCTTCATTTGCTCCGGATGAATATTGTTGCTGTTACAGGGCTTGAATTTCATCGTGGGATTGCACGTATTGCGCATAATTTTACTCATTCCTGCAGATTTTGTGCTCACACCCAAAGCGCGCACACATAAAGCCACCTCTCAGCACTAAATTGAGTTCTTTTTCACTGCTTATTGCGCTTAAACAGTAGCCTGACGTCGTCATACTCAGATTCTAGTCAGAATATGAATCTAATTCTGCTCCACTGGGCTGTGATTATGGGGTGTGTTTCAACCAAACCAGGAAAGAAAATGCCTCTGCACTCATTGGATAGACCTACAACCAATCAGAGCAACGGAGTAAAAGACGTATGTTGAGCGATGCATAGTTGTCAACAGAACTCAACTGCACGCACGCTGGAAGAAGTAGAAGAAGAAGAAGAGACTAAACGATGTTTGCCGGTGTTGTAAAAAAATAATTTAAGGATACACGGAGTACTTACCAACACGAGCATCATTTTTGAGAGCAATGGTAAAGGTGAACGCAAATAGGATTAGAACTCGACAATACAATTCAACCCAAGGGCTCTTTGGTGACGTGCATGATTACGTTACTGTTGATCATCTGACCATCATTGTATGACAATTTGACAATTTGATTGTCCAAAATGCTCTGGTTCGAGCTTCCCGACCTTAAATGTTGTGGGCGGGGCTAATTTCGTCTGGGATCCAGGCTACTTAAACAGTCAAATACAAAAAAAATAATGCCAAAATGTCGGTCTTGATGAGTATTCGCATAAACACAGTCAGTTCTGTATTAAATGAACATAAACAGTTGAGAAAGAAAACGCATGTGTAACAGTATGATGGATCCGTGCATCAGCTCTTAAAGTGACAGCAGCCTAATATTCCTGCTGCCAAATTATGAGATGATATTAAAAATATCTATAGGGTATGGTGTTTATGTAAAAATTGTGGCCAGTGAAGATGCTGAATTGCCAGTATCTAGTAAAAACCACTAGCCACAGTGGCTGTGAGCAAAAAAAGTTAATGTGTGCCGATGAACAACTCTGTTTCAAACTCTGCTGGCGGAAAAATATGTTAAAGGCCTGACAGTTGAGTTACTTTGAGTTAATTTGGCACAATTAATAAAAAATGACACATTTATTCATGCGCCTTGATCCTATTTGAATAATTCATTAGAGAGTCGTGTAATTAATTTGGTTAATTTTGTAAATCTATCACCCTATTCTAGAAACTGGCAACAGCGTCACCCGTTGAAAAACCCAAATTGGCTGAGCAATTATTTTTTAGAAGGCACCAGTAAATTTTGTACTAGAAAAAGTAATTTCTCAGACATATACCAAAATGGATGAGCCTGCAAAAACAGAGCCTCAAGTGACAAACTCTACCCATTAATAAAACACAAGTGAAAATTAAATTAAATCCGAAATAGATTTCAACAGCTTACTGGGTGGCATCAAAGAGTGTAATGCTTGTTTTCTTTTCCAGTTGAGTTGAGATGAGGAGATGTTTCTCAGTTCAAAGGCTTGAAATGAAGTGTTAAGAGAGAAGCCATGGGTTGCTATATCCCACAAGGCCAGAGTGCATTCGACGCTCCAAGCAGACGCTTATTAACATTTTCAAGCAATTACGACCTCGGGCTTGTTTAAAGACAGCAGGCGTTTCCCCCTCTGGAATCAGGGAGCTCTCATATTGTAGTTGTTCGTGTCAGTCTAGTGTATAAATCATCACTCTAGGCAGTGCTGTAGTGTGTAGTTTAGGATGTCGTACAGACGAGACGGTGATGATGATGATGATGATGATGATGCGGGGGTGGTTATCGATTTAGTCTCTCTCAGTGAAGCGTCTTTCTGTTTGTTTCCAGAGAAATGAGCCGAGTTGTTGATTGAGACAAAGTACTTTAGGGTACAACAGGGCTAAAGGCTCTTTTGATTTTATTGTCCTATAAACCACTTGATGGCACAAAAGCACTTTCCAAAACAGACACTTTTCAAGATGATGGGGGGGGGTAAAACGCCCACCTCATATATTTATAAGATTTTTGAACAAAACAAACCACTTTTATGAATGATTTTCACACAAAATCTGTTTCTCCATCAATGTTCAATACAAACATATATATTTTTTCTGCAATTATACACTATGGGAGGAGTGAAAAACACATTATTCTTAAAAGTGTCATGAACTGGCTTTTTTTATTTTTGTATACTGTTGTCTGGGGTCAACTTATGACGTTCACGTGGTTTTTACATTCGAAAACATCATAATGAATAAGTTTTTCTGCCTTGGTTTTGAGGCTCTCTGAAAAATGCTCGGTTTTGATGAGAGTGCCGCACTGAAGACTTGGAAGTAAACGCCCACGGCTAGGATTGGATAAGATTTGCATATTTAATGAGCTTCAGCTACCGTCAGTCCCAGGAATCACCTGGGGGAAATGCTCAGAGGACTCACAAAATATCAAACAAACACAATGATTAAATCACACACACACACTCGCGGACACACACACACACACTCACTCGCGCGGACACACACACACACAATCGCACGGACACACACAATCGCACGGACACACACACACACACACACACACACACACACACACACACTCACTCGTGCGGACACACACACTCACTCGTGGACACACACACACACACACTCACTCACTCGCGCGGACACACTCACACACTCACTCGCGCGGACACACTCACACACTCACACGCGCGGACACACACACACACACACTCACTCGCGCGGACACACACACACACACTCACTCGCGCGGACACACACTCACTGGCGCGGACACACACTCACTCGCGCGGACACACACACACACACACTCACTCGTGCGGACACACGCACTCACTCGCGCAGACACACACACACACTCACTCGCGCGGACACACACACTCACTCGCGCGGACACACACACTCGCGCGGACACACACACACTCACTCACGCGGACACACACACACTCGCGAGGACACACACGCGGACACACACACACACACACACACACACTCACTCGCGCGGACGGACACACACACACACACACACTCACTCACGTCACGGGGACACACACACACACTCACTCGCGCGGACACACACACACTCGCGCGGACACACACACACACACACTCACTCACGCGGACACACACACTCGCGAGGACACACACGCGGACACACACACACTCACTCGCGCGGACGGACACACACACACACACACACACTCACTCACGTCACGGGGACACACACACACAATCGCGCCTGGCCCATAACGTTACAAGTCCGATCACGAGTGAACCAATTCAATAACAGCTTCTCCACCCTGTGACAGCGCTAAGGTTTGTAATCAATAGATTTCAAACGATCTGTGATGTTATGCAAAACAAACACATATAAAAAAACATGTTTTAGCCTACTCACATAAGTGTGTGTTCAGAAGGAAGCTTATGCAGGGACAATCCTTAGCTCACCAGTTGGTGGGCGGGGCTACAGAAGCATATTTATCTGTAGAGGCGGCGTCTAGGTCCTGTTACATAAGAGATCCGCATATTCTGAGATCTCTCGTTTTCTGGGCCTGGTGTCAATAAAAGCTTTTCTTTGACTAACAAGGAAGTTTTCAGTTCTGAAACTTACAGGATATTCTTATATTACCATGACCTTTTACATATCAAAAGCTCAAGGGAAAGTTGATTTCTCAGTTCATCACCCCTTTAAGGTGTGCCTTTCGCTCCGTTGTACCCTACTATTGCTAATACTTGTGGTTAGGGATTTGCTCTCTGGGAACGCCCATAGCAATGTGAAAAAATGGGCAAATCTAGTTAATTCGTGCAGTTTCAGCTAAAAAGTTGTCCTTATGTCACAAAGCTTATTGAGGTTCTTCCTGTATTTCTCAGGTCTGCAGCGAGGCACTGAATACATGTTGCGAGTGTCGGCCATTACGGTCAACGGGACGGGTCCAGCCACAGATTGGACCTCTGCTGAGACGTTTGAGAGCGATCTGGACGGTAAGAACGGGCAGACATCCTGTGAATACTGGTGCTCGATTAGGATGACAAAGTGTAATTTGGCTCGTTTGTTTGGTTTCAGAGACCAGTGTGCCAGACGTCCCCAGCTCTCTGCATGTGCGGCCGCTTGTGAACAGTATTGTGGTGAGTTGGACGCCCCCGGAGAACCAGGACATCGTGGTGAGGGGTTACTCGATCGGCTATGGGATCGGCAGCCCTCACGCCAAGGCCATTAAAGTGGACTACAAACAGAGATACTACACCATTGAGAACCTGAGTAAGACCCTTCATCATCATGATGCTGCTTTGCACCCAGTGTTGGGTGTAACGAGTTACTGACTGTAATTGAATTACTTTAAGAGGGATTACTCTTATCTTTTCTGTCATTTAATTACAGTTACTTCTGGTGTAATTGAACTAAATACTGTTTATAGACTGTAGAACAAATATATAAAATACAATAAATGTCAAGTCTTACTTTAAAATGCATGTTTTATGCATTCTCGCATTAATGTAATACTTTGGTCAGTTAATACGAATTTATGTAGTTTTATATTATTTATTTGAATTAAAAGAGCTGTTTCATGTCAATCCTTGAATCACTTACTAGTCGAGTTTGATATAATAAAATATTTTTTTTGGGAAAGAGTCGTTTGTACCGTAATCTAATTACACTATTGAAGATGTAATTAGTACATTTTTAGAGTAACTTATCTAACACTGTTTGCACCCAATACAATTTCAATTTAATGCAGAATATATTGTAAACAGCACAGATTAAGGAATCTTTTTTTTTTCTTTTTTTTTCGGATTAAAAATATATTTTGTTTGTGAATATTACAGCATTTTCTTCAAGGGACAAGAAAATACATTTTTAAAGTACTTTTTAGAAAATATTAATATATATATATATAAAGATTTTAATTGAAAATATGTATAAAATGGTCTTTCTTTATTTGATTTTTTTCTTTATTTTTATTTCAAACAAAAAATAAAAGTAAAATAAAATATAAAAATGCAAAAAGTGTATTGCAACATACTGAAGGAAAAATGTATAAAGTGTTATAAACAATAATTGCAATATGTCCGAAAAGGTCAAAACAAATAAAGAAATATTATTAAAATTATTATGTTTATATTAAAAACTTGTATTACAATATAAACTTTTTTGAAATACTATTTAATAATTTCAGTTGGTGTAACAATAATAAAGTCAGGTTAATTTAGTCATATTAAATAAATCAACCAAAAAATAATAATAAAATAGTTTAGATGTAACTCTATGACGCACATCCTGTATATAATCTGACCATTTGTAGCTTTCTGAAGTGCATGAAATGTAAATATCTCAATGTAAATTATGAAACAAATATACAGGTGAAACTCGAAAAATTAGAATACCGTTCAAAAGTTATAATTTTGATGATTATAGCTTACAGCTTATGAAATCTAGAATTAGAATATTACATGAAATCAATACAAAAATAATTTTAAATACAAAAATGTCAGCCCTCTGATAAGTATAATCATGCATATGTGTATAGTTATATGTTCTAAATATGTTAGTTTCACCTTTTAATTTGAATTACTGAAATACATGAACTTTTGCACGTTATTCAAAATGTTCGAATTTTACTATGACAGTGCCATGGTGGTAATGATTTTCAATACTGTGCTATTTTGATGTCTACTATGATATCAAATTATTGTAATATATGCATAAAAAGCACTTGATACTTCCAAGAATACCATGTTATTACCATGATACATTTCCAAAAACATTTTATTGTGGTGCAAACATATTGCCGTATCCCAAAACCTGCTATAGTAAAACAGTGTGTTTTTTTGGAAACTGAAGTGGTGACATGTTCAATTTAGGATTGTGAACATTCATTCACACCTTCATCAAACAAACATGAAGTACTGTAGCAATTAAACGGCTCTGTTTTCTGTAAAAGCGAATTAAAGGAAACAGAACTGGGTAAATGGATTGTGGGTACTCGAGAGGTGGGAGATTTACCCCTCTCTCCACCCCATTGTAATTACATTTGAAAGAAATAATCATCAGAAGAAGCGGCATAATTTAAGTTTTCGTAATTCATCTAATTACACGAGAGGCAGAATCAATGATGGTGTTTAAATATGCACCCCTGCTAGGATGATGAATATGGCTGAAGCTCTCAGAGGAGCTGCGGGCTTGATTAGCTAAATGATTGGCTTTCTCCCTGCCAGATCCCAGCTCGCACTACGTTATCACACTGAAGGCCTTCAACAACGTGGGGGAGGGAATCCCTGTGTACGAGAGCGCCATCACGCGACCCCAATCAGGTAGGTCACATGACACAGCTTCAAAATACTCGTTCTGCAACACTCGTCCGGCAGTTTAAAGGGTTAGTTCACCCAAAAATTACAATTCTGTCATTAATTACTTACCCTCATGTCGTTCGACACCCGTAAGACCTCCGTTCATCTTCGGAACACAAATGAAGATATTTTAGTTGAAATCTGATGGCTCTGAAAGGCCTCCATTGGCACAATGCACTTTACACTCTCAAGACCCTTAAAAGGTACTAAAGACGTCGTTACAAAGTCCATCTCACTACAGTGGTTCTACAATAACTTTATAAAGCGACGAGAATAGTTTTTGTGCGCAAAAAAAACCCTAAATAACGACTTATATAGTGATGACAGATTTCAAAATAATGCATCATGAAGCGTTATGAATCAGCGAGTCGAATCATGATTCGGATCGCGTGTCAATCCACCAAACTGCTGAAATCACGTGACTTTGGCGATTCAAACTGCTGAATCGACTCACTGATTCATAACGCTTCGAAGCTTCATGATGCCGTGTTTTGAAATCGGTCATCATGATATAAGTCGTTATTTAGGGGGTTTTTTGCGCACAAAAACTATCCTCGTCGCTTTATAAAGTTATTGTAGAACCACTGTAGTGAGATGGACTTTGTAACGACGTCTTTAGTACCTTTTAAGGGTCTTGAGAGTGTAAAGTGCCATTGAGCCAATGGAGGCCTTTCTGAGCCATCGGATTTACACTAAAATATCTTCATTTGTGTTCTGAAGATGAACGGAGGTCTTACAGGTGTCGAACGACATGAGGGTAAGTAATTAATGACAGAATTTTCATTTTTGGGTGAACTAACCCTTTAATCATTTATTTAATCATCAAACATCTTTGCTTTGCTGTATTCCTAATAATAGGGATGTTAACGATTAATCGACGATTGATTAATAGTCGAAAGTAATTGAATCGATAAAACGTATCGATGGTCGAGTTAGCGATTGATCGATCGTGCATTTTAACAATGATCGATTATGAGAGGATCATCCCTATGGAGGATAATGCCAAATTTACTTTAAAGGTGCCATAGAATAGAAAACTGTATTTACCTTAGCATAGTTGAATAATAAGAGTTGTGTGCATACCGTGAGTTTCAAACACCATTGTTTCCTCCTTCATATGTAAATCTTGTGCGTGCAGAAGACCACTGAAAAACGGGCGAATCCCAACGTAACACAGACTGTGACGTAACATTTTCTGACTTTTCAGTTTGGTCCGAATCAAAATTACAGGTGTGAAACCTCCCTCGGACCACGGTCCGGACCAAACTGACCAAATTTGGTCAGACGAAAAGAGGTAGTCTCAGTCCGGATCAAACTGAACAAAGGTTCGGTTCGTTTCTAGTGTGAACGCATTTTCTGTATGGTTCCGACTTTCACAGCATTTACAGGAAGTTTATGTTTAAATTAGGGCTGTCAAAAGATTAATCGCAATTAATCGCATCCAAAATAAAAGTTTGTGTTTACATAATATATGTGTGTGTACTCTGTTAATTATTATTTATATATAAATACACACACATTCATGTATATATTTAAGAAATGTTTGCATGTATATACTGTATATACATTTATATAATCTATGATATATATAAATATAAATGTTTTATATATAAAAATAATATTTTTTTCTTAAATATATACATGCTTGTGTGTGTATTTATATATAAATAATAATTAACAGACTACACACACATATATTATGTAAACACAAACTTTTATTTTGGATGCGATTAATCGCGATTAATCTTTTGACAGCCCTAGTTTAAATATTATAATGTTATTTCTAAATTTCATCTCGGCTATATTGATTATGAAAAGTGGAAAGATGCGCAATATGTCAGAAGACAGAAGGTCAGAAATGATTGTGAGCACTTCATTAAGTTTTGTTTTGTAGAAAGCATTTCTTTAAAGTGAATTTCGTTTTGTATAAATTGTATCTTAATTTTAATCAATGTTTCATCAGCCATTTGCCTGGATTTAATAAATAAGAAACAAATAGGCTATAGCAGACGATAATCGTGACATGGAGGCGCCGGCGCGATCACTCGCTTTGCTGTTGAACATGTCTCATAAATAAACCCAAACTCAGCCTCACAGACATGATAAATATATGTATAGAAAGCTTGAAATGTCCACTTTTCAACGAAACAATTCGAAACGGAAAGAAATAGACACGTAAAACCGTTTTTGCCCTTACCTAAGCCACATACCTTATATGTAGATATCAGAGAAACATTTAAAATATTGCATTCTATGGCACCTTTAAAATAACATTGCACCTGCCTGTTGAACAAAACTCGATGGATTCTAAGCCATGTCCCACTGAAGGATCAGGTAATCATATTGATGCTATGCATAGTGGTTGAGTCGAGTGTTGTTCTCTCCGTCGTAAGAGTTCTCCAGCAGACCACGATGGTCTCCAATGCTTTTCTTCCTAGCAACCAGAGGAATTCTCATGATTATGAGATGCAGATAAAGCCATCTGCACTTCACAACTGAAGGGCTGCTTAATAGCGCTGCGCATGATGGAGATGCAGAGCTTTGATTACACACTGCTCTTATCTGGCATACAGGAACATCTTAACAATGCAGGAAATGAGTCACTCCACCATCGAAGGGCATGTAGACATGGTTCAATAGCATTGGACAAAGATTTTAATTAACATTTTAAGACACTGGTTCATGGCGAAATTGCCATTTTTATCATCTGCAGGGCTAAATGATTTCCTCATCCTTTAATAGGTTAACTAGAAACATTTTGTGCAAAATTAGGGTTAAACCAATGGGCAACCTTCCGGTCTTTCTTGACTTCAACATGGAAGAGACTTAATCTGCAATTCATCGATTGGCCACTAGAGACACTAGTTTCCGAAAGGGAAACATCCCATGTTAAAATGCCTAACTTTACAGCATAAAAACATGTTTTCAGTCTGGTACAAAAAGTGGTTTTGGTCTATACGGCTAATTTTGCCTTTCATGACAACTGTTTTTTTATAACTCATCTGTTTAAATTATATTAAGCATTAAAGTTCTGCATAATTAAGGGGGTGGCCATTTGAGTGACAGGTGGATTGCCGCTGTTGGTGGAGAACCAAGTTGAATGACAGGTGACGAGAACCAATCAGATTGGATAAAATAACACGCATCCATTTCTGATTCGCCAGGGACGCAACAACCTGCGTCCGGAGGAGGATCTTTAAGAACCAATTAGAGACCAGCTTCAGGTCACATGCTGCCCGTATATTTTTTGGACTCAGATAGACATCCATTTGTCCGGCGTCCCTCACGCATGAAACCGCTTGAAACATATTGAAGAACATATAAAATAGTTAACCCATCAAAGCCAGTTTTTATTAAATGCTGAGGCTCTTACTAACAGCCAGCACATCGTATGAGTAAACTATTTTATATTTATTTCACTTTTTTATCATTTTTGTATACATGTATATTTCTGGAATTTTGATGGGGGCGGTGCCCCAGCGCCCTCTATTGACCAGCCGCCACTGATTAGAGTGAGTAAATAATGACATCATTTTACAAGTGAACTGTCCCTTTAAGGACCGCGTGTTCACTACTGCCCTGTTGTCAATTTAAGACCTGCGTGCATCTAATATACAGACACGATTGCGATTTTACTTTCACTTTAGACATAACCGACTGTGTTTATGTTAACCTTGTGTGTATTTGACAGTATTAGCGCAGGAAGACGACTTAGTCCAATAATCGCGTGTTTGACAGGCTTTTAGTGCGCACGCCCTAAAAAGCGCATGTTAAAACCGCGCACGCAAATGAAATGCAAATAATGAACTTTCGTGATTGTGAATAACTATAGTGTTCCGTGAGTATAACTCCACCACTAACGTGTGATGTGAATGTATGTCGCGTTGTTCAGTATTGGGATGGAGGCAAATTATAGAATTTGTAGAAAAATAATTAATTAAATGCGAAACCGAAAAAACCTCAATTCACAAGCGCGTATTGAACCGTGAAAGCCGTACCGAACGGTTCAATATTATATTGAGAATTGTGGCATCCCGAATATATAAAACAGCTATTGCGTTTACCCTCCTCCATCCCCAGCTCCTCCTCTCCTCAGTCAGGATTTGGCATCTGATTCTCCCTGAATCAGACTAATTTCCTGAATTAGGTTGTACATTTTAATATTGACATTAATGCTACAATACATCGTTGCTTCTGTTCTGTTTACCCTAGGGGGGTTATCACTGCTTCTTGCCCAGAACAGAACCATCCCGCCAATCTAAACTATATGATAATTGTCTATCACTTTGACGATAGTGATCCTGACAGAACTTGTTTTGACTACTGAATGATAGACAATGTAGTAGGGCTGTATTATTTGGGGGAAAATTGTATAATATTAAATTGCAGCTTGTCTGATATTGTGATTTGCGGTTTAAATCACAGTTGTTGAACATTTTTGTAGGGCTACTAAATATTGTGATTATATATCGATATGGCTATATTATAATGAATATTAGAGAGCTTGATTCACGCTGCACAAGGAAAGAAAGAGTGAAAAACTGAAGCTGGCCACGTTCTGAATCCTCACCTGCCGTTTTGATCAATGGTGCACTCTCATTACCTCCCAGCATGCAGTGTGGTACAAGGCATTTCTCATTTCTCCGGGTTTACCTTTAACTGAACTCAAGGGAACCTGCTTCAGGCTTTGAAGATCTTACTCGCTTGCCCATTCCTTCATACATATGCATTAGAGAATATGTTGGAATGTTTAGTAACAGGTAAAGGAGACAATTGTGCTGTTTCCAGGCTCTACAGACTCGTTTAGCAGAGAAAAAGAGATATGCATGCTCGATAAGCGAACTACTGTGTGCTAAAGTGTGCATTACCTTGCTTTATATATGTATTGTTCTGTTAGGCATTGCGGGTTTTACCAGAATTCAAGCTCAACCTCACATAGTGCTCACTTTTTTCCCCACTTATCCATTTGAAAACGGTTAAATGTTATAGCCAGAAAGAATGTGCTCTCATTTTCACACATATAAAAGCCAGTGAGCATATTTTCCCACTCCAAATTGTTATTCTTGGAGGGAGCGTTTAGGAAAACAGGTGATTTAAGGCAGGCAAACAGCTTTAAATCTATGAAAGGATCAGACTTTTCCCCTGTGCTTGTATTTTCATCAGCAAACCCGAGCTGCACTGTACATTGAAATTATTTGAAAGATTTAACTTGATATAAAGCTGTGGAGAAAATTCAAAGAATGTGCATCTCCAATGCCTTGACCTAGACAAGATCATGGTTTCCACACCTTGAATTAAAATGTATAGACAGGAAATAGTCTTCGGCTTCCTCCTGTGAACACATTTGGTTAAAGTGCACTATAAGCATTATTCATTAGAGCAACAGATCTTTTTTCATTGGCAGTTTAATGTAATCTTGATGATTCAATAGATTTAAATATAATGTGTAATACATTTAATTGCGATAAAAACCTGTGCTTTATAAATAAACAGTAGGTTTTTGTGAAGAACAGACCAAAATGAACTAAAATTGCATGGAAAAAAGGCAATCGTACAGGTTTATAATGACATGAGGGTGAAAAATGACAGTAAACTAAACTCCATAAACAGTTACATGTTGTAGAACATTTATCCAAGCACTAAGGTTATGTTTACACGACAACGATGTACTAAAAATGACAATACAGACTAAAAAGGCTGCATTATGCATGACGGGCCAGTAGGTGGCGACGTCTCTTTGTCAAGAAACACCCCGCGGACACATAATACGCATGCGGGAACATGTAAGACGCATACACATGACTTCACTGTTTTCGTTACATGGAGACGGTAAAGGCATCGTTTTCAAAAGCTTGCGTTTTCAGGCTCCCAAAATGCCGTTGTTGTGTAAATCAACGGCTAAAACACATTAAAGTCTTTCGGTTTCAGTTGAAAGTGGTGTCGTGGAAACATACCCTCAGTCTATCCCTCACAGCCTTGTTTTTATCCAGGATAAGGTGCAAGGTCATAACAGTTTTTCATTGGCTGTGCTCTGTATTCCTGGCTTTGTGTATATGAACACTCACTGTCTTGACTGATCATTTTCCTTCCTTATTTGTAATGTAGCTGCTAGTGAACCGAGCAGATGTAGTTCCTCGACTCGTCGTAGATGTAGTTCTCTGTAGCTCTGGATGGTTTTGTGACTGTCTCTTGATATCCTGTTCTAATACAATATTTTCTCTCTTTCTCCTTTCCCAATCCCACCTCCACATTCCTCTCCTCCTCACGCCCATCTTAACCCATTAACCCGTTCTCCCCCTACGTGTCTCCCGTCCTAAAACCCTCCCCTTGTACGCGTAATCGTGCTCACTTTTTTTCTCCTTTCACCTTTTTATTTTTGCCATGGGACATTGTGTAATTTGCTTGCAGACCCCATAGACCCTGATGTTGATTTGTACGAACTTTTCCATGCTCCATACACTCCAGTACCAGACCCTTTACCCATGCTGCCTCCTGTGGGCGTTCAGGCGTCCGTTCTGAGCCACGACACCATCAAAGTCACCTGGGCGGACAACTCGCTGCCCAAGAACCAGAAGATCACGGACGCACGCTACTACACAGTGCGCTGGAAGACCAACATACCTGCAAACACCAAGTTTAAGGTACGGTTAACAGCATCCAGGCTGCTCGCGGGATCTGGTGGAGAATTTTCAGTTGTCACACCACTGACATTGATTTATTCATTTTAGGTGGCTAATACCACCACACTAACTCACACGGTGACGGGTCTTAAGCCCAACACCTTGTATGAATTCTCGGTCATGGTGACCAAGGGCCGGAGGACCAGCACCTGGAGCATGACTGCACATGGAACAACTTTTGAAACAAGTAAGTAACTCTACATGGGGCCATAGGCGGAGCTTGGGGGTTTTCACAATAAAACCCGCCCAATTGCTACTCAAAACTAGCCCAAAGCAAGCCCAATCGCGTTTCAGGAGGGGTTCTCCGGTAAAAATTGCGTTTGGAGGGTCTTTTTGGCAGGGTTGCCTGCTATAATTCGTATTCCCGTGGTTAAATATCACATAATTGGGGTCGCTTCAACCCGCGGACATGAAAAACAGCCCGCTGAACAGTTTCTGACATTTTCAGTGAGAGTCTGTGTGAGGTAATCAGAGCTGCTAACATGAGCTCTTGAAGCTCTGCCCTCCAGGATTGCCAGGTTTTCACAACAAAACCCGCCCAATTGCTACTCAAAACTAGCCCAAAACAAGCCCAATCGCGTTTATCCGGTAGAAATCGCATTTGGGGGTAAAATATGTGTCTTTTTGGCAGGGTTGCCTGCTAAAATTCGTTTTCCCGGGGCTAAATATCACATAATTGGGGTCGCTTCAACCCGCGGAGATGAAAAACAGTGCTGAAGTAGCCCAATTCTGTGGAAAACCTTGGCAACACTGGGGGGCACTTTGGGGTATAATTTATATTATTATAAATAATAATAATAAAGGCCTTTGCACACTGAGTCCGAAATTCACATGCGAAATTTTGCACGTCAAAAAATAAATTCGACCTCACGTTATGTCAATTACGCTTGCACACTGCCTCCGAAACTTTTGTCCGTCAAAAAAAAAATCGGAACAGGTTCGATTTTCTGCGTTTTTCGCATCCGTTTTTCCATCTACAGCCGATGCCCATCCTAAAACTGCTGGCAATGCTGGTGAATGAATCGCCAGGGCTCAGATACCTACAATTATATATACAAATATTATTGTATCAAAAATACTACAATATCACATTCACAGCTATAATTATAGTACACCAACTCCCTGTAAACCGTGTGTGTGTGTGCGCGCGCGGATCCTAGACATACTGCCAGTCTCTGTTCAGGATTGGAAATTGGTGGTCTTCTTTTTAATATGTGGCTCCAGTATCGCTAGCAAAGCATCAAACGGAGCCACTGACATTCAACTTTGAATCGGTCTGGATAATCCCGCAGCTCCTTGATAAGGAGCTGGAAGATGGCATTTTGTGTTGTTTTGCGGGTTTTTTTCGTGACGCATTCATAAATACGCATCGGACTCAGTGTGCAAGGTCTCTGTGCGTGACGAATTTTTCGGATCACGAATACGAAAAAACGCATGCGAAAATTTCGGACTCAGTGTGCAAAGGCCTTAATAGTAATAGTAATAATAAAGGAATTTAATAATTAAAGTATTCAAATGCATTTAAGGGAATGAATAAATAAATAAGAATGGTAAAATAAGTTTTCTAATTGTAGTAGGCTAATGAAGTAATCAATTTGTTACCAACAGTGGCCACTCCATCCCGGGCTGTCACTCCATCAAGGACTACATCTCCCATAATCCTTTGCCCGGACTCATTAGCACTCACTGTTTTCACCTGTGTCTCATTTCCCTTTTCACTTCACCCTATATAAGCCTGGTTATCTCAGTCATTCATGGCGAAGTCTTCTGTAACTGACTGCTCTGAGGCCGAAGGTATAGGATCCAAACGCAGCTTTATTTTAGAATAATCCACAAACGTAGTCAAGAACAGGCAAGAGGTCATAACAGGTAATCAGTCCAATCAGGCAAACAAACAGGAGAGACAGGCAAAAGGGTAATCCACGGAACGGGCAAGAAATCCAAGAGACATGAAACCAGGGAAAACGCTCAGAAATGCAGTGTTACACAAAACAAGACTTCGCCATGAATGACTGAGATAACCAGGCTTATATAGGGTGAAGTGAACAGGGAAATGAGACACAGGTGTAAACAGTGAGTGCTAATGAGCGTTATGACAGTAAGACCCGCCTTCTTTAATCTGATTGGCCATTTCAATAATTTTGACATTTATGAGTGCTGTTTAGACCAGGGGTTTTAAAACTTTATAATGCCAAGGACCCCCAAATATGATGAACCTTTTATGAGGGACCCCCTTCCTAAAATCCATTTATATTTTTTTATGTATGAAAAACATTAAAAACTGTTAAGTGTGACATTATAAATACTACATATTGTTTCCAAACTTAAATTGGCTATATTTAAAGGGATAGTTCACCCAAAAATTAAAATGATCTCGAGTCATCCTAGGTGTATATGACATTGTTCTTTCAGACGAATACAATCAGAGTTATATTAAAAAATGTCCTGGCTCTTCCTAGCTTTATAATGGCAGGGAATGGCTGCCCAAAATTTGAAGCCCAAAAAAGTGCATCCATCCATCATAAAAGTGCCCCACACGGCTCCAGGAGTTAATAAAGGCCTTCTGAAGTGAATCGATGGGTGTGTGTAAGAAAAATATCCATATTTAAAACTTTATGAAGTAAAATATCCAGCTTCCGCCGGACCGCCTTCTGTATTCAACTTATGAAGAAAGTGTAACGGTAGACTTTAACCATTTTTGCTTTGTCTTTTTTACAATTTCCTGGGGTACAATCTTCTGGAGGACCCCTGGGGGTCCCTGGATCCCAGTTTGAAAACCCCTGTGTTAGACCACTGAGGTAGAGCAGCCAAAAAAAAAAATTCAGCCTAAAAATGTGCACTGCAAAAAATGCTTTTCTTACTTAGCATTTTGGAAGTTTTTGCTGAAAATAAGCAAAATAATCTGCCAATGGGCTAAGCAAAATAATCTTGTTTTCTGTTTGAATTAAGATTATTTTGCTTATTTTAAGCAAAAACTTCCTTAATTTTGAGTTATTTTCCCCCAAAACACGACAAAAACTTTTGCTTGTTTAGTAAATGCTTCTTAATGTAAGATTTTTTAGATATTTGGACTGAAAACAAGACAAAAATACTAAGTAAGAAAAGCATTTTTTGCAGTGTGCCAACAACCATCAAAGTGGTAGTTGCGTAGCTGTCAATAGAGGGACAGAAATCTCTCCGATATCATCATCGCTTTTGTGCTCCAAAGATGAAGGAAAGTCTTACGGGTTTGGAACGACAAATCATCAAGTGTGAGGGAATCTGCATTTGTAGTCTTGATTCATTTTGTCTTTCTCCCCAGTCCCAAGTTCTGCACCTAAAGATGTGACTGTAGTGAGCAAAGAGTTGCGACCACGAACCATCATCGTCAACTGGCAGCCACCTTCAGAAGCCAATGGCAAGATCACAGGTGACAAACTTGTTTGTAGATTATTTTGTTTTAAACCACGGTCACACTAGACTTTAAATATGCAACATTTCTATGGACATCGCCAGTGTTGGGGGTAACGCATTACAAGTATCTTCAGTTACTTAATAATATTACTTTTTCCAAGTAACTAGTAAAGTCACGCATTACTTTTCAAATTTACAACAAAATATCTGAGTTACTTTTTCAAAAAAGTAACGCAAGTTACTTTTTCACATTAATTAGACTGACAGCTCTCCTGCCCCCATGTTGAGAAAAATAAGTGCAGAGGCGTTGTGTGTGAACATGATGGTTATTGTAGTTCTAGACTAAATGTGAGCATTTATTTATCTCACTTGCACAATAAAGATTCTGTACTCCTTTGCAAACCTCCAATAATTAAATGTTAAATAAAACAACTATTTTTATGCATTTAATCTACCTTTATATTTAATTTACCAATGTCTTGCTGCTGACCTTTGATGATGAAAATTACTAGATTTTTTGTTTTTATTGGTAAAATGTTTGTCTCCTGCATCCTATTCTAGCATTATCCAGAGCTGCGCCCTCTACTGTTCATGCGTCAATTTGCATTTTTACCTTATTATTTCAATTTTGGTATGAAGAGGTCTTTACAAAAATATAACTTTTTTTGTTATAAAAAAAACTAAAACAAGCCCAGCCCAGGTGAGGAAAAGTAACGTTACGCATTACTTTTCTTAAAAAGTAACTAAGTAACTCAATTAGTTACTTTTTAAGGGAGTAATGCAATATTGTAATGCATTACTTTTCAAAGTAACTTTCCCCAACACTGGACACTGCAGTGGTCAAAATATGACTGTGGTGTCTCTTTTTGAACATTATTCAACATATAATACATCCAAAATGTCTTCTATTGGTCACACGCTTTCACATGATACAAAGTTCACCAATTTTGAACGTTATAGTGCAGCGAAAGTTGCGTGTGCTTGCGTTTCCCATGTCCTGCATTCGCATCTGTATGAATGGAAGTGGAACAACACAAAGCGTTGTTTGACCGCAACTTATAATCATCTACAACATGCCTCACTTTCTCTGCCTTCCCAGGTTACATCATTTACTACAGCACTGATGTGAATGCAGAGGTTCATGATTGGGTCATCGAACCAGTAGTGGGAAACAGGCTAACCCATCAAATTCAGGAGCTGACCCTTGACACCACCTACTACTTCAAGATCCAGGCACGCAACTCCAAGGGGATGGGTCCAATGTCTGAAGCTGTCCAGTTTCGCACTCCTAAAGGTAATCCAGCTGATTCATGGAGACCTGGTGAATGAGAACAATCACTGCTGCCTGATGAAAAGACCAGCATATGTAGGGGATATGAATCCCACAGATACTGTTATAACCACCAGGCTTCATATGTGGCTTAACCATCAAGATGCCCATGATCAAACTAGATCAGTAGTAAACCACAATGAACTAGCCTAAACCAACGTGTACCAACATGCTGTTCTTTTCAGCAGGCTTTGGTTGCTAAATGATGTTAACATATACGCTATTTTAACCTAATCTCAAGCTTAACCCTTTGCATTTGCCTGACCTCACTGATCTTTCATGCGGACTCATGCACAAGCCGGCCGTAGGGCTCCTGCTTAGCTCTGACTGCACGCCTCTCTCCCTCTAACTTGTCTCCTCTCCTTCTGCTTTGTCCTGCTAGCCGAATCCTCTGACAAAATGGCTAATGACCAAGGTAATTGCTCTCTCTTCTCTTATTCCACTAATGCCCTCAAATTGAAGTGAGCAGCACATTGAAATTCATCAGAAGTCACGGAAAGATCCAGCTGGCGTATAGCTGGAAAACATCTTATTTGCTTGCAACTTATTTGGCTACAACTTCATACTACTAACAGTCTTAACCCAAGCACGTTTTTTTTCTCAAAAGATGAGCGTCATGCTCCAAGTACAGCTGGTGGTTAATCTGTTTACACTGCATGTTATTTTACCAATGGATGGAACATGTCTTGAGCTGTAGATTTCAATGTGCCATTTGCCAATTCTTCTTTTGACCTCTTGTAGCTTCAGGTCCAGTGAAAACAAGATCCCCTGGACCAGACCAAAGCTTTGGATCAGTCGGTAATTCCTTGTTTTTTTATGTTTCTAAAAACACACCTAGCAATGGTTTACAACCTAGCATAGCAAAAATCAAAAACACGCCCTAGTACTGTACCTAGCATCACCTAGTAATACCATAAGCAATCACTTAGCAACACCCTTGCAACTACCTAGCAATATCATATTAACACCCGAGCAACCACCTACCAATGCCATTACACCTGCCAAATAGTCCATAGCAACCACCCACAACAACTTAGCAACACCTTAACAACAACCGAGGAACACAACTCTAACAGCACCTTAGCCGCCACCTAGAGACAACCACCTAGCAATACCTTATCAACAACATATAAACACCTTGCATCAGCTTAGCAATGCCATAGCAACCCCCAGTCACCCAAAACAACCTAGCGGCATCTTGCGATCATCTAGTAATGACATCTTATCAACAACATTTTAACACCCTAGCAGCCCCTGTAACCCCCTACCAATGCTCAGAAAACACCTAGCTCCAGCCTAGCATTGCCCCACCAAACACCAAGCAAATGTCATAGAAACCTCTTGGTAGGCCCTGGCAACCAACCCAATAACCTAGCAACAGCTTAGTAACACCCTAGTAATGCCCTATCAACAAAATATTAATATTCTAGCAAACACCTTACAACAGCATAGTAATACCATAGGAACCACCCCTTAGTCTTCAGCAACCACCCACAACAACCTAGAAACACCTTAATAACTTAGTATTACCCTAGCAATGTCATAACTACCACCCAATAGTCCCTATCACCCTATAAAACACATAGCAACAACTTTGCTTTTCCATAGCAACCACCCAGTAGTCCCTAACAACAACTCAACAACCTAGCAACACCTTAATAACACCCTAGCTACCACCGAGCAATGCCCAAGCAACAATATATTAATACTCTAGCAAACACCTTGCAACAGCATAGCATTCCATAGGAACCACCCCTTAGCCTTTAGCAACCACCCACAACAACATAGAAACGCCATAATAACTTAGTAACACCCTAGAAATGTCCTTCCAATCACCCAATAGTCCCTATCACCCTAGAAAACACATAGAAACAACTTTGCAATTCCATAGCAACCACCCAGTATCCCTAACAACAACTCCAACAACCTAGCAACACCTTAATAACACCCTAGCTACCACCTAGCAATGCCCAATCAACAATATATTAACACTCTAGCAAACACCTTGCAACAGCATAGCAATGCCATAGGAACCACCCCTTAGTATTTACCAACCACCCAAAACAACATAGCAACAGCTTAGTAACACCCTAGCGATGCCATGCAACCACCTAGCAATGCTTATCAACAGTATTTTAATAACCTAGAAAACACACAGCAACCACCTAGTAGTTCCCAACAACTCCATCACCTTCGTAACAACCTAGCAACACCTTATCAACGACATTTTACCACCATTGTAAACACTTAGCAACGCCCTAGCAACCACATAGCAGTACTCAACCACCTCCCTCTCTGTTTCTGTCTGTCAGGCTATTCTGTCATAAACGTTCAAGGCTTTAAAAACACTCAGGCAAGAATTTGACAAACCAAAAGTTTGTCTAGATACATTTTCCTTCTCTTATAACATTGTAACCATAGATTTTCCGTGTTTCAGGGAAACCAGACATGTCTGGCACTGGTGATAACCACATCCTGGTTATTGTCATCATTGTGTCTGTGGGTGCATTTACCATCATTGTGGTGGTGGTTGGCGCCTTCCTGTGTACTCGCCGTACCACAACACAGCAGAAAAAGTAAGTTCCTCACACAATTCAGAGTCCAGATCTCCTGGTCCAGATCCAGTCCTGGCGTAAAAGAGTAAATGTGTTTGCCACAACCTTCCCTCAAACTGTTTGATATGATCTTCAGGAAACGTGCAGCCTGCAAGTCCGCCAATGGATCCCACAAGTATAAGGGAAACTCCAAAGATCTGAAGCCACCAGACCTCTGGATCCACCACGAACGCTTGGAGCTGAAACCAATTGACAAATCGCCCGAACCCAATCCAGTTATGACCGACACGCCAATCCCCCGAACCTCCCAAGACATCACCCCGGTTGACGGCTCCATGGATCCTATGCTCCAGAGGCGTAACTCGTACCGTGGTAAGAACTTTGATTTAAAGACCCCATGAAATCAGAAAGTTCTGTCCGTTAAGGCCATCTATATAGACCTTATGCGCTGGAGAAACAACACGGCCATCTTTAGAAGGTTGCGCTTGAACTTCCGTTTTTGCGTTTGCTCTGTATATTGCTATGGCATCGCGGTTGAAGAATAATTAGCGGGTGAAGTGGATTTACTTATTGTAGTGTTTACGAAAGTTATCATGACCATTGTAATGTTTGAAGCGGATGTCACAACAAATGCCAGTAGACCTCATTAATTTATAAATCTGTAAGATCTTACCTTCATGCTGTGAAAATTAGGGTTGGGAATGGTGAGACATTTTCCGGTTCCGCCTAACGATTCCGGTTCCATTAAAATTATTAAAGAGCACCTATCATGGAATTTTGAAATTTACCTTTCATGTAGTGTGTAACATAGATCTAAGTGAACGAAAACATCCTGCAAAGTTTGAAATATGACAGTGCACCGTATATATAGTTATTTTCTTTCAAAAGTAAGAGTCGACTCTGAGTCATTTTTAAGAATCGTTAGAAGACCGAAGCTTTTTCTCTGACTAGATGACGTCAACTTGTCAAGTTATTTGAATACGATACGCCCACTTATTGCGCTCCAAGACGCCAGTGAAAACTAGAAAACATCATGGCGACGAGACGCTGTGTTCTGAAGTGCGACTCAAAAGCAAACTTCTCATCTGCCCAAGGATGAGCATTTGAAGACTAAGTGGCTTGAAGACAATCCATACATCGTCGCGATTGTGTGTTTATTAGTCTTCAAATGTCTCTATTTGTATGTTTCGCGATCTCAGGAAGCTTTTATTATGGACTTCTATTATGGCAGATGGTTCTTCTTCGTCTGTCTGTACCATATATGGACTACATGTGCACAGAGCGCCCTCCGGCTGCCAGTATGAATTGAAAACAACACATAAGAGACTCAATCATTTTGAGGAAGTATTGAATAAAAAATACTCCTCTGTATAGAAATTTGACACAGACATATGAGAATCTATCAATATGTCTCCTCATCTGCACACTTTTGAACTAAAAGCCCTGAGGGATGTTGATTTGTCGCGAGTCTTCGTGAGGAGAATAGAGGAGTTTTTTTATGAATGAGATCAGCTGAGGCTCATATTACAATCAAACGGTACAGACGCGGTTTTCATATTCATAACTCCTGACACATATTAACAAATTACTGTCACTATAAGACTTTGATGGGCGTTCCGTTTCTGAAAATATCTGCTCAGACTATACCAATCACAACTGACTGGGTCATCGGACCAATCACCGCAGATTAGCGTCACGTAAAGGCGGGGTTTTGAAAAGTGAATCACTAAAGGAATCATTTGAGAATCGCTGTCAAAACAGGTAAAAATAAATGCATATTATAAGAAAACGAAAGTCTTTTTTGTCATTGCATGCATCCAAAACTGTTGTTGGGGACTTCTAAAACAATATTTGGAACATTTTAAATGCCATAATAGGTGCTCTTTAAACAAATAGTGGTAAAGGGAAAAGGCACAATACGCAACTCAAACAATCCTTTTCGTGTTTATTACTTGCTCTCAAATTCATTTACAGGTTGGCAATGTCAAAAAGTCCTGTATTGAACATATATTACAGTATTAGAGTTTTTTACAGATGCTAGGACACATTTCTCAATACTTAGGTCACTTTTGCAAAACTCTTCACACAGTGGGTGACAAAGTGTGTTTGTCGGCTGTCAACCTTTGCTAGTGTTCTGACAGAATGAGTTGATTTGAGACCTGAATAAAGTGTTTTGGTTGTTGTAGTGCATTTTGAATGTGAAATGAACTGCTTTGCCAAGCTGAAAGTTGGTTAGGAGAACTGTGTGAAGAAGAGTTTTGCAAAAATGACCTAAGTATTGAGAAATGTGTCCTAGCATCTGTAAAAAACGGTAATTAAGCCATTCTTGCAAAAAAAAATTGAATTTATGGACATTCAAATTAAATATGTTCAAATGAACACCTCTGAAATTGTCTTATTACATTATCTCTCTCTGTCTCTGAATAAAACCAAGTTATGAAATATATTTATTAGTTATATTTATTAATTAGTTGTATATTAATTTAATAGTAATTCAGTTATTCAGCTTTTGACAATTCAGAACCATTCGATTCGAAACGATTCACGTTAAAATTCGATGCGATTCGATTATGCAATTTTTTTTATATGCATTCATAGCATTATTAAAATGCTTCCCCTAATGTGTCTTAGTCAGGGTGTGAATTACACAGCGGCCTTCAGAGGTCAGAGAGTGGGCAAAAAAATGGTAACACTTTACAATAAGGTTCATTAGTTAACATTCGTTAATTGCATTAGTTAACATGAAATAATAATGAACTGCACTTTTATTTTACCTTTGTTAATGTTAATTTCAACATTTACTATTGCATTATTAAAATCTTGTTAACATTAGTTAATGCACTGTGAACTAACATGAACAAACCATGAACAGCTGGATTTTTATTAACTAACATTAACAAATATGAACTAATGCTGAACTGAGGTGTTGGGCATGAAGGCACCTCACAAAACTAACTTCTGAGGCAGTGTAACCATTTAATGATCTACAGCAAAATAGAGAGCTTTGGTGAGAACTAATTATTTATATTTAATAATAATAATAATATTTAATTACTACATTAGTAATTTCTCGCTAGAAATGTAGAAATGTTGGTAAAAAAACGTACATTTACACACAAACTGACCAGCAAACGCAACTTTCGGACGGCATCTTTTTTCCCAGCTCTACTGTCAGAGAATGGAAAGCACAGGATTGTGGTATATCAAAGGCAGCGAAGGATACAAATATGCTGCCTTCAAAAATCGATCAGATGAAGGCATCTCAGGAGACAGGAAGTGAAGCTAACATTAGATTCGGACGTGCCTTGGTGCCTTCCTGCCTTGAAATGTGTCCTCCGAAGGCAGCATTTTCCAGGTTTTGGACACAGCCACAGATTAGCTGGTTCAGGTGTGTTTATTTGGGGTTGGAGCTAAACTCTGCAGGACAGCGGCCCTCCAGGACCGAGTGTGGAGACCCCTGCCATAGACTGTGAATAAATATGGTCTGTGATGTCATCTGTAGGTTGCCATCTTGGCAGTGTGTCACTCACTTCAGCCGAGGGGCTGAAACCACGCCCACCTAGCTCGACCATAGTGGAAATCTACCTGTCACTCAAGTGGCCACGCCCTTAATTATGCAGGATTAATATAATTTAAACAAATGAGTTAAAAAAAAATTCACCCCCCTCACAGTTGTCATGAAGGGCAAAATTAGCCGTATAGACCAAAACCACTTTTTGTACCAGACTGTAAACATGTGTTCTTCTGCTGTAAAGTTGGGCATTTTAACATGGGGGAGATACAGATTTGACTCCCTTCTGGAGCCTGTCTCTAGTGGCCAGTCGATGAATTGCAGTTTAAGTCACGTCTGCGTTGGCGCGGGAGGTTGCCACTTGGTCTATACTAGTAAACTCCCAAACTTCTGGAGATTTTTGACATATTTGTAGTATTGCTCTTCTGGGAAAATGGACCAGTGCCCAGTTGCATAAAGCACCTTAAGTTTTTCCCTCAAGTATGATACTTTTCCCTTACCTAAGAGAATAACTTAAGGGTGTTGCATATAATCTCTTAAACGGTTCTCTTAGGTAAGGGAAACATTTAAGTGTTTCACGACAGCGATCCTGGATTCACGTTATAAAAAAACGTCTAATTCGCGTCTTGTTTGACGCTTGAACTTTGAATGCATTTGCGCGTCCAAAGCGAGATGGACACGCGTAAAGTGCAAGTGTTTGAAGCGAAATTGACGCGCGTCCTTTTGCGCTTTTCATAGTGGTTGTGTGCGGCCGCGAAATTGAAAAATATGTTATTGTGTCACGTAGTTTTAAGAGTTGTTCAGTCGAGAATGTAGTTGTTTAAAGCTCAAATCTGTGGTTTATTTGTGAAGATAGCACCTATTTAAAAATGTTGCGAGATCCCGACGATCGCATCGCGCTCATGTAACCCGCCTGGAACAGCCTCACCTCGGCTAGCCCTCCTGACTTTTGCCGCTGGTAAACGAGACATGTTTAAATTCACAATCTATAGCTTCGGTTCTATTATATGAAACATATAAGTTAAAAGACTTATAACGTCAAACGACTTCTTTAATTATGTGAGTTTTTCTTCATCTCATTCAGAAATGTACGTATGACTGCAAGTGTTCAGCGTCACAGTGGTTGCGATGTGTGACGGTCAAAACGGTATTCTTGCATCAATTTTCATCGCTAAGATGGTCCAAAGGGTTCTCCCTATCCCTAAAAATTCTTCTTGGCACATAATGATCTTCAGCTGGTTCCATAAATTCAGCCGTCGTCTTATTTTTGTCCGCGTTACTCTTAAGGTTACGATTTCCAAACCTTAAGTTATATTTAGGGAAATGAACGTTAAGGGGTTTTATGCAACGCTTAACGCTTTTTAAGGGATTACTTTGGTGAAAAAACAGCATTTAAGGGAAATTCTAAGTGTTTACGACGTTTCACTTAAAGAAACCCTTAAAGCTACACTGAGTGATATTTTCCCCCATCTAGTGGTGAAAAGGTATATGACCATCCAGTGAATATTAGTTTCTGTTCCTCTCAATTCCGATTTCGTTTTAACTCCTACGGTGGCCGATTTAGTCCAAGATTAACATGAATTCCAGTTCGACCTCGTCCACATTCGACACGGTGCCATCGAGTGTTAAAACGCGAAAGGCGAAGCTTGAATTTACGGGTATGTCCCTCTTTTGCTAATGTACTTTCAAGATGGAGGGGCAACATGGCGACCCGCATTCAAACCCCTCACCCGTATGTATTTTCAATGGCATATTATAAACTTACAAGAATACTTTATTACTTGAACGAAGTAAATATACATTAATGAGCACATATTTTTGAAAGAACTGAGTGTTTTTAGCTAAGAATAAACTAAAAAAGTTACACAGTGTAGCTTTAAGTAACATTTAAGGGTTTTTTTCTGCAACACCCTTTGGTTTAAGGGAAACATAAGGGCGAACTTAAGGGAAAACTACACTTAAGGTGCTTTATGCAACCGGGCACAGACCCCTCACTCAATACCAAGTAGTATAAGGAGATTGGCTATTTAAAAAATACCCTTTGATATGTTCATCCCCAACCTCCGGTTTCATTAGGAAATACATCAACACACTAAAGAAATTTGTATTAATTTCATGGGGTCTTTAAACCACCTTCACCTGCTGCATCATCCATGACATCATTCCAGCTGCTGCTTCTGATGGATGCTTCAAAGTCATGTCTGCTATTTGTCATTATTGCTTGAGATTGGCATGTCCCTTGCTTAAAATGGAAAAACGTGCCGTTTCTTTTGTTTTCGTGGCATGAATGGTGATATCCATCTGCTGCTGCCCACTCCTACAGCTCTCCTGATGTGTGCGTTTACACTGCCCTCTAAAGGACAAACGATAGAATCTCACTGCATTAGTGAAAACATCACATGATCTTGGCAACTTACTCCAGGAAGTCAGCTGGTAGTCTTCACAGGGCTCTTGTATTGGGAGCCTGTTTGGGGGGTAAGCCTGTCTCAATCTGATTAGATGGTCGCTGTCTGATTTGCAGGCCATGAATCAGAGGACAGCATGTCTACACTGGCAGGCCGTCGTGGAATGAGACCTAAAATGATGATGCCCTTTGATGCACAACCCCCTCAGCGTAAGTGTGTTATCCTGAACCAGGGACCGGACACCCTTAATTTGATCCTAATGTTTCAGTTTGGATATTCAACAGTTTATGCTCTTTGTAATAACATGTAGTCCTCAAACAAGGTTCCCTGAGTTCATTATTGTAGTTGTAGGCCAAAAAACATTCTCTACTCAAGTGCATGGACGCAAATGACAACACAAGCAAAATTTCACATGTTGTTGCATTTCGCAATGTGTCTGAATGTTCAGGTCAACTCAAATTTGGCCTACCCAAATTGAAAAGCTTCCCTAACCCACATACAGTGGTCTCTAAATACACAATTTCTGTGTCATTTTACAGGAAACCCTTGGAATTTACATAAAACACTGCTAAAAGTGATAAACATGTAAGTATATGTTGTCTGAGCTGTAATAACACCCCCAAAAAAGAGGCGCTTTTAGATTTTTTGGTTATAAATTCATTTTTGAAAGTGTATAACTCAGGCCCTGTGTGCTCTAGCACCCTGCAGACAGTTCTGGCTGTTTCCACTAGAGGGCAACATATACTTGAAAAAAGATTTTTGTCTGTATCATGTTGTATGCTATATTTATTCAAATGGATCTGAAGCGAGGAATATTACCTTTTTTTTATGTAATTTCCGCCTATCCAGATCTCTCTAATATACAAGTCTCCCCTTATACAGTGGTATAAATGCAATATCCCAGAGTTACAAGATTTGTTTTTCCCGTGTTTGCTGACATAAGCTGGAAACAGCCCAAACTGCCTGCAGGGTGCTAGAGCACACAGGGCCTGAGTTACACACTTTCAAAAATAAATGTATAACCAAAAAAATCCAAAAGCGTCTCTTTTGTTGGAGGGTTTCTTACAGCTCAGACAACATATTCTTAAACGTTTATCACTTTTAGCAGTGTTTTATGTAACTTCATAGGGTTTACACCTGTAAAATGACACATTGTGTATTCAGAGACCACAGTATGTGGGAAGCTTTTCAATTTGGATAGGCCAAATGCAGGCGGAAATGGTCCCAATTTAGTGTAAATAAGTTACTTTGTGTAAAACAAATGCCAAAGAAAGTAGACACACTAAGCTTTCAAATGGTACCACATATGAGGTCAGAGCTCCTCCACAGACATTTAACATTTAAAGTATATACTTGATGACGTCATTCAGGGTCCTTTGAGTTTAAGAGGTGAAACTGTCTACATGTTTATAGTTAATTACTTAACTAAAACAGGTAACTATCCCCCCCTTGAGTACAGAGGTTTCTTAGCACCACAGCAGAGTTGGCCAAGCATTTGCGTCTGCATTTGTATACTTGTCTAGAGTATGTTTCCGGTCTTACAATAATTCTCTAACCTAGCATCATAGCATGTCTTTAAGTCTTTGTAGTTCTTTGTTTGCATGAGCAGATGTTATAGATGCACCATGCTCGTCATAATCTCATAGCCTTGTGTGCGAGGTCTAAACCATGCCGCTTTATTATGTGTGTCCATTCGCAGCTGTGATTAGTGCTCACCCCATCCATTCCCTCGATAACCATCACCATCATTATCACTTGGGCAGCCTGGCCTCGCCGACACGTGGCTATCTCCACCACCAGAGCAGCACACGGTCCACCCCCATCTCTCATCTAGACAGGGCAGAGTCCACAGGTGAGAGTGCAGTACTGGGGCTTTGGGAAGGCCTTGATCACCCCTGGACACAAATGTGTTAGTCCATTCCATATGAAGCTGGAATATGTTCTGTTTTTCCTATCAAGATGGTTGGTGACCAAGGGTTTGTAGTGAAACTTTCCTTATGGAAAGGCCACTTTTCATTTCTTGAAATACACATTTTATAACTTAAATTGGTTGCTGATTCATGTTGGCTTCAACATGGTATGGCCTGATTAAGGTTGCTTACGTGCAAACCCTGAATGCCTGGCAGTATGCACGATGTGCTGACCCAGGTGCTGTTGTAATTACAGAGTCTGTAAGGAACACCCCTAGTGCCGACCTGCTCCCTCCGTCTGGGCAGCCCTCCTGCACCACTGACCTTTCAGAGACAGACATTAGCTACCACAGCTCAGTCACTGAAGAGGAGCCAGTGTTCGCTACGCCCACAGCACATGTTCGTCCCACGCACCCACTCAAGAGTTTTGCAGTGCCTGCCATCCCAGCTCATCCCATGTATGACTCCGCAGCATTGCCCAGCACTCCATTGCTTTCTCAGACAGGTAAGTTCCCCTTTAAACCAGATATGTACATCTGTCCAGGGTGATCCAATCTGCAGTGTCTAAAATAATGGCATTTAACATATAAAAGATGTTTAACATAGTCAGGTACATTAATTGAAATGAAAGCTAATGTATTCGTAATCTCATTGGCGGAGTTATAATATCTTTAAGCTAAAACAATTATTGCCCTAACTTAAGATATAAAATGAGAGCGTGTGTAGCATAAGTAATGTTCGTGGAATATTGAGCATAAACATATAGAGTGAGAATATAATAGGACCTAGAATAGAGCCTTGTGGGACACCACAGTTTAGAGCTGATGAATATTAAGGTAAATGCTGATGTAAAAGCTGCTGTCTTTTAAATACAAAACTAAGTAATGCCAGTACCTTGTACAGTTGCCAGTACCAATAGTTGTCAGACTCCAAATGAGCCTAGACATATACAGTGAGAATATAATAGAAACTGAAATGAAAGCTAATCTATTAGTTATCTCATTGGTGGAGTTAGAGGATATAAATAATTGCCTGTTCCAATACTTGTAGCATAAACATATACAGTGAGAATACAATAGGGCCTAGAATAGAGCCTTGTGGGACGCCACAGTTTAGAGCTGATGAATATGAAGACAAATACTGATGGGAAAGGTTCTTTTTCTTAAATTGAAAACTAAGTAATGCCAGTACCTTATACAGTTGCCAGTTCCAATAGTTGTAGCCTAAAGCCTTGTTTATACTTTGGCCTGGCTCCACAGCGCGAGTCTCCGCTGACTGCGCTCGCTCCTCCCCAAACGGACGAGGCGTTTATACTTGACACGCTCGCCGTTGTACTTTTCTTTGAAACGACAGAGGGCGACTCGGAGTAATTGTTCTGTAAACCATCAGGAAACCGCGGCGAGAAGAAGTAATGTACACACTTGACAATATTTATTTTAGTACACTTCATCAAAATCCCACACTACAAAAGAATCGTGTAAACCTTGATATTATTACTTGTGACATTAGAACAAAATGTATGTACTAAATTAACAATCTCTTAAATATTTCCTAATTTCACACTAAACATTTTCACTTGGTTTCGTTAACTTTTTTTATTAAACATGGATCTTTATTTTCAATAAAAGGGATTATTTCTAAACTAATTTTGTAAACCTAAGCAACTAATTTAGACACTCAAACTGGGTGCCGGTGTGATGAGACGTAATGCTTGGCTAGATTCGCCTCAAACTCGTACATCTTCGGATGCGGAGCCATGCGTAAAGTTACAAAAAATGCGCTGCACACCGTCACACGAAACGGGGTCTCACGCACTCAACGCACACTACCGCCCACTCTGCAACTACGTCATTTTTGCCATGCTGCACCTTCACGCTCGTGCGGACGCGTCGAGTATAAACCAAGTTTAAACCTATACAGTGAGAAAATAATAGGACCTAGAATAGAACCTTGTGGAACGCCAGAGTTGCTGAATATGCAGGCAAATTCCTGATACTGATTAAAAAGTTTATGCCAGTACCTTGTACAGTAGCCAGTACCAATAGTTGTCAGACTCCAAATGAGCCTAAACATATACAGTGAGAACATAATAGGGCCTAGAATAGAACCTTGTGGGACGCCACAGTTTAGAGCTGATGAATATGAAGGCAAATACTGATGGGAAAGGTTCTGTCTTTTAAATACAAAACAAATGTATGCCAATACCTTGTACAGTTGCCAGTTCTAATAGTTGTCACACTACAAATGAGCCTAAACATATACAGTGAGAATATAATAAGATCTAGAATAGAACCTTGTGGGACGCCACATTTTAGAGCTGATGAATATGAAGGCAAATTCCTAATACTGATGGAAAAGGTTCTGTCTTTTAAATAAAATAAACTAATTTATGCCAATACCTTTTCCAGTTGCCACTACCAATAGTTGTCACACTCCAAATAACCCTAACCGTATACAGTGAGAATATAATAAGGACCTAGAATAGAAACTTGTGGGAGTCCACAGTTTAGAGTTGCTGAATATGAGGGCAAATGCCCAATACTGTTAAAAAATAAAATAAACAAATGTATGCCAGTACCTTGTACAGTTGCCACAACCAATAGTTGTCACACTCCAAATGAGCCTAAACATATACAGTGAGAATATAATAGGACCTTGTGGGACGCCACAGTTTAGAGTTGCTGAATATGAGGGCAAATACTGATGGAAAAGTTTCTGTCTTTTAACTAGAAAACTAATTTATGCCAGTACCAATAGTTGTCACACTCCAAGTGCTCTAAAAAGAACTTCATGGTTTGTGCATCTTAATGATGAACAGTACAAAGTTTCATGGTTAAAAAGGAGAAAGACAGACCCTAACTCGTGCGTTTGTTTCAGGGCCTCACTCAGTTAAAACAGCCTCTATCGGCACATTGGGAAGGACGAGAACTCCTATGCCTGTCATAGTTCCAAGTGCACCGGATGTCTCGGATGGCAGCAGACTTCATGAAGATGCAGGGAGTGTGAGTACTCTTGTTTCTTCTGTATAAAGCTCTGTACTACAGAGAGGATAGAACACATCAGGAATATATCATTCGCTTCCATGTCTCTTTACATTTCTTGTGATTTTACAACAAACCCATGTACACTTGAGTCATTTCTTTTGAACACTTTTGAAGTAATATGCTTATGTTGTAATTATTTCTGGTCAAGCCCAGGAGATAAAACTATTAAATATAGTTATTTATAAAGTGGCAATAAAATGCATCTAAAATATTAGATGTTAAACATCTGCTCCAAAGAAAATGTGTTTTATCCAATTTATTATGATAGGGTTGGTAGAAATGACTTACTTGCTACATTTGGCATTGCGTTTACATTAAGGATGCACCGATATGAACATTTTGGTCGATACCGATAACCGATAATTCTTTATATTTGAAAGCCGATAACCAATATATTGGCAGATAAATCTAAATCCAAATTTTTATGTAAATTTTGAGAGCTTGATTACAAAAACAAAAGTCTCAGCATTAAAATCCATGTCCTAAACACACAATTATGATGTCTTTATTATAATCTTATGTAGCCTATATGACAGACTTGCGCTGCAAACTGTATTTTCCTTTTTGAAGTGATTTCAATCATATTTCAAGCAATTCAAACCCATCATGGTGAACAGTGCGCATCTGTAGCTGAAAGAAATTATGTATTATTTATTGGCTTTTATATATATCGTTCAAAATTTCTTATCAAAGCAATAACATTAAAACTGAACATATATCGGCCGATACCGATATGGTGGCCGATATATCGCGCATCCCTTTTTTTACATATATGCGTTTTCATCATTAAGCATCAAACCCTATGACATAGGACACTGATTCATTAGATAAGGGACAAAACATGTTTTAAAATGTTAAAAAATAAACACTACATTATTAAAAATGTGAATTTTTGTAGACAAAGGTCTCAGATAATGAACCATGTAAAGGAACAGGTTTTTTTCTAAATATTTTTTCTAAAAAATTATATTTGTTCAGTCCATAACTTAATTTGTAATTTGACAGCATGCTAATTTAATTGTATCTATCCAAAACAATGTCAAATCTTCAGTTATGTAATACTGGTGTTCAGTAAAGGATCTAAATCATAAAATAAATTCTCTGTTTATTTTTTGTTTTATTTTCACACTATTATGAACAACCCAGTTTCTAAATTCCTTATTTCTCCTCCGTCATTTTAATGTTAAACATATATCACTAATGCAGGTAATTAAGACATAACATCATGCAGTTCCATTGATGTTTTAACATTTTTACACAATAAATTGAAAAAAGAATAAGACATTTCTTTCAAATTGAACAAAACCCTTCACCTGACGGTGTAAAATACTGAAGGAGTTGGGTCGAGCTGAGGCCAAATATACAGTATATGAGAATTATGACACAGCATTAGAAGAATTCCCCATATGCAAAACACTTTTTAAATCACATTATACAGACTTTTGGAGAGCATTTGTCAACGATCAGACATAAAACCTGACGGTGTTGACAATATAAAAATGGCAAGATTTATCCCACGACTATTTACAAGGCTGTGACCGCAGAGACTTCAATATTGTTTGTTTAAAATATTACAAAATCTATAACGTCCAGGACTGTGAGATCCACAATGAGCAGGAAATAGCCAAAGCTCCTCAGAGTTAAAGCTGCCCTTGACACTGCCTGATTTATTCAAAATTATAACACAATCCTGACGCAAAGTGAGGACACAACTTTTATAGCTATTTTTTAATGGAAAATATAATTCAATATTTACTTGTTGTATTGTTTGATATCTTAAAGATCTCCACCTTCTAATGTAACTGTGTTTTTTAATTTGTTACATTTTTACACTGTGACCTCATGCTGAGGACAGGTTGTTTCCAAGTATAGAGTGTGCTTTTAAAATAACACTAAATAAATGATTTAAAAGAATAATCAATAAATGTCCCGAGTATACAAATTTCCCTTAGATGTAACTTTTTATTGTATTGAGATTCTTTTTTGACATGTTTTGTCCCTTATCTCAAGAGTCAGTGAGGAGTATGTACTATATTACATACTATAATGTTGTATGGATACTGTTACATATCGAATGTATATGAAATGTACAACAAGGTAATGATATCATTTTAACATGTTTTTTCTTTTCTCTCAAACCTTTACCTGCTTTCCCCTTTTAACGGCTGTATTTATTGTCCGCTCATTACAATACATTTTTGAATTTTTGCTCGTTTAAACCAATTAAACCTGCTGAATGGATCTGGTTTATCCTGCATAATGCCCCATACTACCGCCCCCCCTCATCCATTACCACGCATGCGGCTGTGCTGTTTGATTTCCTGCTTTTCTTCCGCAGTTCCATTGACCATCCCCTATAAAGCCAATCCCCAGCTCACCCCAACCCCACCCCCCGCAGTAACCTTCTTCATCTCCTTCAGAATTACGAGACGGACGAGTTGACGGAGGAAATGGCCCATCTGGAGGGCTTAATGAAGGACCTAAACGCCATCACGACAGCCTGAGCACAATCCTCACAATAACACTAGACCTCACCTGCCACGGGGAGGACGTACAGCACGGAGGAGTTCTCAATCATTCGCTAAACGGAGAGAGAAAGAGAGCGAGACGGGAGAAAAACAATAACGTTCGGGATCCCTCGCTCGCTCTCAGGAAGGAGAAACCCATCCAATCGAGGACGGTGGACATTCTGAGAAAGGACACGCGGTTACTTCAACGATTTTTCTCTAAAAGTTTCCTTTTATTTTAGCGGAGACCGTTTGAAAAGACACCATTTTATTATCCTACGAAAAAAGGAAAAAGCTACAATATGCTGGTGTACGTGTTGGTGCTCGTCAGGCACGATTTACAGTGTTTCATTTGTGTCTTTTTTTGGGTATGTTTTTGTATCTATATATATTGCCCCCGTTCCAGTGAGGTGAACGTTGGACATCGTCCTTTTTATTTCCGCAAGGCATTTTGTATTAAGCGTTTCTCTTTCTCTTTTGTATGTCATATAATGTGCCATGTCTTATTATTTTCTTAAACATGTTTTGTATTGTTTTATATGCATATACACTTCTCGGTTTGTATATATATGTTTTAAACGGACTCGTGTTGTCACCACAGCAACGTTTTTGACCTCTCGTGACAGTTTCCGTTCAGTCAGAGACACGCTGCTTTTTCATTTGGCCATTAGAATGGATTTTTTACGGTCCCCTTTCAACTTTTGGCCTGTTTTAAATGGGAGTTCCCTTCAGATATGCCTTATTAAATTGGTGTGGAATGGCAGAAATCGGTATGTTTATCACACAACACTGTGATGTTGATTCCGGTTACTCGGGTCGATGCGACAACGTAGACCTCCATCACACATGCTGGACTTGGTGCTGAAACTCCAACCTTCAGGTTCGACACATGTAACTGATAAATGAATGAATTTGGTACATTGGAGAGTGCTTTATACGGTTTATTTCCTCTTGCTGCATTGGTCCGAATCCTTTTATCAGAGCTTACACACACTCACTGTGAGATTTTACAGGCCACAATCTTGGCACTCAATGCAACAGACGTTTATGCAGAACTCCCAGTGCTCATCTTTCATTTCTCATTATATTTCTTGTATTCGTTTCATATGAAGTACTTGTATAAAATCTCATTGTCCGAGGCAAAAAAAAACCCCCAACTGGTTTTGTTCTGTACTTTTACCCAAAGAAAATATGTAACAGCAATCATAATTTAGTTTTGTCTCCTCGAACATTTTCTTGAATGTCATTCTGGGTAAGTTTAGGAACATTGCTTGGTAAAAAAAAAAACAATACGACCTATTTGGGGTAACCGATCAAGTTGTAGACAGTCAAACCTTTATTGCACTTTTTCAACAATTTCAAGAAAAAAACATTTTTACATATCCTGTGTTTTGAATATAAAGCTCTATTTGTGTAATGTAGTGTCATAGTTTAGCATAGGCAGCTGGTCTTATTTGTTTTGCCTCTGGAATAATATTTGAGCGGCAGGTTTTACTGTGTTGCATATGCAGAATTCTGTTGTTGCTTATTTCTGTACAGATCTTCTCGCTGTCTCTAGAAATACTCTGTGGCTTTTTAAAAAAATATTCTGAAAACACTGCTTCGGCCTGTTTATTTACATGCGTCCTCTAAATATTTCGAAATCTGCTTTCATTTTCCAATATTTCCACACCATTTAACATATCTCTGACACAGGAGTTGGCTAATGTGATCATCAAACATTTATTTAAAAGGGTCCAATAATGCCCCTTTTTACAATATGTAAAATAAGTCTGATGTCCCCAGAGTGTGTATGTAATGTTTAAGCTCAAAATACCCCACAGATAATTTTTTTATAGCATGGTAAAATTGTCACGTTTTGAGGGTGAGCAAAAACGTGCCGTTTTTGTGTGTGTCCCTTTAAATGCAAATGAGCTGCCATTTCTAGAAGAGGGCGGAGCTTCAAGAGCTCGTGTTAGCAGTTCCGCAGACACGTGCTGCCTCCCAATTCTCCGACCTATACTACGACCTAAAAGTATGTACTCTTTTTGTGAAGGAAAAAGTACATACTTTTGAGTGTGTAGCAGAAGAGTATGCAAGCTTTGGGACTACTTCGTCATCTATAACGAATCTTTCGCTTAGTGACGTGCGTCCCGTCACCGTTTAAACTGCCCTGTCAATCATCGTCACAGTTCAAATCCTCCACATTCAGTTTAATTTCCTACCGTATCGGAGAGAAATGTAGACGCACGTTGATCTGCCATTCGTGGGTCTTTAATGCGGAGATTCTCCTCTTGTGTTTGCAGTTTAAATATAATGATGCATTTAAAAGTTAATGGCCAAACGTATAATTTCAAAAGTTCTCAATGCTGCTGCAGATGAAATATAATGCAGATTACATTGAATAAATATCTTTTCGTCAGGTTAAAAACGTATAATTGCTCACTCAAACCCCTTTATCTAATCCTCTCTACTTAACTGTCGGAGTCGCACAACCGTCATGTTTGTAGTTTTTTTTAACACCTTTTATCCGCGTTTGTAGTTCTAATCGAATCCTCGTCCAACTCGCAATGGGTTGTGGGCAATATCAGCCGTTAGAGTGTGTGTCGATCTGCACTTCTGATTCTGACCGGATATAGTAAACCATCAGGGTATCTTTGGAGTACTCTTTTCAACATACTACGATTTGGGACGGACTGATTCTATTTTCGAATACTATTTAGTACGAATAGTATGCGAATTGGGACGCAGCAACACTGAAAATGTCCAAAACTGTTCAGCCTTTTATGTTCAAACCGGAGTCGGACAATAATGGAGAGACTCAAGAAGAAGTGACAGCATGTAGAATAAGACAGGACGTTTCTGAACGGTTAGTTGATGAATTTGAGTTACTATCTTCAAGTCATTGATTAGCATATTCTGCAATGATAATCTATAAATGGCTGGTGTGGGAACTGTTGTGAGATGAGCCAGAGAATATCTGCTGCATGAAGAGAGAACAGGTATAGTTTAGTTTAATTACGGTTATGACTTATGTTGCCGTCTTGCTTTTATGACATTGTGTTCGTACTGTATCGCACTAAATGTGAAAGACGGACGACAGCTTAAGCGACTCCCAAATGTGCTCGACTACAACAACTCTTCCTCTTCTCAACATGGCCGTTGTTGTGTGTTCCCGGGGGCGGGGCTTATGTAAATGTCAGGGTTAGTGATGTCACTAACCCGTGAGGAATCTTGTGTAGTCCCTACCAGCCATTTTTTTGTAGTCCTTAAGCGATTTCTACAAAATATCTCCCTTTGCTTTGAACTTTGAGCGTTGTAACTTTGCAGATGTTGTTTATGCTCAAGCAGCGACATTACACACTCACTAAAGTTAAAAAAAGTAATTATAAATCAACCACCCTTTTCAATCAAAACTGTAACGTTAGTCGACCCAGGACGAGCTATAGGACTGTGAAGGTTTTGGGGGTGTTGATGGACTCCATCAGTGTTTTGACCATCATTCTGAATCAGATCAGGGGCCCGTTTCAGTAAGGAGGTTCAACCAACTCTGAGTTTAAACCTGAACTCTGAGATGGGAAACTCTGAGTTTTGGGTTTCAGAACAGCTGAATTGAGGTAGTTCACTCCAACTATGAAAAGCCATGATCAATGGAGCTCCGAAATTACGATTCACCATGGCAACAGCACCCAGCAAAAAGACCTTGCCATACTTCCCGGTCAATATGTAAGTTTAATTCTTAATTATTTTAATTAAGTTTCATTTTCATGGTGTCCAAAAGGCCAAAAAAAGAACGTGGCAGCAGCTAAAAATGAACAATAAAAACATAGTTCAATCAGGTAAAGCTTTAAGCATAAAATGTTCATGGGTGTAGGTTTGATGACTTTACAAGTTTGATGTGAAGCAGCTTTTCCCACACAGACCCTTTTCTCAGACTGTGATGACGTGTTTTAACGGTCATCAATATCGTAAATCCTGCAACGTTTTTTTGTATTATTATTTTTTTTAATGTATGTACATTTATTGCACTTATACTTTTGCATCAAATTACAAAAAACAAGTTCCCTCTGCTGTGAGGGTGTTTCTAATACAGCGTCTATAGGAGTGATGGTGAAAATGAACATATTTCTCTCTTTTCACTTCCGTTATCAATCTCACTCTGTTTCCCTCTTTTTGAAAGTTGTGAAATCACTATTGTGGAGTTTTTCTTTTGCTATTTGAGCAAATGGGGACACAAAAATATATATTTAATGTATTCTCTCATTCACCGCTATAAAAGTTAACCCAACTATGACGACTTCAGCTTCAGAAACCCAGAAATGTGAAAGGGTCTATGCTCTTTTCACATAATAAAATGTTCTCTGATCCCACCTGTTACATTTATTAATCAGGGTAATGACATTAAACATTTGACTTCTACTCAGGCCAGCCAAACACCAGCACCACTGACAGATGAAGAGGAGATGGAGGAAGAATATCAACATCCAACAGGAAAAAGTGTTTGTATGAAATAAAGATGACCATAAAATTGTAAATAAATGTATTTAACAGCTGTGGTTATGGCATATATCTCAGACTACCATCTGGCAGCATCCTTCCATCCCATTCAGTAATCCGTTTTTAGAAAGTGTGATGATGGGAATATGAGTGTCATCAATGCGTCCAACCACTGAAATACTAAAGGAAACTAATTATTATGATACTTCTCGAGGTTTATCAAGTGAACGTCAGGATCCAGTTTAAAAGGACATGCCATTTTTGTCACTTTGACAGTTCTCGTGATGAAATATGAGCAATGCATGAATGTTCCTGCACTGCAAAGAATGCTTTTCTTACTATATATTTTTGTCAAGTGGCAGATCATTTAATTTGTTTTAAGTAAACTTCCCTTACTTAAGATTTAGATGAAATTTATACTTGAAATACGACCAAAATACTCAGTAAGAAAAGCATTTGTGCAGTTTGAATGAATTAATGAAGTATTTAAACACCGCTGGCGCTTTAAAAACGGAGAGGAGACTGAAAGAAACTCTGGGTTTACCAAATAAAACCTGCTCCTGACCAGGTTAGGTTCACAGAGTAAGTTACCCTGGTAACTGACATAAGTTACCTCTCTTTCAGAAACGGGCTTGACTTACCCTGCTTTCTCGGGTTTGACATACTTCCCATTCTGAAACAGAAAACCCAGAGTTTCCCTCATTTCAGGGTTAACATACTCCGAGTTTTCACTTAACCTCCTTTCTGAAACAGAAAACCCAGAGTTTCCCTCATTTCAGGGTTAACATACTGCGAGTTTTCACTTAACCTCCTTTCTGAAACAGAAAACCCAGAGTTTCCCTCATTTCAGGGTTAACATACTCAGAGTTTTCACTTAACCTCCTTTCTGAAACAGAAAACCCAGAGTTTCCCTCATTTCAGGGTTAACATACTCAGAGTTTTCACTTAACCTCCTTTCTGAAACAGAAAACCCAGAGTTTCCCTCATTTCAGGGTTAACATACTGCGAGTTTTCACTTAACCTCCTTTCTGAAACAGAAAACCCAGAGTTTCCCTCATTTCAGGGTTAACATACTGCGAGTTTTCACTTAACCTCCTTTCTGAAACAGAAAACCCAGAGTTTCCCTCATTTCAGGGTTAACATACTCAGAGTTTTCACTTAACCTCCTTTCTGTAACAGAAAACCCAGAGTTTCCCTCATTTCAGGGTTAACATACTCAGAGTTTTCACTTAACCTCCTTTCTGAAACAGAAAACCCAGAGTTTCCCTCATTTCAGGGTTAACATACTCCGAGTTTTCACTTAACCTCCTTTCTGAAACCGAAAACCCAGAGTTTCCCTCATTTCAGGGTTAACATACTCCGAGTTTTCACTTAACCTCCTTTCTGAAACAGAAAACCCAGAGTTCCCTCATTTTAGGGTTAACATACTCCGAGTTTTCACTTAACCTCCTTTCTGAAACAGAAAACCCAGAGTTCCCTCATTTTAGGGTTAACATACTCCGAGTTTTCACTTAACCTCCTTTCTGAAACAGAAAACCCAGTTTCCCTCATTTCAGGGTTAACATACTCCGAGTTTTCACTTAACCTCCTTTCTGAAACAGAAAACCCAGAGTTTCCCTCATTTCAGGGTTAACATACTCCGAGTTTTCACTTAACCTCCTTTCTGAAACAGAAAACCCAGAGTTTCCCTCATTTCAGGGTTAACCTACTCCGAGTTTTCACTTAACCTCCTTTCTGAAACAGAAAACCCAGAGTTTCCCTCATTTCAGGGTTAACATACTCCGAGTTTTCACTTAACCTCCTTTCTGAAACAGAAAACCCAGAGTTTCCCTCATTTCAGGGTTAACATACTCCGAGTTTTCACTTAACCTCCTTTCTGAAACAGAAAACCCAGAGTTTCCCTCATTTCAGGGTTAACATACTCCGAGTTTTCACTTAACCTCCTTTCTGAAACAGAAAACCCAGAGTTTCCCTCATTTCAGGGTTAACATACTCCGAGTTTTCACTTAACCTCCTTTCTGAAACCGAAAACCCAGAGTTTCCCTCATTTCAGGGTTAACATACTCCGAGTTTTCACTTAACCTCCTTTCTGAAACCGAAAACCCAGAGTTTCCCTCATTTCAGGGTTAACATACTCCGATTTTTCACTTAACCTCCTTTCTGAAACCGAAAACCCAGAGTTTCCCTCATTTCAGGGTTAACATACTCCGAGTTCTCACTTAACCTCCTTTCTGAAACCGAAAACCCAGAGTTTCCCTCATTTCAGGGTTAACATACTCCGAGTTTTCACTTAACCTCCTTTCTGAAACAGAAAACCCAGAGTTCCCTCATTTTAGGGTTAACATACTCCGAGTTTTCACTTAACCTCCTTTCTGAAACAGAAAACCCAGAGTTTCCCTCATTTCAGGGATAACAAACTCCGAGTTTTCACTTAACCTCTTTTCTGAAACAGAAAACCCAGAGTTTCCCTCATTTCAGGGTTAACATACTCCGAGTTTTCACTTAACCTCCTTTCTGAAACAGAAAACCCAGAGTTTCCCTCATTTCAGGGTTAACATACTCCGAGTTTTCACTTAACCTCCTTTCTGAAACAGAAAAACCCAGAGTTTCCCTCATTTCAGGGTTAACATACTCCGAGTTTTCACTTAACCTCCTTTCTGAAACAGAAAACCCAGAGTTTCCCTCATTTCAGGGTTAACATACTCCGAGTTTTCACTTAACCTCCTTTCTGAAACAGAAAACCCAGAGTTTCCCTCATTTCAGGGTTAACCTACTCCGAGTTTTCACTTAACCTCCTTTCTGAAACAGAAAACCCAGAGTTTCCCTCATTTCAGGGTTAACATACTCCGAGTTTTCACTTAACCTCCTTTCTGAAACAGAAAACCCAGAGTTTCCCTCATTTCAAGGTTAACATACTCCGAGTTTTCACTTAACCTCCTTTCTGAAACGGAAAACCCAGAGTTTCCCTCATTTCAGGGTTAACATACTCCGAGTTTTCACTTAACCTCCTTTCTGAAACAGAAAACCCAGAGTTTCCCTCATTTCGGGGTTAACATACTCCGAGTTTTCACTTAACCTCCTTTCTGAAACAGAAAACCCAGAGTTTCCCTCATTTCGGGGTTAACATACTCCGAGATTTCACTTAACCTCCTTTCTGAAACGGAAAACCCAGAGTTTCCCTCATTTCAGGGTTAACATACTCCGAGTTTTCACTTAACCTCCTTTCTGAAACGGAAAACCCAGAGTTTCCCTCATTTCAGGGTTAACATACTCCGAGTTTTCACTTAACCTCCTTTCTGAAACGGAAAACCCAGAGTTTCCCTCATTTCAGGGTTAACATACTCCGAGTTTTCACTTAACCTCCTTTCTGAAACGGAAAACCCAGAGTTTCCCTCATTTCAGGGTTAACATACTCCGAGTTTTCACTTAACCTCCTTTCTGAAACGGAAAACCCAGAGTTTCCCTCATTTCAGGGTTAACATACTCCGAGTTTTCAGTTAACCTCCTTTCTGAAACGGAAAACCCAGAGTTTCCCTCATTTCAGGGTTAACATACTCCGAGTTTTCACTTAACCTCCTTTCTGAAACGGAAAACCCAGAGTTTCCCTCATTTCAGGGTTAACATACTCCGAGTTTTCACTTAACCTCCTTTCTGAAACGGAAAACCCAGAGTTTCCCTCATTTCAGGGTTAACATACTCCGAGTTTTCACTTAACCTCCTTTCTGAAACGGAAAACCCAGAGTTTCCCTCATTTCAAGGTTAACATACTCCGAGTTTTCACTTAACCTCCTTTCTGAAACGGAAAACCCAGAGTTTCCCTCATTTCAGGGTTAACATACTCCGAGTTTTCACTTAACCTCCTTTCTGAAACGGAAAACCCAGAGTTTCCCTCATTTCAGGGTTAACATACTCCGAGTTTTCACTTAACCTCCTTTCTGAAACGGAAAACCCAGAGTTTCCCTCATTTCAGGGTTAACATACTCCGAGTTTTCACTTAACCTCCTTTCTGAAACGGAAAACCCAGAGTTTCCCTCATTTCAGGGTTAACATACTCCGAGTTTTCACTTAACCTCCTTTCTGAAACAGAAAACCCAGAGTTTCCCTCATTTCGGGGTTAACATACTCCGAGATTTCACTTAACCTCCTTTCTGAAACAGAAAACCCAGAGTTTCCCTCATTTCAGGGTTAACATACTCCGAGTTTTCACTTAACCTCCTTTCTGAAACGGAAAACCCAGAGTTTCCCTCATTTCAGGGTTAACATACTCCGAGTTTTCACTTAACCTCCTTTCTGAAACGGAAAACCCAGAGTTTCCCTCATTTCAGGGTTAACATACTCCGAGTTTTCACTTAACCTCCTTTCTGAAACGGAAAACCCAGAGTTTCCCTCATTTCAGGGTTAACATACTCCGAGTTTTCACTTAACCTCCTTTCTGAAACGGAAAACCCAGAGTTTCCCTCATTTCAGGGTTAACATACTCCGAGTTTTCAGTTAACCTCCTTTCTGAAACGGAAAACCCAGAGTTTCCCTCATTTCAGGGTTAACATACTCCGAGTTTTCACTTAACCTCCTTTCTGAAACGGAAAACCCAGAGTTTCCCTCATTTCAGGGTTAACATACTCCGAGTTTTCACTTAACCTCCTTTCTGAAACGGAAAACCCAGAGTTTCCCTCATTTCAGGGTTAACATACTCCGAGTTTTCAGTTAACCTCCTTTCTGAAACGGAAAACCCAGAGTTTCCCTCATTTCAGGGTTAACATACTCCGAGTTTTCACTTAACCTCCTTTCTGAAACGGAAAACCCAGAGTTTCCCTCATTTCAGGGTTAACATACTCCGAGTTTTCACTTAACCTCCTTTCTGAAACGGAAAACCCAGAGTTTCCCTCATTTCAGGGTTAACATACTCCGAGTTTTCACTTAACCTCCTTTCTGAAACGGAAAACCCAGAGTTTCCCTCATTTCAAGGTTAACATACTCCGAGTTTTCACTTAACCTCCTTTCTGAAACGGAAAACCCAGAGTTTCCCTCATTTCAGGGTTAACATACTCCGAGTTTTCACTTAACCTCCTTTCTGAAACGGAAAACCCAGAGTTTCCCTCATTTCAGGGTTAACATACTCCGAGTTTTCACTTAACCTCCTTTCTGAAACAGAAAACCCAGAGTTTCCCTCATTTCAGGGTTAACATACTCCGAGTTTTCACTTAACCTCCTTTCTGAAACGGAAAACCCTGGACGTAGTCTTTGACAAAACAGCTCGTTGGTTTTGCTTTTTTAAAGTGAAACATGCCCACATTCAAGTGTTCAATAGAATTATTTTTTTTTTGTTGTAGCCATTAAGCTTTTGGTATATTGAATGTTCATAGAACAAAATATTCATTATGCCATGAAAGTTAAAATTATCAACAACAAAAAAACAATCCTGGAGCTGACTGGCACTTTTATATATAATCTGGCGGGGAAAGGCGTTAACCCTCATTCTATAGACATTTTTCCATTGGTAAAGCTGATTATGCAATGCTAGAAGTTTAGTATGTTTTGCATTATTAAATCATATTCAGTTGTATCGTTTCCAGACTGCATTAAAGTCCAATTTTATACATGCATATTCATAGTTAGTATTTGTTTATATTCAATTGAACTCTTTCCTTGACAGCGTTTTTTTTTTTAAGTTGACAGGCACTGCGAGTGTTTTTGATCTTCACAATTTTCATGGCCCCCAGAATATTTTGTTGAATGAATATATGAACATGCAATGTGTCAAACGAAAAACAGATCCTATGCTTTGAAAAGAAAAAAAATTCTAGTGTTCTTTTTTTTTCAAATCAACACTTGAATATGGGCGGGCAAGCAAAAAAAGTGATTCTCAGATGTTTGTTCAAAAATAGATGTGATTCAAAATTATGATCAAAACACAGAGGGAGTAGATGGAGTCCTTCAACACCCCAAAGCTTCACAGTCCTGTAGCTCGTCCTGGGTCGACATTTCATTCAGTAACATTAGGCAGTTTTGATTTTTATGCTGTTGATCATCGCATTGTTTATGATATTGCATGTTTCTGCTTCTTTTTGGCCCTGTGTTTTTCAGTATTCTCTCAGAAGATGTGTCAGCCCAATCATACATACACAGGTCTATAGAATGGAGCATAAAACATTTAAACACATTTCAAGGGTTCCACCGGTAGTGTGCACTCTTGCACAATCAATGTACATCCAAGTGAACGAGACGGAGGGAAGGGTGCAAAAAAAAAAAGTGCATTATTTTTTTTTAAAAAATTTTTTTAAATCGTAGCTTCATCGGAATGGTCCGAAACTTGGTGACTTTATTGGTACTTGCTATATGAACACAAAAAAATTGGGGACAGGATTTGAAGTCTAAGTGGTCATAAAAAAAAAAAATAGTCACACTCAGGACCTTCAGGGTCAAAAATGACCCCCATAGGAAATTAACTCTCCCATAGGCCTTGACTCTAAAATGAAATACAGCTTTAATAAAAAAAATTAGGGCTGGGCAAATTAACGCGTTAACGCGGGTGATTAATTTTTTCAGCTTAACGCATTAAAAATATTTAACGCAAATAACGCAGCGTACGTTTTTATATCCATTTTTGCTTAGCGTTACATGATCATCACGCTCTTATTCATGTAAATGCTTCGAAGCATGACAAGACACAAGAGAACGTGCTGTATACCAATGTCCTGTGTGTGTGTGTGTGTGTGTGTGTGTGTGAGTCAGTGTCCTCCTGTCTGTGTAGATGCGTCTCATGTCAGCTAATCAAGGGACACACACACACACACACACACTCGACGCATAGATAGACTCGCGTCAGTTTCCTGCTCACATCGAGTTCTCTTTTGCTCTTGAACAAACAATAACACAGAGGATTTCGAGTATTCTCATATTAGAGTCTTAAATTAGTTAAATAACGTCTTAAATGAACTTAAAGAGTTGTGAGGAAATGAGATGCGCGGGACAGCGCGTGAGATCCGCGGCTGTTCTTAAAGTGACAGTAGCACTGATAATGATGTCATTAATGTTCATCAAAGAACAACGGGAACAGAGAAAATTGTAGCTTCAATGATGATTCATCTATATTTCATTTATTATTTATGCAGTTAAGCAAGATAACTATTACATTTCTGTATATGTATAACAGGGAAGGCCATGGGTAAATATAACATTTATTATTTTGGGTTTATGTAAAGATTGTTTTAAGTTCACTTAAATTAAAAGTTGTTTTTTTTAAAGCCTAATAAATGTTGAAATTGGCAGCTTTCAGTTATACTGTAATGTGACGTCATCAAGGTTTCATAGACACTTTAGTATCAGTGATACTGGCCTTCATTCATTAAAAGATGACAATACAACACATTTAAAATATGCTGTCTTCAAATTGTTTATACATTAATTTGGAGAGTAACTGAAATTACAATATCAAAATATTAAAAACGTAAAATATTAACTTGCGATTAATTACAGAAAAAAAATGCGATTAGTTAATTTTTTTATATTCAATGGTAAAAAATGGGTCATAATTATTGCATAAATATTAATTATAAATCATAAAATTCTCAAAACACCAAAAAATATTATTGAACAAAAATATTTCACTGATTTTACTCAAATCTTTTTTTTATCTTAATCCCGCCCTCCGATGGTCCTGAGTGTGACCCATAAATGAAGAACCCCAGAGGGTTAAAGATGACCAGGCTAATCCAAGCTTTATAATGGATCCATACCTCCAGTATGCTTATAAAAGTGCTCCACATGATCCCGGGGGTTAATAAAGGCCTTCTGAAGCGAACCGATGAGGTTTGTGTAAGAGAAATATCCATATTTAACACGTTATAAAGCAAAATATCTAGCTTCCAGCAGACTGCCTTCCGTATTCAATTCACGGTGTAACCGGAATAACTGATGTCAGACGAAGCGCAAGCGTTTTGAACCGTGAGAGGCATCGCATGTTGAAGGTGGTCCGAGAAACGCTAGATATTTTACTTTATAACGTGTTAAATATGGATATTTCTCTTACCTAACCATGGCTTCACTTCAGAAGGCCTTTATTAGCATATTCTGTCATGATAATCTCACCCCGTTTGTTGTGTGTTTATGTAAATGTCAGGGTTAGTGATGTCTCAACCCAGGAGGAAGCTTGTGTAGTCCCTACCGCCGTTTGTTGTAGTCCTCAAGCGATTTCTGTAATTAACTTCACAAATGTTGTTTATGCTCAAACATTACACTATGATTTTACTTCAGTTAATCCACCCCTTTCAATCAAATCTGTGTTCATCAGAAGGTCATATACCTCAGGATGACTTGAGGGTTAGTATATCATGGGCTAATTTTCATTTTAAAGTGAACTCTTAGCCCTAGACTGTCTGTGCGGTTGCTATTAACGTTTTCAAAACTCTGGTCAAACCTTTAGTTTGAACTAACTCGCTTCACCAGGGATTGTATAACAGGCCAGATCTACAGTGTGAAGACCAGGAAGATTAATCAAAAATGACTCCAAACACAAGGTTGTTCTTTTCTGTGGTCTTTATTGACATGATAGGACCTCTAGACTCCTCTGGGGGTTTTGAAGTTCATGCCAATAGTTGGCTGAGTGACCTGCAGATTGGGGAGGTTCCCGAAATCCTGCGGTGAGAGAAAGAAAGGGTTAAGGTGTGTATACCAACACTACAAAACCTGTTCTGACCATTCACATCAACAGTTCGATGTGTTTTCACGGAGAACGGTTCCCTTGAACAGTTACAGCACATATTTGCAGCTCATCTACACAAATTAAGCTGAAATCAACTTACGAAAGTCTTCAGCATTTCCTTCGTATCAGGATCGACCTCGATAATCTCCTGATCCAAAGCAGACACCTGGGAAAGTGAAGCACATGACATGAGCTCTAGTGGTGTCCAACACACTCGAAACTTGTCAGTAGGATTTGGATAACTTTGATCCAAAAAAACAGGATCATCCTGATCCCAACAGGGAGTAGGATTTCAAGGTGGATTCCAGGAAGAAAATGTAGTAAGTAGGGTTGGGTATCGTTTGGGTTTTTTTCGATTCCGGTGCCAAACCGATACTTTTAAAACGGTTCCGGTGCCTAAACCGATACTTCTTTTTTTTTAAAAGGCCACCAAACGAGGTGGATGACATTAAATGGCTTTTTTTTTTAATTATTATTTAAATTGAACCATTTATTAAAAGTTTAATGTATACTTAAATGTATGAATATAAATAAATACAAAACAATTTACTTATTTACAAATTATAATTGACATATTTACAAATTCACAGTAAAACCTAAGCCACCTAACCCAACTACAACAAGCCTAATATAACTCTAAATAACAGTTACAGTAATAACAGCCGTCGTCTGTATTCTTGCTCTGCTACAAACAAATATTTTATGAAATATGATCATATTCTCTGGCTAAATATTTTTGAACGCATCGTCTTAATGTTTCCATGGTGACGCGTCATGTTTCTCACATGACTCACAGCAGCCGCAATAGCGCTGACAGCTCAGCTGTATCGGGTTTATTTAATTTTTTCTTTTTATTCAAAATATTCACAAACTTCTTAACTGTCATGAACTATCTGATGTTCAAATGTGTGAGTGAATGTGTGTTAGTTGATCTATAAAGCGCAATGGGCGGCGCCATGTTAGTTTATGCCTCAGAATCGGATCTGTCGGATTTACAACACTTGAGTTCATTCTCGTCTTACAAAATACATGAAAGTGACCAGTGAACTGGAAGAAGATTAGAGTAAACGATATAGGTTACTGTATAATGTGCATGTATCTGATGTGAATAAAACACGTAACGTTAGTCAAATTATAACCGTCTGAAAGGATTGTCATAGCCGCTTTCATAGACATCAGTGTGTGTTTTTTGCTAGCTCTACTTATGAGGGGGGTGACAAAAAGGGGGGTGACAGTTAACAGGTTAAATTAGATAAGATCATCCTCAAACAGTGCTGGGCGGTACACCGGTTCATACATGCTTCATATTTATGCCGTGATATGAATTGATTATGATATGGTGTATTTCGCTTAAACAGCGTTTGTGACGCAGCTGTGTGTATTGTGCAGTGAAGCTGTGGACACGGACCTCTGGGACGTAGTTATCGCGTCTCTCTCGCTCCTCCTCCTGCAGTTTGATGGAGATGCCCCTGACTGGCCCTCTCTGGATGCGCTTCATCAGGTGGGTCACATACCTGCAGACAGACAATACCAGTCAAAAGTTCTGCTTTAATATATTGTAAAATTTAATTTATTCCTGTGATGTAAAGCTGTATTTTCATCATCATTCCTGCAGTCTTCAGTGTCACATGATCCTTCACAAATCATTCTGATACGATTTATTATCAATGTTTTATATAATATTTTTGGAACCCATGATCACTTTTCTGAAAAGGTAAGAACAGCATTTATTTAAAATACAAATATTTTCTAAACAATAAATCTTTACGATCACTTTTTATTAATTTAACAAATCCTTGATGAATAAAAGTATTACTTTCTATGAAAAAAGGGGAATCTATAAGCTTCTCACATGAATACATTTTAAAATTAAATAGAAAATCATCATTTTAAAATTTAAATAGTTTAATCAAATACAGAAATAAACTAATATTGTGAAATATTAGTTTAAAATAAATAAAAAGTGATCGTAAAGATTTATATTGTTAGAAAAGATTTGTAATTTAAATAAATGCTGTTCTTACTTTTTCAGAAAAGTGATAACTGGTTCCATAAATATTATATAAAACATTAATAAATCATCATATGATTTCTGAAGGATCATGTGACACTGAAGACTGGAGTAATGATGCTGAAAATACAGCTTTGATCACAGAAATAAATTACATCTTAAAGTATATTAAAATAAAATAAATTGTTTTAGATTGTGAAAATATTTCACAATTAGTTTTTATGCATTTTATCAAACTATTTACACATGTATACACGTGTGGATATTATAAAACATTTCCAATTTAATATTATAAAACTAGTAAAACAATTTAAATGAAATGTATAATTTTGTAAATGTCAATATGCAATAAAACACACAGCTAATTATGCTGGGAAGAAAAATGGCACAGACTTGCGTTTTATGATTTCTGACCAGGGCTTGAAATGATTAACAACTTATATTTTTCACAGGTATCATTATCAGTTTTATATGCATTTATGACAAGACGTTCATTTTGCCAAATTCACACAGAAATGGTCTCATTTACTTTAGGACTGTCACTACACTGAACACCTTTGGAAAGGTATTGGCACATCTACCAAATCATAATATCCTGCAAATTGCAAACATAATTTATAGATATTATTTTAGGGCATCATGAATCTGCCTCTAGTAAAGAGCATGCAAGCATTTTACATTTCTTTGCAAATTTTATAGTCACATTTAAAATGCATTTCAATACCATTTAATCTTTAATAAAGCAAGCTTGACTTCAATTTAAATTGATTTAATTAGTATAATCAGATGTATAAAATTACTCCAACCCTTATTTCCTCTTTTTCTGTTATATTGTTGATCAATTTTTCCTCAGTGTTCGGTTAACAACAGGTGTATTGTGGATAAATTGTTTGTAATACACAACTTGTGTGTGATGCACATGTCAACTGATTTTTCTGCTAATTTTATAATTGACAAATGCAAGGTCACCAACAAGAAACCATTTTTAAAAGAATGTAAAGTGCATTAATACCATTTCATCTTCAGTAAAGCAGGACATCCAATTCGCCTTTTTTTACTGTATACTCTGATGTATAAACTAATTTTTACTCTCGTGCTTTTTCTTTTCCCTTTTTCTGATATATTAATTATGTTCATTAGTTAACAATGTGTGACCCTGGAGCACAAACCCAGTCCTGCGTCTCACGGGTATATCTGTGGCAATAGCCAAAAATACATTGTATGGGTCGAAATGATACATTTTTCTTTTATGCCAAAAATCATTAGGATATTAAGATCATGTTCCATGAAGATATTTTGTAAATTTCCCACTGTAATTATATCAAATGTATTATTAGTAGTAATATGCATTGCTGAGGACTTCATCTGGACAACTTTAAAGGAGATTCTCAATATTTGGACTTTTCGCACCCTCAGATTTTCAAATAGTTCGGCCAAATATTGTCCTAACAATCAATACATCAATGGAAAGATTATTTATTCAGCTTTCATGTGATGTAGAAATCAAAAAAATTGACCCTTGTGACTGGTTTTGTGGTCCAGGTCAGACTCCTCTACCGTGGGTTTTTTTTAGCCGTCGCTGGACTTCACTCACCCGGCGATCTTGTTGCGCAGAGGTTTGCTGGGGATGATGGCGATCTCCTCACACACCCGCTTGTTGATGTGGAAGTCATTGCCCAGTCGGGTGTAGTACTTCTCAATGACGACCCGAGCCGCCTTCTTCACTGTCTTGGTCCTGACACGACCCTGTCGGTACACACACACACACACACACACACACGGGTCAGTCAGGGAAACACGGGACGTTTTTCTACTTCAAACTCAATTTCAATCCCAAGTTTATCTGTATAGCGCTTTACACAATATCAATTTAAAGCTCCACGCATGAAAAAAACAGCTATTTTTGCAAAATACACTGCATCCACAAAAATCACATTAACAACATTTAAAGGGATAGTTCACCCAGAACTGAAATGAGTTTCTAATCCCCATTGATTTCCATAGCATGGGGAAAAATACAATAATACTATAGAAGTCAATGGGGACCAACTGTTAGGATACAAACATTCTTCAATATCATTTGTGTTCAGCAGAAGAAAAACTCATAAGGGTTCGGAAAAACTTCAGGATGAGTAAATATTTAATTTTTGGTGTACTGTCCCTTTAAGTTCACAGAAACTATGTCTTAAACTGCGCGTTTATGGGGAAAACGCGGTTAAATCATGAGAATATTAACAATACATTACAGTACTGACACTAAAACTGAACTAAAGTTTCCCCCCCTCAAACACACTTTTATTTTGGAGGGAACTATACACGACATATATTTTATTGGAATATATTTTGACACGATATACTGCTACACCCCTATTAAATACTGAGACGATCACAGCTAGTTTTGCAATATACACAGCATTAACAAATCACATTAATATTTAAAGTAATAGTTCACCCAAAAATTTAAATTCTGTCATTTACTCCCCAAAGAGTTTCTAATCACCATTGACTCCCATAGTATGGGGGAAAATACTAATACTATGGAAGTCAATGGGGACCAACTGTTTGGATGCAAACATTCTTCAAAATATCATCTTTTGTGTTCAGCAGAAGAAAGAAACTCACAAGGGTTTGGAAAAACTTATGTTTGAGTAAATATTTTAATTTTTGGGTGTACTGTCCCTTTAAGTTCACAGAAACTGAGTCTTATCCGCGTTTTCCCCATAAACACGCAGTTTAAATCATGAGAATATTAACAATATATTACAGTACTGACAGTAAAACTGAACTCAAACAAATTTTTATTTTGGGGTGAACTATGCACAATATATATTGTATTGCGATAGTATTTAATAGGGGTGTAACCGTATATCGTGTCAAAATATAAATCGCAATAAAATATATATAGTGTGTATAGTTCACCCCAAAATAATTTGTGTGAGGGGGGAAAAAAACCTCAAGTTCAGTTTTAGTGTCAGTACTGTAATGTATTGTTAATATTCTCATGATTTAAACTGCGTGTTTATGAGAACTTAAAGGGACAGTACACCCAAAAATTAAAATATTTACTCATCCTGAAGTTTCCAAACCCTTGAGTTTCTTCTGCTGAACACAAAAGATGATATTTTGAAGAATGTTTGTATCCTAACAGTTGGTCCCCATTGACTTCTATAGTATTATAGTATTTTTCCCCATGCTATGGAAATCAATGGGGACTAGAAACTCTGCAGTTTTGGGTGAACTATTACTTTAAATGTTGTTAATGCTGTGTATATTGCAAAACTAGCTGTGATCGTCTCAGTATTTAATAGGGTTGTAACAGTAAATTGTGTCAAAATATGAGAAGATCACAGCTAGTTGTGCAATATACACAGCATTAACAACATTTAAAGTAATAGTTCACCCAAAAATTTTAATTCGGTCATTTAACGTTACTCCCCAAAGAGTTTCTAATCACCATTGACTCCCATAGTATGGGGGAAAATACTATGATAGTCAATGGGAATCAACTGTCTGGTCACAAACACTCTTCCAAATATCATCTTTTGTGTTCAGCAGAAGAAATAAACTCATACAGGTTTGGAAAAACTTTAGGGGGAGTAAAAATAACAGAATTTTTTTTTTGGTGTACGGTCCCTTTAAGATCACAGAAACGTGTTAATACCAACTATGACTTTAAAACCGCGATTCCCCATAAACACGCAGTTTAAAAGCGTTAGCTCGTCACATACGTTTATATTATCACAATAAATCAAACAATGTCAAAACTGTCGCGCGCAGACGTTAACAGCTGAAATTCTAAGTTGTGAAGCGGGAGGTGAGGCAGAGTCGTTATTTTTTCAACATCCTACATACCATCAAACGCATAAACTCAAAATACTCAGTATATACGAATCATAACAATATTAACAACACATTCCGATGCTTTAAAACGCAGTGAGAGCTGCTAAACAACGGGATTTGAGCGGATTGACAAGGATTGACTGTGAAACATACACACCATATTCACCCGGTCTAGAAGAAAAAGGGTTGATCTCGGCCGCAGCGGAAGTTTATTACACTCTTCCGGAAGTCACATAAAAGTCTCTGGATAATATATAGTTTACAGTCTATGGATAAGACCCACCATCTACTGCAAATTAACGGCAAACACAATGTGTTTTATTAACAACATGAACATATTATTTGACAAAATTAGATAGATAAACAAGTTACAGCATAATCTCACTTAGTGTTATATAAAAACGTTGTAAAAACATTACATTTTTTAATGTTTTTGAAAGACTCTCTTCTGCTCATCAAGCCTGCATTCATTTTTTTAATCCAAAATACAGAAAAAAAGTGTAAAATTGTGAAATATTTTTACAATTTAAAATAATGTTTTTCTATTTTAATATACTTTAAAATGTGCTCAAAGCTGTATTTTCTCGCGTCTTAAGTGTCACATGATCCTTCAGAAATCATTCTAATATGACCATTTATTTATAGTTGTGCTGCTTAATATTTTTTTATAACCTGTGATTTTGTTTAAGTTTTGGGTGAACTATCCCTTTAAATGTTATTCTTTGATGAATAAAAAGTAATTAAAAAAAAGAACAGCATTTGTTTCAAAATACAAATATTTACTATCACCTTTTGAATCAATTTAACACATCCTTGCTGAATAAAAGTATTACTTTCTTCAAAAAAAAATGATGACTCCAAACGTCTGAACGGTAGTGTATATTGTTACAAAAGATTTAAATAAAACAATATATATTACTATTATTTTTATTCATTAAAGAATCTTGAAAAAAAGGATCACATGTTATAAATGATCGCAGGTTATAAATATACATTATAAAGTATATTAAAACAGAAAACCATTATTTTAAATTGTAACGATATTTCACAATATTACATTTTTTTCTGTATTTTTTTAAAGCCTTCATGAGCATATGAGACTCCTTTCCAAAACATTAAAATAGTAATGCTTCTAAAAGTAAAAGTTTTTTGATTGTAGTGTCTGAACAATTATAGACAAGTTTGAAAACATTTCACACATGTTTTAGTATTTTAGCAGGCTACACAATGAGTCTATACAGTTAGCATGATGTTAGCTCTTAGCTGCTGGATCATGCTAGTTTTTCAAGCTTGTGGGTCTGGGGTGATTTGTGCCAAAGGGCCTGGGTTAAGTTGTGCCAACGTTGAAAGAAGTCTGTGGATGGAAAGCCCATCTTTACATTGAAAGAAAAGCGATGAAGGAGTCAAGAAACTACCCATACCCCAAAAACTTTTAGTTAAGCAGACATTTATAGATAAGTTTGTCATTTATTGACAAGTGCATGTTCAGTAGGACAGATCCAGACCACTGTAAAAAATACTGTGCCCGTTTTACTCAATAAAATTGAGGCAACTATTTGCATCAGCTTTTTGAGTATTTTAAACTCATTTTATTTGTGTTTATCCTATTAGACTTAGCATGTTTTCAACTTGGACTCTTAAGTAATAGCAACTCAATTTTATCAATTTAGAAAATTATAGTTTTAAGTATATCCAATATAATCTTTTAAGTAATATTTACACATGTCTTCTTCTTGTAAGCCACACATTTTTTACAAGCTACTTTAAAAAAATATATAAATTAGGGCTGTCAAAAGATTAATCGCGATTAATCGCATCCAAAATAAAAGTTTGTGTTTACATGATATATGTGTGTGTACTCTGTTAATTATTATTTATATATAAATACACACACATTCATGTAGAAATATTTGCATGTATATACATTTATATAATCTATAATATATATAAATGTTTCATATATAAAAATAATATTTTTTTCTTAAATATATACATGCTTGTGTGTGTATTTATATATAAATAATAATTTATATAAACAATAAATAATAACAACTTTTATTTTGGATGCGATTAATTGCGATTCATCTTTTGACAGCCCTAATATAAATTTAAAACAGTAAACCAGCATCTCAATACAAAACATTTATTCACTTTAAAATGACAATGCAACAGTGCAAAATCCACTGAGAACAGTAATTCAGGCATCTAATTAAAACAATGTTTCGAACAATGTTAAAAACATAAAATTCAAATACATCATAATTATTACATCAGCTGATAAAAAAATAATCACTGAGAAAAGTGAACACCAATTTAAAGGGTTAGTTCACCCCAAAATGTAAAACCTGTCATTAATTATTCACCCTCATGTCGTTCCAAACCTTCGTTCATCTTCAGACACAAATGAAGATATTTTTGATGAAATCCCAGAGCTCTCTGATCCCTCCATAGACAACAATGTGATGAACACTTTCAAGGCCCGAAAGTATAGGAAAGACATAATTAAAATAGTCAATGTGACTCCAGTGCTTTAAACTTAATGTTATGAAGCCATGAGAATACTTTTTGTGTGCAAAAACAAACAAAAATAACGCAATTTAGCTTTAGCCTGTTAGCATTAGCCACGCCGTGTAATTCAAGGCAAATTTAAGTATTTATCAATACAAACATTTAGCTGTATCCTTGCTATATTTAAAGCATCAAAGCATTGAACAGTTCATATTTAATGTCATTCTTACCTTTTTTAGTGTCGTTGGGTTGCCAGCAGTGCGAATTCAGTCCTGTCACCCATCAAAATGGCGTCTGTCATGAACATTTGTGTTTTTGCAACAGCCAAATCCACTTGTTTAGACTTTTAAATAAATTTTACTTAAAAAGTATCTCGAAAAGGCACACATCTAAAAAGCCTAGTAAACATTACTCAAGATAATACACGCACCATTTAATTGTAAAAAACATGTTTACAAAATGTGACTTATTCCAACAGTTTAATAGGGTGACAATATCTAGGCCTAAATAAACCTTAAATTAGTAATTTTGTATTGAATTTGTCTTGCTTTCATATAGCATTACAGTTCATAACATTAAAATGTTCTGTTTTACTTCAGAAATCACTGGCACAATTTACCCCAATGTATTCTCCCCAAAGGCACAACTTACCCCTCACCAGGGGCAAGTTGTGCCACGAGACCACTTGTTTTCCCAAAAGCTATATTTCTGAAACGATTATTTTCAGATCCAAAGTTATTGTTCTCAGGGGTGCACCACATCCTGAAATACATTCTTAAATTGAAGACATTACTGTCATGGCCTCACTTTAAAGGTGGGGTAGGTAAGAAGGATCTAAAACACTTTTGTCCAAATTTGTTTAAACTTTCTTTATATGTCAATACATAATTAAAATGTAAGTACTCTGAAAAAGAGAGTATAAAAATCGAGTGACTCTAGACTTTTTAATCTGCAATAAACACCGCTCATTATTTTCGTCCGGGACGAAACAAGTGATTGGCTTGGGCGCCTGTCACTCTCTCTCGCTACCATGGCAACCGCCGCTTTTGCTCCAGGACCTGCCCACATGCGCCCCAGTGTTGCCAAGTCGGGCTACTTCAACACGAATTTCACGGATTTGCGAATTTTAGCAGGCAGCCCTACCAAAAAGACACATATTTTACCCCCCAAACGCGATTTTTACCGGAGAAACACGATTGGGCTTGTTTTGTGCTAGTTTTGAGTAGCAATTGGGCGGATTTTGTTGTGAAAACCTGGCAACCCTGGCGCACCCGTTTGATTTGAGGAGTTCAAGAGGCTGTATTTCTGCTGGACAGGTAATCTTTCATTTTGATTATACATTTTTTTGGTTTATGTTTTCATGAAGCATGTCTCACTAGCACACGTAGCTGCCTAAAATAGCTAACATAACATTACTTAGCATAAAGTTACAATGTTATACACTTAGCGAACCATTAGTAGAGATGATAAATACTCAATATGCTTAGCTCAAGTTGATCGCTGTCGTGTTAAATTTCGCAAAATGTAACTTTAGATAACAAAATGCATGTGTAAAAGCTAGTTCACCGCATCCAGGAACTTTTTTTAGAACTAAGTAGCTTTAGCTGCTACCCTCTGTCTAAACTCTTTTACCATTCACCGGGAACTTTACCTGCACGTTTATTTCCGCGGTTTGTTTTTATATTCTCTACCTATGTTTACTGATGTTTTTATCTTGTATCTGTGTGTGTCGTAGACACTGTGTTGTGTGAGTATTTTAAACTTTACCAGTATCGTTATTCTAGCTTGAGAGTGAGTACTAAAAGACATCTTATTTGTTTATATTCATAATGATAAAGTTAGATCTTTTATTACATGTGATTCTGACATGATGTCACTACATGCACTTCTTCTCCGCTCGTCTCAGGTAAATAATGCGTCTTTCAGCTGATCGCGGTGGGCGCGTTCATGTGTTTTAGGGGCGTGGCTTTGGAAAGAGCCCAGAAGGGAGAAGGTGGAGTGAATGGAAATAATGAGCTGTCTTTAAAACAGTCATGAGAGGTCTACAGACACTCAATTTTTATACTTTCTTTTTCTGAGTACTTACATTTTAATTATGTATTGAAATATAAAGAAAGTTTAAACAAATTTGGAAAAAAAGTTTTTTAACCAAATCCTACCTACCCTACCTTTTAAAGTCACTTTGAGTAAAAACTGGCACAACTCACCCCACTTCCCCCCTATATATAAAATGTTATGGGATTTTATAAGCTTTCACTTTTGTACCTTTGTGTAGAATGGTGCATTTATGCAGCAATACTGGCTGCAATAGTTCATATACAGCATCTAAGATAGAATATTAATTACTAGAAATATCACTAAATGATTGTGTCCTTATGCACTATAGCCAAGTAAATCATACAAAACATTAACAATTCCTAGAATTGATGCAGAGCCCATAGAACCGTATGGTAAAAAGTTGTGAAATGAGTCTCTAACACAATCCCTCTAGCGCCACCACCTGTCCAAAGTTTGACTCATGTTTATGCTAATAATTAGTATAATACGCGTTAGATTCGGGACGTTGAACGCCGAGTCGTCTGATATCCAGTTCTAACATATCGGCCATTTTGGCTGTCGGCCATTTTGAATTCTGTGCTAAAATGCTGTATTTTATGAACACATGAACGGATTGTTACGAAACTCGGTATGGGTCATCAGCTCGATGCCCTGAAGGAGCCTGAGAAGTTTTGAAACAGCGCCACCTAGTTGAGAATTTCGTTTCTTCAAATGCTTATAACTTTGGGTGTGGTTGACTTATTTTCATGGGGGTAACCTTTTTGGTCTTCTGAATCCTTGCCGCGTCCAACGGTACCAGACTTGCCAGGTTTCGGCATAAGGTTTGTGCAGCGTTGTAATTTAGCGCTTAAAAAACGTTAGCTGATATCTTCGAAACCGCTAGTCCGATCGAGACGAAACCAGCGTCAGAAGTTCGGAAACGTAGGTGATAGCTACATGCTAATGCCCAAATGTCAAAATATTGATAGTAAGGGGGAGTAAAATCCAATCAAAGTCAGGTGTCAGTCATTTTTTACGTGTTTTCTCATGTAAATGTCTATAACTCCAAAACAAAATGAGATATTTTCACCAAAATTGACACACATGTATGGACTCACTCCGAGTACACATACAAAAAATGATGGGATTATGCCTCTTGGTGGCGCTATAATAGAACAAAACATGAAATTCCAATAAACTACAATGCATTTTTTCAGCCTTTTTGCCTAAAATCATCTTTAAATGTGTTTAAATGCTCGTTGATCTGACACTCCTAGCCATTTTGCCATGTCTTGTCGTCTTCTTTGCGCTTGGCCCTGGGGAAATGGCAGCTTGCAGCTTTATTTATAACTGTAATGCTTTGTTAATAAACTGGGTGTACTCTAATAAACTTGAGACAAAAAGCATCTCTAAAAAAGACAGACACACTCCCTCAGAGGTTAAGAGACATTTTCTTTTATTTTACATAAAAAAGGGTGCAAACTTGAGTTTCCCTTTAAGAGTGGAGGGAATAAAAATTTAATTTGAAAGGTTATGTATGGAACTTTATACGACTCCTCAGGAAAATAGGCATTTTAAATAAGATTAAGATCTTAATCTTTCTGCAACTTAAAAAACAAAATATATTCAGAGAGAGAGAGAGAGAGAGAGAGAACAAAACGGGTCCATCACAGTTGAAGCCCTTGAAGAAAGCAAAAGTACATTTAAGTAACATTCATATTTTCAACACAATAAATTCATAATACAATGAAATTTAAAGTATCTCTGTAAGTATGACCAGAACAAGAGAATGACTCTTGCAGTACTGTACAATTAAGTTTTTAATGTTTACAGAAAACATCCTTACTGGAAAAAGAAACCGCGAAAAAAGAGAGAATTCAAATATTGCAGTGCTTTCCTACCAGACTCCTGTAATATAATCATTCCGAGGTCATTAAAAAAAAAAACGAGTGGTCTTTAAAAAAAACAACAACAAAACAATTCAACATGTTCCCACATGAACTCAAATCTCGAGACGGGAATGATTACATCTTTCAGAGAGAGAGAGAAAGAAAGGCTATGACTGTAGCAGACACAATGGAAGGGCATTACAGTACAGAGCGGCGAAACCTGCTGAACACGGGTCAGACTCGCAGTAGCATGTTTAAGGCATTACGCAGCCACAGAATAACAGTGTATCAACTTCATGCCCACAATGTTCTTCAGTGCCCCATTTACACAAGTAGTTTCCATTGCTTTCGGAATCAAAAGCCATGCACATAAAATCTGCATTAAACGTCAACATCTCGATTTACCTCACTGGGTTAGTTCACGATTCCTCACCCTCATGTCGTTCCAAACCCTTTATTCATCTTCAAGACACAAATAAAGATGAAATCCGAGTACAAAATCGACAGTTTCAAGGCCCGGGAAAGGTATTAAAAACATCGCTAAAATAGTCCATGGGTCAAACGTGATGTTATGAAGCGACGAGAATACTTTTGTGCACAAAAACGACGACTTTATTCAACAATTTATTCTCTTCCGTCATCATATAAACACAGTGCAACGCTTCCGGGTTCTACGTTAGAACGCTGGCTCATTATTGGCTGACGCTAGCCGGCGTTCTGACGTACAACCCAGAAGCGCTGGACTGTGTTTACAACGGCAACAGTGTCAGAGACTGACACGGAAGAGAATACGTTGTTGAATAAAGTCGTTATTTTGGGGGGGTTTTTCACGCACAAAGTATTCTCGTCGCTTCGTAACATTACGTTTGACCCACTGGAGTCACGTGGACTATTTTAGTTTAACCCTTTTCTGATTGGAAACTTGTTCCCGCCACACAGAATAAAACGGTTTAAAAGATAATTGTGATTTTTAATCTTAAAAGTTATAAATCAAAATTATGAGATATAAAGTCAGAATTATGAGAGACAGAATTATGAAATATATAGTCAGAATTATACTTTATATTTCATAATTCTGTCTATATCTCATAATTACGACTTTATATTTCAGTATTCTATGAGATGACAGAATTATGAAATATAGTCATAATTATGAAATATAGTCAGAATTATGAGATATATAGTCAGAATTATGAGATATATAGTCAGAATTATGAGATAGTCAGAATTATGAAATATAAAGTCAGAATTGTGTGATATAAATTCAGAATTATGAGATATATAGTCAGAATTATGAAATATAAAGTCAGTTATAATATAGTCAGAATTATGAAATATTAAGTCAGAATTATGAGATATATAGTCAGAATTATGAGATAGTCAGAATTATGAAATATAAAGTCAGAATTGTGTGATATAAATTCAGAATTATGAGATATATAGTCAGAATTATGAAATATAAAGTCAGTTATAATATAGTCAGAATTATGAAATATTAAGTCAGAATTAAGAGATATAAAATTCTGTTTCTGAGAAAAAAAGTTGCATAATAACTTTATAACTTGCAGTTCCGAGTATTTTTCTCAGAATTGTGATATAAACTTGCAACTGCGAGTTATAAAGTCAGAATTATGATATAAAATTGCAATTCTGAGAAAACACATCGCAATTGCGAGATATAAAGTCAGGATTGCAATTTCATATCTCAACTCTGACTTTATATCATGCAATTATGAGAAAAAAAAGTCCGATTTTCGAAATGTTAACTGTCAGAATTGCGAGATAAAAAGTCGCGTTACCTTTTTAAATTTTTTGATTCTGCGGCGGGAACAAGCTCCCACATTTCTGGGCCTTGAAAGTCAAAAGTTTGTGTCTATGGAGGGTCAGAAACCGCTCAGACTTCATCAGAAACATCTTCATTTGTGTTCCGAAGACGAACGAAGGTCTTCCGCGCTTGAAACGACACAAGGGTGAGGAATTCATGACAGAAATGCCATTTTTGGGTGAACTATCCCTTTAAAAGTGACCAGAACCGTGATACAAAAGCAAAGGGAATGAATGGAACACAAACACGTCTCGGAATGTTTCATAGAATAATTGTATTTCTAAACCTCAGATCCATAACCGTAAGGATACCATCTTTATTAAAACCAAAAGGTACATATATTTAAAAAAAAAAAAGGGGACAATTGAAGATGAAAGATGGCTTGATATAACCATCACCTTGCAGTTGACAAGAGAGCCAGTAGTCATCATTATGATCGCATTACCCATGATTCCAGTAATGAGGAAGAAGCTCTCGCCATCCCTCAAACGACTTCACATAGCATATCAGCGTGATTTCAGTGTCTAATGTAGTGTCTTTTTCAGCCAGCAGATGGCGCCTTAAATCCCAAAAGCACAGTGGGACTAGCATCCTGATCCATAAATCCATTCCGTTTACATCCGCAAAACAATTCCCAAGGCCTTTGGACATCAATCAAGGGGTTAAATCCTGCAACAAAACGAAACATACTTCTTCGATAGCAAGCAGTGCACATCCAGAAATACTAAATCATCTTCCGACTCTAGCGAGGCACGTAATACATAGAGAAGAACGTTAAATAAAAAGGTCGAGCGGAGTATCATTCAAGTACTTTTCACAGAATAATTTAGACCCAGAGTGACTCGCGTCCCAGTGGATAAGCATGAGGAAAAAACCTATTAAATAACCGTCACATCGGACACACATTTAGTCCCTAATAACTCGAAATGGCGTATTCGAACGCAAACCGTGGAAATCGTTCCGGGTCAGTGAGAGCTCAGCTACTATTTACACGTTTACCGAGTCGAGAGGTGGAATCTGTGGCGTCTATTTGGTCCAACACGGGCATCTCATCCATCCATCCGTCAGCTCTCGGAGATTCTTCAAGCGGCCCAGTTTACCCCCGTTCCGTATGAAAGATGAGTTCAGAGGTCAGTAGGATGCAGTAAACAAGGGCGCGGCGAAACTCTAGTGCAGTCACACACACTCGCCTATGGCTTCTCTCTCAACTTCTGTACGGTGATCGAACGGAAAAATAAAATAATAGTTATATAATTTATCTTACATTAATTCACATTTACTATACATCGCGAAATAAAAACACGGATTTTTAATGCTGTGAATAGGTGAACGGTGAAAAAACCAACATCACGACCAGACTGAGATTAGCGATTTTCAGAAGTAAATAAAAAAAGACGACGACAAAGCTACAGTAATCATTTCACATGTAACCCAATTTAATTCCCGCGCTCGGGGGAAAGGACCGCCTCATCCATGCAAGAGGTCAAGGGCTGCCCCGTATAATTGACAAAAACGGGTCAATGTTTTCCGGTGACTCGAATCCCCTGGAGCGAAGCTTCGGGTCGGAGGAATTTCACCACGGACAGAGTTAAGGCATACAATCGAGATGTTTCGCTCACTACCGTAAAGTCTACGCCTACTAAAACAAGCGGCTCTGCGACCCACAAGCCACTCTGGCACACGGTTATTCTCGTCCTGAATAATTCGCAGTTTTCAGGCATAAACAAAAACATCTAGCCGTTCGTGGGAGTAATAAGTGACTACATGGACAGAAAGATACAAAAAGCGCAGAGGGAAAGTCTTACTGGCCACCTCAGCCAATAGAAAAGCAGCCAGCCGAACGTCAAAGCGACACGATATCGTAGTAACAGGAGAAGAAAGCAGCATGATTGGCTGGTGGGTTGAAGTGGGAGGAGTGCTTTAGAACAAGCAGCTTAAATACTAGTCAGTGGAGCGACGAGCGCCACCGCTTATGTCACACAAGTTCACGTGTAAAGGCCGGCTAGCGTCGTCGCGACGGTTATTCGTTTTGCGCGTCGCTCCGATAGAAACGACGAAGAAATCTGCTAGTCATATTCTAAGGCTTCGACCACTTCCCTGGCAGCGTGAGAACCAACAATCAGCCACCAAATACACAAACGAACATTTAAAGAGGGTTACGTGAAAACGGAAAAACAAAAGCCGACGTCTGTGGTTCGTGCGCCGGCGCGACCAAATTGGTCTCTCGCCCTCCCTCGGACACATTTGGAGAGCGCGAAAGAAGCAAAACAGCAAATGAAGTGCAGTGCTGTTCCAGTGCTTTGAGATCCGTAGCTTTGTGTGGAGATCCAGTCCGAGGACGAGGCCTGTCGCTGCCTAAATCAAGACGTGGAAGAAACGAAAACAAAACAAAGACAATCCTCTTGGTTTTCATCGGCCCCCTATTCATCTGTGGAGGGCTTGGCTGTTGTCGTCGTCTTGTGAAATTTCTTTATTTGAACGCTTTAAAAACAACCAAAGGAACGGATTGCGCCGGAGAGGCTCATTTGTGCCGGGGCGTGTTCTTCTTCCTCTTCCTCTTGAAGAAACAGCAGCACCTGCGGACGAAGAACAGAGGAACGGTCAGACGATTGGCTGATTTCTCGCAAAGAAGCATCTGCCCTCTCTAGCTACACATGCGCAGTCAGTATGTAGCTGCCTTAGACATGTGGGTTATGCTACATATTGTCAGCGCTGCGTTAGCATAGTCGCACCAACCCTAAATGCTGCATTTGAAAAAAACAAACAAAAGGAAACTTACACGACATTTACGGTTCGTTAAAAGCAACAGAATGTTAAACGGCAACAACACGACAGAATGGGTCGGGAGAAACAAGGCACATGCAGTGGAAGAGAACAGCTCCAGACTGACACATTGAAAAGTGAGAGACTTCACTGAACGTGTTTCTGAAGGACGCAAGCGGTCGCGTGCTGTAGCGTTTGGGTTCGTTGCTGAGGAGTCAAACTGAACCCAGAACAGTGCCCTGCAAACACATGCAGATCCTTCACCGAGGTACTACACTGACATTACAGTCGCTGGTTTGTTGTTGACATAGCTGTTGACGTAAATTTTTACGAGCGATGATTTTATTTAGAGGTTTGTTTAAAAAAAATTCGGGATATTTAAACTTGCCTGGTAGATTATGACCATTTTAATTATGATTATATTAGAAAAATACATTTAAATTTAAACATAAAAAAAATATATATATATAATAGAAAATAATAAAATAAAATACATTTAAATTTAAACATAAAATAATAAAATAAAATACATTTAAATTTAAACATAAAATAAAAAATAATATAATAGAAAATAATGAAATAAAATACATTTAAATTTACACATAAAATAAAAAAAGAATATAATAGAATAAAATAAAATGCATTTAAATTGAAACAAAAAATAAAAGAATATAATAAAATAGAAAATAATAAAATACATTTAATTTAAACAAAATATAATAAAATTTACAAAAATTATCAAATAAAACAATATAAAAAATCTGCCGAGTCATCCGAAACATTGTTTAGGTAATGCCCAGGACTTTTTGTTGATATGAAATTTAGTTTAAAAAAATGTATATATATAGACAAAAAAAATATATATATAAAATTTGCCATTGTAAATTTGTCAAATAAGAGACACTATAAAAACAAATTAAATATAAATAAAATAAAAACAAAATTAATAAAAAAAATAAATAAAAAAAAAATAATAATAATAATAAAGGATGCCAATGACTTTGTTAATATGAAATTTAGTTTGGAAAAAACATTTACAATTTAAAAAAGAATATCTGGACAAAATATAAAATTTGCTATTGTTGGGTTGGTAAATTAGTAAAATAAGAGATGGTTAATTATGAATAAAAATAAATAAATAATAATATAAATAAAATAAAAGTTATTATTAATAATAATAATGTCATCTGAAACATTGTTTAGGTAATTTCAGGATGCCTAGGACTTTGTTGATATGAAAGTTAGTTTGGAAAAAACGTATATATCCAGAAAAAAATTATTATATAATTATATATATATATATATATATATATATATATATATATATAATTATATATATATATATATATATAATTATATATATATATATATATATATATATATATATATATATATATATATATATATATATATATATATATATATATATATATATATATATATATATATATATATATATATATATATATATATATATATATATATATCAAATTTGCCATTGTAAATTAGTCAAATAAGAGACACTATAAAAACATAAAATATAAATAAAATAAAAACAATAAATTAATAAAAAATTATTAAAAAATATATATAATAATAATAATAATAATATTATTATTATAGGATGCCAATGACTTTGTTAATTATGAATAAAAAAGAAAAAATACATGAAAATAATATAAATTAAAATATATATATTAATAATAATAATAATGTCATCTGAAACATTGTTCAGATAATTTCAGGATGCCAAGAACTTTTTGTTGATATGAAATGTTTCGAAAAAAATAAAAATAGTTTAGCAATATGCCGTCAATAACGCTCAAACAAATTTATGGCTGTGCAACTTCAGAAACTGAATCAGATTTAAGAATTAAAAGAGTTTTGATTGTGTCAGTCAATCAGATCAAAGAAATGACACCGTTTAATGTTATAAAATACCCAGAAAAAATATTACATTTGCCATTGTACGGTTTGTAAATTAGTAGAATTAGAAATTGTTAATTATGACCATATTAAAAAAAAAAAATTGTAAAATAATATAAATGAATAAGTTATCACTTTATTTTAAGATGTCCATGTTAAAGTGTAATTATCCATTTAATGAACAGGTAATATTAATTAACTACATGTACTTACTATAAGGTTAGGTTTGGTTTAGTTGCATGTAATTATGTATAATTTAGACTTACTACTACAGTAACTACATGTAACAAGGACACTGTAGAATAAAGTGTTACCAATTAATATGTGGAGATGCTGCCAATAAACCTGGCTGTGCAAAAATGAATGAATAAATCAAAATAATCAGAATTAATTCAACCAGTCAGATCAAGCATGTGCCATAATGCTGTGGTATAAATCTGAGATTCAGTCAAGGGTCTGCATATTTCCGTAAGGCACTGAATATGTGCGTTAGAGACCTCGACATCCTCATTGTATCATTGGGTTTCTGGAAGTAAGACTTCTCATCGACCTCCAATCAACTTTAGGGTATTTCAGCCTCTCAAATCAGACTTTATGAGCGGACAGACCTCCCTCTTTCGGTTTGAATCTCTCAGATTGTGACTAGCTACATTAGCCTACAACTGTGTTAGTAGATCTTGGTGTGAGCATCGCGATCTCTATGGCCACAGTCTAGGCTGGTCCACTCCCCTTGGGTTTGATGTGGACTGGAGAGAGGGACTCACCACAGGTTGAGCATTTTCACGCAGCTACAGAAGAGTGTGAAAAGAGAAAAGACAGAGATTATTACACAGAGGTGAGACGATGAGACAAACCTAATGCTGGCGACAGGAAGACACAAACAGAGAGAGAGAGAGAGAGAGACAGACTCAGGGGATAACATAGATCTAGAACATCTACTCAATTCAAGCTGGCTTTATCAACTCATATCATAATAGGCATTTGCAGTATCCATGTTGGTTTAATTGTAAAACAGATGGCAAAAAGAAGAATGGGAGAAAAAAGGGAAGAGAAGGGGATTGGAGAGATGTAGTGTCGTCCTCAGCTCACCAGCCCACTAGTCAATGTGTAAAAAATGAAGCCAAGAGCCTAAAGATGCAACCATGGTATAATAATCAATATAGTCACAGCCTTGTGTGGCTTATGTATAGTTCATATAGTAAGCAAAGTAGTCTCCAAGCAAACCCAGGTCACTTTTAAATATACACAAATCACATTTTTTTAGCACAATTAAAACCTTTAGTAAACCAGATGATGAGGCAAAACATTATAGTCACAGGCTAATATTGTTGATCTTCTCCTAACAAGGCCACATATTAAGTGCTTATATATTTCGTTCTCGTAATCAACATGTTGGATGCAGGAGAAATGGGCAGGAATGAAGATCTGAGCGACTTTAGGCCAAATTATGGCAAGACGACTGGGTCAGAGTATCTCTGAAACATGGAGAGGCTTGAGAATTCTCTAGTTCTGTTTTGAACACATTTAATGACTTTTTTTTTGATGGATTTGAATATATATTTTAAAAAAAAAATCTCAAAAATACTATTTATTATAAAGTTTTAGATTATTTTTTTGTTTGTTAGAAATATAGTGAATTTGTGTTTTTTCTGCAGATTTCCCCATTCATTTCCTATGGTGGTCATTTTTGACCGAAGAGCACAAGTGGGAGTATTTTTTTTACGACCACTTAGCATGCTCGAATCATGCCCTCGATTTTTTGTGTGTGTTTACATACCTAATGCTAGAAAAATCACCAAGTTTCATATCATTCTGATGAAGCTGTGATTTTTAAAAATGCAAAATGTGGTTCATAGGTTCAGTTTTTCATAGGTGTGTGCGTGAGTGGATGTGTCAATATCACACTCTTGATGTTTTAGAGTGTCATCCCTTTACTGCTGTGCACTTTTTTCAGCATTGTGGCTGATTTGTAGATTGTACACACACAAATTCTCTGAACTAGAACTAGTTCATGCTGGTGGAAAAGGGGTAAAAAAAAAAGGACCAACAGCATATTAGGCAGGTGATCATAATGTTTTATCTCATCAGTGTGTCTGTTAATTATAATTAAGGCCAAAAATTATTAATATTTCTTATTTTATGACCTGGCCATTCACCCATTAATGCGGCATTCAACAGGTTCTGACAGTTTTATAGCTTCAAACGCAACACCTCCAATCCGATAAACCAAAAGCTATCAGTTTATAACACTATTTTACATTTGCCACTCAGTAATGATAATCTATGCATGGTGATATATAGAGATTAGATGCTAATGGCAGATTATGGTAACACCCTATACACTGTGCTTTAAAGATTTAACAACTTTAACAGTTGTGTTGGGACAGAAAATGGAACGGTTGATCACAAAGGAAAAGTTCATCGTATGGTGTAACAACCTTAAGACCAAACGGTCTCACTTCCTCCTCTACTTCTATACTAAACAATGCATGACCTGGTATCCAGACACTTTAAGCCAAGAATGTGATGCCCTCGTTCTACTCATCTGACACTTGTGCTTGACGATCCTCCTTTTTAGATTAACTATCCATTTAAATGTAACATTGTAGAGGCAAAAGCTTTGATTCAAGTGGCAGTGTTGCACCATCACAGCCTCGATCTTTCAATAATGATACGCAACAATGATAAAGCAGGTATTCAGGAAAACAAGAAAAAGCAGAGGAGAAAGACATCAGAGAGATCTCTAGAAGAGCGAACATTAATCCTGCGTGATAACCATGACGACCTTGTGTGTTTGTGCCATCCTGTGAATTGATGAACGCCGCGCTGTCTGTGCCAGCATCAATAAATCAAAGACAGACGGCTTTCTAAGATATCAAAGACCTACAAGAGTAAGTGTTTAAAATGATCAGACAGGACGTTTTATATGACTGAAACTCAAATGCACATCAGGCGCTGTAGAGGAAAAGGAAACTAAAGAGTCTAATCCAATTTAAACAGGCAAACTAACAGGCCGTAGACATTATGGCAATGTGTGTTTCCATGCTGGACAAATTCTAAGAGTGTAGAAAAGCGTTGATGTTAAAAATTATACACTACCGGTCAATAGTTTGGAATATTTACTTCCTTTTTTTCTTTTTTATACAAATCTCTTCTGCTCACCAAGGCTACATAAAAAAAAACAAAAAAAAAACAGTGAAACATAGGCAATTGACCCTTCGCTACAGTGTTAAAGGAACTGTATGTAAGAAATGTATTTCAATTAATCATAAAATGGCCCTGATATTAGCCTGGATGCCAGCCGAATTTAGCCCCGCCCACAAAATGTTTTGCTCGGGCAATTCGGTCTGGACTCGCTCCATAGAGGAGGAATTATGCCCGAACAGAAACTGTTCGGACCAATGAAATTGTCAGGGCGGGCTTTAGACGATGATGGACAGATGATCAACAGTAACGTAATCATCCACGTCATCGAAGGCTCTTGGGTTGAATTTGCTCTTATCCTAAACGGAGAACTTGTTCGTGTATGCGTTCACCTTCACTATTTCTCTCAGAAACGATGATCGTGTTGGTAAGTACTCTGTGTATCCTTAAATTATTTTATTACTGGCAAAGATCGTTTACACTCATCTTTTTCTTGTAACGTTACTTAATCCAGCGTGCGTGCAGACAGGGTTTCCAAGTGTTTTTGCAATGTCGCGCACAATTGCTACTCAAAACTTTATCCCAAAACAATAACTTTCCAGGGGGTTCTCCGGAAAAAAATGGCGTTTGGTTGGCAAAATATGTTATTTTGGCAAGGTTGCCTGCTAAAATTCGCATTCCTGGGTTTATATAATCACATAATTGGGGTCGCTTCAACCGCGGACATGGAGAAAAACACGGACTTGGCAACAGTGCAGTTGAGTTCTGTTGACATTTGACAACTAACGTTACGCGTCGCTCCGTTGCTCTGATTGGTTGTGGGTCTATCCAATTGAGGTCTTTCCTGGCTCGGTTGAAACACGCCCCATAATCAAAGCTCAATGGAGCGGTACCAGACTCAAATTCTGACTAGAATTGAGTATGGCCACGCCAGGCTACCCTGATATGTCACTAGACATTAAGAAATCATGTTAATTTCAAACACTTATATCACTGACAACAGTTGTCAGGCCAAGATATTGTCATTTTAAAAGTGAAGTTGCAGCCCTCAACTGATGTTGATGTTGACATGTTGTGTTTTGGCCTGAAGCGCCACCCTCCGCCTATCTACCAATCACGAAGTCAGTAGTGTTTCTGCATTCGGGTTGCCAGCTCTGCTCAGTTACCACAGCTGCAGCTACAAACTTTTTGGATAAACAATGTCTAACTTTACGAAACCTAAACGGCCTCGTTATGAATCAGAAAAACGTCGTGACAGTGTCCGAGATAAAACAAGGATTTGTTTAAGAGATGCCTTTGAAAGATGGAGACGGCTGAAAACGGAGAATAATTTGAAGACTGATGCCAACGTTGCTAATTTTCTCCTGGACAGGTAAGGTTCATCTATGTTTGGCTAACTTGTACTTAATGTAAATGGACATTTCAAATATTCATGACAGTCGAACAAAGTTATGCATGTTCGTGCAAAGTAACGTTAGGTTAGCGCAGATGGAGGAGGTGGGTCATTGAATTGAAAAGGTAACGTTAAGGAATTGTTTGGTAAATAAAAACGGCGAGTCGTCATTGCTAACATTAGTAATGCATTATCAGAGCCCGTTTCTCTGTCATTATGCTGAGACGCTGAGGAAAACAACATTAGCACGCCTATATATGGCACTGTGAAAACGTATTTGAGACTGTAGCCTAACGTTACCTCAGTAAAAATTATTCCTCATTCGTTCTTCGCATATATAGTGGACAAAACATGCTGCAAGTGGACCTGTATGACCATTGCTAATGTTATTTAGCTTTGCTGTAATTTTACTATAGTATTTTTTCATGTGGGAATGAACTGTCACATACGAGCGTTCATATTTACGATTATATTTGGCTTATCGCCATTAGTAAATTTTTGCGATTCATAATTACTTCACAAAACATCGCTCTTGAAGCATAAAGATAATTAACAGAATTATGCTCCTTTAATTTCGTTGACGGATAATTTTCGTCAACAACCTTTTTCACTGAAAATGAGACGATAACTAAACAAAAACTAGTGTTGGATGACAAAAACTATGACAAAAACTTACTGTCATTTTCGTCAACAAATAAAAACGAGACGTAAATGTTAGGGAGGGACGATTAGGGAAGAGATCCAGTCAGAACTGATGTCCTGTGAAACAGATGCGCACATTTGAGCTGATCTAACCGCTGGAAAACACACGGCCTACAGGCTCACACACCCCCAATCCAGCGCTTCAGAGCGGCTCACAATCAATAAATAACACACATTTATGCCAGGCAATTGTTTATGAACTAATGCTGATGAATAATGACTGTTTACTTTATGATGTTTATATAGTAATGTGTTTTAGACGGTTGTAACAATGCATTTATCTGCCTCATCTGAACTTGAATGAGCTCCTGCAACTGCAATAGTAAGGCGCATTTCAAAATAAGAGTCCCAGTGTATTTCAAGCTTGTTTATAATTAAGAGTCACGCATTATATATTCGTTTGTGCTTACACAATAAACTGTATTTAATTTAATTCCCATTTAATTCATAGTCAGGAGGAAAGACCAGTATTTGACACATATTCAATAAAGTATCAGAGTTATAATAGTTCACTAAAACCCATTTAAAAAAATCTTCATTTCTTGAAATTAAATAATTGTTAACTGAAATTAAAAAAAAATAATAAACAAACCTAGCTTTAGCTTAACCTGATACGGCCTACTAACTAAAACAGAAATATAAAGTTATAAAAACTATATAGATGTTTTAAAAAAATTAAATTCGCTCCATTTCGTGTATTTTTAATGTCACAACCGACTGTCACTTGAACTGACATTTTGTTTATGTGATGCTTAAATGCTTAATGTATTACAATTTAACTAAACTCATTAGATTTTAGGAGATTAAAACTACTGTACATTTAGTCGACTAAAATCTTATATTTAGTCGACTAAACCTAGACTAAAACTAAAAACAATTCAGGTGACTAAAATACAACTTAAACTAAATCAAAATTTGCTGTCAAAATTAACACTGCTTCGCTAAGCCACAGTCTGAAAACCGCCACAGGCCAATCGTGGCTTAGCAACCACCGTAACTAGGCTCGGAAGGTCTGTCAAGCGTTCGAGCGAGGGATTTTTTCGCTTCCCCAAACCTAAAACCTGTTCCTCAATTTGTGCGTTTCCCATTTGAATGGTCAGCGTATGAGGCTGTTGCTGGGACCTATAGGCTTTAGCTTCAATTTTGATTAAATTATTCTCTAATCGGTTGCGTATGTCATGGATATATCCCTCGAATGCAAACTGCAATCCCTTTTGTCTTGCTCTCTCAGATATTTCACCTGTAAATTACTAAATGATCTCCTTGGGAATGTCTGACACCGGCGCATGCATACTGTAATAGACGTGCCAGGCGCGAAAGCTCGTCAGGCGTAGCAACAGTAACTAAGGAGGGCGGGGCTTAGCGAAGGGCTATTTTAAAGTAACTGTTTTCTGTTTGATTATATTGTAAAATGTAATTTATTCCTGTGATGTAAAGCTGAATTTTCAGCATCATTACTACAGTCTTCAGTGTCACATGATCCTTCACAAATCATTCTGCTGCTCAAATTACATTTTGCTTAATATTGTTGCTTAATATTTCGCTGCTTATATTCAGATACACTGTACTCAAAAGTTTGGGTTAAGAAATAATAATACTATTCATAAATTAAACAGTTAATATTCAGCAAGAATGCGTTAAATTGATCAAAAGTCACAGTAAAGACATTTGATTGGTTAAATATTTTTATTTCAAATAAATGCTGTCATTTAGAAACTTTATATTCAAAGAATCCTGCTAAAAAAAATTATTGTAGTTTACACAAAAAATATTAAGCAAAAACGAATAATTGGTGCTAATTATTGAGAACATATTAGAACTTTCTATCATATTTTAACCCTTAATCGCCCCTCAAGTAGGGTTTACGTTTGAGTCCCTTGGGGTCAGATAGACCCCAAACTTTTACAGAGCGATTGCATAAGGAAATATAATTTTTTTACATGGAAAACTATATATCATTTTTTTTATTTACTTCTCAACTATACATTTATGCTGTGTTTTTGTGGGTATTTGGTAGTTTTTTACCTATTTGCTGCACAAATACCTAACTATGTCATAAATTGGCTCATTAAAAAAAAAAATTTTTATGAAAAAATCACTTGAATGATGATCTTAAATAAATATTAATAGTTTTTGGACATTGCTCTATGTGTTAGGGATAGAATACCGCCATCTGTAGGTTTGTGGAAAAACTTTAGGAATTATAGTTAAAGAGAAAGAGAGTGCAATGACCACATTATCCAATAGAGGTCCATAGGGAAGTTATGCAAAAGTTAAGCTGCCTTTCATCTTTCTTTTATTTGCCCTTTTCCATCTCTTTCTCATGATTGTTCCATGTTGCATTTGTGCTCTAGTATTTGTCCTTCATTTATGTATGGAATTTTTTCAGATTTATGCCAGTTTTGTTGATTTTATTTGCCAGTTTCTATAAAAATGCTCTCTGTTGCAGTCACACACATGTGTGTGTTTGTGTGTACGTGTGTGTGTATGAGATAGAAAGTTCGTTCTACTTTGTGTTTATGCTCTAGGACCAGACCTTGATATAAATGTGGAAATTTTCAGATTTATACTGGATTTAGTAAAAAAAAAATTGACAAAAAAAGTGATTTTTTTTTTATTTTTTACACTTTCCCATTCATTTTCAATGTGGGGTCAATCTGACCCGAGGGACTTAAACTGTACATTTTTTTACACGCCTTTAGAACAACCAAATCAAGCCCAGATTTTTTGTGCATGTTTAGATAGATTATTTAGGAAAAGTCACAGAGTCTCATGGCCCTGAGATGAAGGGAACACTTTTAAAAAATGGAGGAAAAGTCCAGTGGGGTCAGCTGGACCCCAAGGGACGATTAAGGGTTAAAGTCTCCCTGTAGTCAATAATTGTATCCCTTAAAACTCATCTATGATCACCAAAATATTCATGCCTTAAAATAGCTCGAGTGTAACTACACCCTTGCTTCATCAAGTATCCAGATCTATGAATATGCAAATGAGCCCCACCTCCACTCACTCGCATCTACAGGCATGTCTACAACTCAATGCATTAGGCCGGCTACACACTGCAAGCGTGGCTTTTCTGTGTCTTTGCTGCTGCTAGGTGACGTAGTGGAAGGCCTATACTTCATGTTAAACATAAATATATAGCCTACTGATTAGGGTTGGGAATCGTGAGAAATTTTCCGGTTCTGGTTCCGCCTAACGATTCCGGTTCCGATTCCGGTTCCATTAAAATTATTAAACTAATAGTGGTAACGGAAAAAGGCACAATACGCAACTCAAACAATCCATTTTGTGTTTATTACTTGCTCTAAAATTAATTTACAGGTTGGCAATGTCAAAAAAGTCCTGTACTGTACATATATTACAGTATTAATTAAACCATGCTCGCAACACATTGTTTTTCAAATGAACACCTCTGAAATTGTCTTATTACATTTTATCTCTCTGTCTCTGAATAAAACCAAGTTATAAATTATATTTATTAGTTATATTTATTAATTAGTTGTATATTAATTTAATAGTAATTCAGTTATTCAGTGAACTTGTAAATAATAAATTGCAATTCAGCATTACAAAGGTAATTGTGCCTAAACGATTACCTAAACCATGGTGACTCAACGGTTGACTATATATATATATATATAAGCCTTTGACTATAGATCTGGTATAAGCCCTGTGGCACTCTGTGCTGTAGCAAATGTTTTGTCAAATTGCTAGTGCAGCCTCCTTTGCATGTTATTAACTTTTCACATGTGTTACATTTTGCTTCATTATCATTCATTCTTTGGAAATGAATCCATACTTGTGACTTTCTCTTCGCCATGCTGGTGGTCAACGAGAAAATACCTGACGCAAAACCGTGAATGTGTAGCGCGAGGGCTTTCAGTGCTGAACTGCGTTGCACTCCTGGTCTGGAAGCGGCAGGCAATGTAATTAATATTCATGATGAGGTGAGCGAGGGTTGCCAGGTTTTCACAACAAAACACGCACAATTGCTACTCAAAACTAGCCCAATTGCGTTTCAGGGGGGCTTCTCCGGTAAAATTCGCATTTCCGGGGCTAAATATCACATAATTGGGGTCGCTTCAACCCGCGGACATGAAACACAGCCCGCGACAACAGTGTTTAAGTAGCCCAATTCAGCGGGAAAACCACGGACTTGGCAACACTGGCTGTCACTCGCTATTAAAGGATACGCTTCCAGCGCTTCGCACACACATTGCACCAGAACCGTTTTCGGAACCGAAACTCAGGAATTTCGCACGGTTCTGGTATTTTTAAAAAATCATCTGCATAAGAACCGGTTCTCGGTTCCCAACCCTACTACTGATACAGTAAAGACAACTTCGGCAGTATTGACGGCCAAATAGGCAACAGAATATTTCGTTCTGTATTGATAGGTGCAATATTTGAAAATCGATAATTATTTAAAAAAAAATACAATTATATCTGCATTTATGTCAAAATCTAGAGACTTTCAAACATCAAATGTCATTTATTTATATGTATGTGTGTCAAAATGACAAACATCTTTTCCTATTCTATTTTGCCTGTTCTATTCTATTTTTCCAATTTCTATTACTTGCGTGTCGAGTGAAAAATAGGCATTGGTTCCATTTCTAGCATGCACGCGTTTTCTGCACGACTCGAGCCGCGCCTGAAACGCACGTGTAACGCAGGCAGTGTGCAAGCTCTAACCTGTTAACATGGGAGCCGAAATAAAAACGGACACACCACGCAGCTGAGACTCTTTGTTCTTTAAACATTGTTCTTTAACTTGTAAGAATACACATTTAAGTGCTGTCAAGTTATTAACGAAATCAATTTAAAGCTACACTGTGTGATATTTTCCCCCATCTAGTGGTGAAAAGGTATATGACCATCCAGAGAATATTAGTTTCTGTTCCTCTCAATTCCGATTTCGTTTTAACTCCTACGGTGGCCGATTTAGTCCAAGATTAACATGGCTTCCAGTTCGACCTCGTCCACATTCGACACGGCGCCATCGAGTGTTAAAATGCGAAAGGCGAAGCTTGAATTCACGGGTATGTCCCTCTTTGGCTAATGTACTTTCAAGATGGAGGGGCAACATGGCGACCGGCATTCAAACCCCTCACCCGTAGGTATTTTCAATGGCATATTATAAACTTACGAGAATACTTTATTACTTGAAAGAAGTAAATATACATTAATGAGCACATATATTTTTGAAAGAACCAAGTGTTTTTAGCTAAGAATAAACTAAAAAAGTTACACAGTGTAGCTTTAAGTAATAATAACTCCTACAATATAATTTTTAAAAAATCTTTTTATTCATTGATGTCCCGGCTGTGTCGATGACTGATTTAGTCATGTTCAGGAACGGTTAAACAGAACTATATTAATATTATTATTACTGGTAAAGTTATCGCGTACCGGACATTTTCTCACATGCACACACACGACGCACACACACACCTGTGCAACTGTCATTGTACTGTAGCCTACGTCAGCGTTGCATTATTATCTCGTCCCATCTCACCAACAGTTTAATACTCGCACATCCAAACGTAGTCACAGAAGGGCCTCATCTTCTTTCCGTTCACATGAACGTAGTCGCATCCTCTCAAACTGCCCAATGAATCACTCAATTTTCATTGGCTACCTGCCAATGTGGCAAAAATCTACCCGATTTTTCATATCAACAGATAAATATAGTGGGATAACCGGCTTCTCTTGAGACTCCCCTGCTTCAGAGAATAGTTAAAGGGTTAGTTCACCCAAAAATGAAAATTCTGTCATTAATTACTCACCCTCATGTCGTTGGACACCCGTAAGTCCTCCGTTCATATTCGGAACACAAACGAAGATATTTTAGTTGAAAGCTGATGCTGAGAAAGGCTTCAGATAGGCCTCCATTGGCATTCAGTACATTTACTCTCCCAAGACCCATAAAAGGCACTTAAAACGTCGTTACAAAGTCCATCTCACCACAGTGGCTCTACAATAATCTTACGATGCGACGACAATAGTTTTTGTGCGCAAAAAAAAAATCAAAATAACACCTTTATCCAACTTGTTCTCGACTTCCGTGTGTGCCTCCACGACGCATGCGCGAGAATATGACGCAGATCCGCCGTTCGGACACATGACCCAGAAGCGATTTGTTTACAAGCAGAGGAAGACGCGAGTGTCTAAGCTGTTGAATTCTACATTGATCGTGCTTTAGGTCTCGGCGTAGTTCTCAAAATGGGGCTTAAGTGTGCATTTCATGGATTCCCGAACGCCGGCGCTACGTCATATTCTCGCGCATGCGTCGTGGAGGCACACACAGAAGACAAGAACAAGTTGGAAAAAGGTGTTATTTTGATTTTTTTTTGCGCACAAAAACTATTGTCGTCGCATCGTAAAATTATTTTAGAGCCACTGTGGTGAGATGGACTTTGTAACGACGTTTTAAGTGCCTTTTATGGATCTTGGAAGTGTCAATGTACTGAATGCCAATGGAGGCCTATCTGAAGCCTTTCTCAGCATCAGCTTTACACTAAAATATCTTCATTTGTGTTCTGAAGATGAACGGAGGTCTTACGGGTGTCCAACGACATGAGGGTGAGTAATTAATGACAGAATTTTCATTTTTGGGTGAACTAACCCTTTAATGATATGCTAAAGCCCCGCCCACACGTTGATTCTCACCACAGGGGTGTTTTAAACTGTATTTTTGATCAAATAAATGCAGCCTTGATGACTTATTTCAGAAACATTTTGACCGGTAGTGTATGCTACACAATTCAAATCGAAAAAGTACCAATTAAAAAGAAAGGAAGATTCAAAAATGGATGATTTTACCCAATATAATGTTGTATTACACACCTTCGGTACACAGAGCACTACAGGGGATCAGATGGGAATATGGACCAGTGAGGGCAAGGGTGAGCTCATGTGCTAAAGGACAGTGTGTGTCTAAACCTGTGAGAAGCCATGTGCACATACTTGGCCTCATCCACCACCTCCACCTCTGCCTGCGCTGTGATTGGTGCGTTCGAGTGGGCCGCCAGCGGGTCATCAGCGTTCAGTTCACCATTAGTTGAGCTCACCACCTGTGGTGTTAGAAAAGAAAGATCTAATTACCATGTGGCCTCATTATAATAAGGTTATTTTAATGACATATTTCAGACTAAATGTGTATCTGAGCAAGTAACTACTCGAGCATAGTAATGAGGAAAATCACTTACTACTAACACTAGAACTGATCAAATATTCCTGGTTAAATAGATATAACAATAGATTATAAGATATAATCTATTGATTATAAGATATATAGATAGAATAGTAGATATAAGATGCAAATAGATGTATACAGTAACGCATTAACAAAGGAAAAAATATATAGGGCCATTTATAGCAATGCTGTGCGTTCTCATGAGTCAATTAAACTAAAATTATATAGACAAAAATTAACTAAAATTGAGTGAAAACAGAAAATATATATAAAATAACTATAATAGTATATCAATGATACTAAAATGGCACTTGTTTATAGTATACTAAAGTATTGAACATTTAAATGTAATACCACTTGCTTTAATATTTTGTCATCTAATATATTTTATATAATTTTCCACAATGTAATTAATGAAGAAGCCATCTAAATAAGACTGTCACCAGTCGCTTCTGAGGCGTCTACTGTATAAAAGTGAAGCAAGCGGTGTAAGATTGTGAATCTGTGCATTTGTTGCGTTTCAGATGCATTGAATAGAGTGCATTAGTGCCCGCCTACTTTTTCAGCGGTGTTGGTTCCGGAAGTATCTTTTCCATTCATTTCTCCCATAGGGATTTAAAAAGAAGTCTTCGTCAAAGCATTATAAGCCATGAACCAAGCCACTATAAGGAGAATCACAACACTACAAACTTTGATTTGAAGCATAATATTTGAAAAATCGGACAAAAACACGACATGAAGCACTGCGAATGACAATCAAAAAAACAATGATGCAGAAATATAAAACTACTCATTTAAAAATGTGGTAGTTAAGGGTCCAGTTCTCACTATTAACTAGTTGCTTATTATCATGCATATTAATATGATATTGGCTGTTTATTAGCAGAGGTGTAAACTGAAACAACGTGACAAAACACACGCAAGTATGATCCAAATGTTTAAATGTCACGTTTGTTGACCATCTAGCCTATTTGTATTATTTTATATCCAGATGGACGCTTTTTGAAGAGGCGTATTTGAAGCTAGTGACATGAGAAATCAAACTGTATCCTCACAGAAACATAAACAAATCAGAAACTCATTCGATTTCAGTTTTTTTTATAATTACTGTAACATATTTTGATTAGATAATAATCAAGTGTTCTAAAGTAGATGCAAATAAAGTGTGAAATATACATATAATATACATATAACGTTACTGTGTCTAATTTCAATGCTATGACTTTGTGTGTGAAGATATGACTGTTTGGATTTATATGAAATGGTAACATTTTGCAATAAGAGTCCATTTTTAACAATAACTAAGGTTGATTAAAACATTAACATTTTAAAGTTGTCTCTTACATTAGTTACTGTACTATGAATTAATATGAATGATCAAGGTATAATTAATATATTCATATTTTTTATATTTAAAACTTACAATAACCAGTTTGCCTTTTTTATTCAAAGAAAACAAAATACAAGAAACAGAGTTAAAACTGAACACAATCTTGCTGAACAATTTTAAAAAAAACTTTTATGTTTTGCATTTACTTGTATTTTTTACTTTCAATACTTAAGTACGTTTAATATGAAGAAAGGGAAAAAAAACCTTTTCTTACTTAAGTACAATAAATATCACATACTTTAAAACATTTACTCAAGTAATATTCTAAAAACTGACTTTAACTTCTACCAAAGTAATTTTCTGGCAAGATATCTATACTTTTACTCAAGTATGGCTTTTGAGTACTTTATACATCACTGTTTATTAGACCTTATAAAGCACATATTAATGCCTTACTCTGCATCCCTTAATCCTAAATTTAACAACTACCTTAATAACTATTAATAAGCAGTAATTAGGAGTTTGAGGCAAAAGTCATAGTTAGTTAATAGTGAGAATTGGACCCTAATCTCACCCTAGACTAGACCCTATTGTCAATCGCATAATTTGCAGTGCTTCAAGGGAGTGGGAGGAGCTAAAGAGCTTTTCAACTCTCTGATTGGTGGAATTTTTGTATAGCATCATGGGTAGTAATGTTAGTTATTCACCACTAATTCCACTGTTAAATATGATTTTTATTTTATTTTAAATTAGCTGAAATAATGTGGGCTGACCGCTTTAACATGCTGCAAATAGTATTGATTATAGACAGCTTGAGCTTGTTAAAGTAGGGCCCTATGATTTCCGGCATGCGTAAAACGCGGACAGAATTCAGTCACAAAAACGCAATTTACTGTATAACGGGAATTTGTCAAATTTTTGATGAATACATAAAAAGTAGGTCCATACACTTAAATCAAATCACGATACAGACTAGTGTGTGTGAAGATTAAATCGCATATATTTTAAATATGAATCCTGCATGTTCTGCGTGTCTCTGTGAATTAATGGTTTCATTTCCCACACACACTGAAGCACGCCTGACCTACGTGGTGTTTAGCATCTGCCGTCTAAGTATATGAGGACATGAATGCATGAACTTCTTCTCCAGAGCCGCTCAGAGTCATTTGAGAAAACTATCGTAATCATATAAACACACAGAAATTCAAAAGGCCTTCACGACAACCCGTCAAAATAAAAGTTCGGTTTAAAATATGGGATGATTTTAGACTCAAATTCATAAATGCGAACACAATTATCCATGAACTTGATATATGTTGCAGACATGTTTTACTATCTACAAACAAATGCCTTTTAACTTGTGTGTGCAAAATACAGAAATGTGCAACGATTTGTACAAATAGAGACATAGTTGTGAACACAAAACTTCGATTTTGTATTAATGTAAGCCAGAATTTGTGCGTGCAACGACTAAGATGTGCATTTGTGGATCCGGTGATGCGCATGCATTCATTGACTTGTTTATGAGTCAATCCTATTTGATTAATTTTGAGACTTTCATTTCACCGGTTTGGCCTTGCAGGATCCACACACACAGCTGTCTAAGAAAACCTGCTGCCACTAGATGGCAGTATCTGCCAAATCAGACAACAACACAGTGAGCGTTATTCTGCCTATAAGACGCTTATGTGTCCTCGTTATAAAGACGAGGAAAACGCTTAACAGTAGACTAACGTTAAAAAGGTATTATTACCGCATAGGCTACGTTGTATAGGCAAGCAGATTAAATCAGGTAATGAACACAACATTGTTCATCATAAAATTTTTCTCCCATAGAAAACTACTATAAAATGCTCAATTTGCAATATAGCGCATGTTCAATAAAGTGTACAGTGTAAATGCACATCTTAGTCGTTGCATGCACAAATTCTGACTTACATTAATACAAAATCGAAGTTTTGTATTCACAACTATGTCTCTTTTTGTCCAAATCGCTACACATTCATGTAATTCTGTATTTTGCACACACAAGTTAAAAGGCATTTGTTTGTGGATAGTAAACATGTCTGCAACATTTATCAAGTTCATGGATAATTGTGTGCGCATTTATTAATCATTTTGAGTCTAAAATTATCCCATATTAATGTGAGAAATATATTACTGTTGTACAGTAGAATTTAGCTCTCTCAATGTAATAATAACACCACTAATAATAATATCTTATTAAAACTATTTTTTAAAGAATAAATCACAACTTTTCCCCCCATGTTTTAATTCTAAAGCTCTGTTGTATGGCAAAAAAGTTTGTTTAATGTCATATGATTAAAATATAAATTTAATGTTTTATGCCTTCATTTGATTGCCAGAAAATGTTAAATGCACAAAAAAAAAACATTTCATAGAAATGAAAAGGTTTAAGTTGAATAAATTTCGTTTTTTAAATTCAATTAATTAGACATGCTTTTTTATTATTAAAATTTAATTAAACCACTCAAATGGAATCAAGAAAACTTAAAAGGGATAGTTCACCCAAAAATGAAAATTAGCCCATGATTTACTCACCCTAAAGTCATCCGAGGTGTATATGACATTCTTCTTTCAGACGAATACAATCTGAGTAATATTAAACATTTTCAGGCTAATCCAAGCATTATAATAGCAGTAATAGTAGCTCTGTTTTTGAAGTCCATTAAAAATGTCTGTCATATAACTGCTCCACACGGCTCTGGGGTGTTAATAAAGGCCATCTGAAGCGAATCGATGCATTTGTGTAAGAAAAATATCCATATTTAAAAATATTTGATTTTTTTCTATGGCTCTGCATCGGCCGTGCCATCACTTGCATAGATTCCTCATTAGTGCCTGCGCGGATCGGTCGAATGAGGCATCTACGTATATATATCTATGATCGCGCCAGTATTTTGACCTTATTCGCCTGAAGTTATGGCACTGGGAATACTAGATGACATTCATCTGATAAGAGGTAAAAATATAACACAAATACTATTGGGTTTCTCACGGAAACCGATCTTTTTTGTGTCTTAAGACATCAATGTGTCGCCACGAGCCGCATGGTTTTATAAGGATTCGTATGTCTGTGTTTTTACTCTCATTGCTCTCATCCTCTAAAATATCCCCATTGACATGCATTATACGACTATCACACTGCAACGGTTGGAGTTAAAAATCTTCATTTGTGTTCTACTGAAGAAACAAAGACACCTACATCTTGGATGCCTTGGGGGTGAGCAGATAAACATACACATTTCGTTTTTTGGGTTAACTTTACCTTTAAAACAGAGAAAACTGAATTTGATAGGCCTAAAAATAAAACGTATAGGGCCCTAAACATATCATTTTTGTTATAAAATCATGATTTCAATCAAGAAGAAATGCTTTTTTATTACTAACATTTGATTTAACCATTAAAATGGAGTCCAAAACAATGAAAACCGATTTCAGAGGACCTTATTAAAGGCTATCGTTAAAAAAAACAATTTCCCTATGGAGAAAATGAATGCTGTTTTTGCTTCCGTGACCCAACTGTTGCAGTCTATTGTGACACACTGTGTAGAGATAGTTGGCGATACTACTACTAATAATAGCAGTGCCAAAGTAACACAACATATTTCTTAGCCTCTGCGTCACAAGCTGGGTTTCATTCAAGTCAGAAAGTTGGAATTTACATCCTCCTACTTGCAAAAGAACAAAGAAAGCGGCACATTTGCAAACTCCTACTTGGAAAATTCCAATAGAGACAGAGCGACACGCGTCATAATCTGAAGGCCACGCCCACCAGGGGGGAAAACAATCCAACGCTCTCCATTGACTTTGCATTGCGTGAAGCGGCATCCTTGTCATTTCGGATTTATAACAAAAAACAGAACAATGTCTAAAAGCGGATATGTGACAAAGTGTACAGCAAACAAGCTAAGCAAAACCCACAACCAAAAACCCAGAAGTTTGTATAAGCTGTTGACCCAAAAAATGAGCGTTTAAGGACAAAAAAGTGGATACAGGCCATTGAGACACGTTATATTACACTGAGAAGTACACACACTAGAGGGGAACGTAATCAGAGACAGTAAATATCATATATAAAACTGACATTTGGATATTTGACTTAACAGTGACAACATATTTACTGCACACTAGGCATGTGCCGGTATCAAATTTTCATGTTGCGGTTAATTGCTGAAGCTTTTATCACGGTATACGGTATTATCACGATATTGGAATTTGTTGCAAAAAAAGTGTTGTCGTACTATAACAGGTTTAAAAACTCTCTTATAACAAAAAGAACCAAACATACAATAAAGCAATACACAAAAATGTATAAAGTAAACAAATATTTTAACATTAAAGTGCAAAAAAATTATAAAGAACAATAGGTAACACTTTACAATAAGGTCTCACTAGTTAATGCATTAACATTTACACATTTTTAACATTAACATTATCAAAGAATAATAACTGTAAAAATATTAGTTACAAAAAGCAAATGTTAGTGTTAGCTCAGGTACATTAAATAATAGTTACAACTTTTGATTTTAATAATGTGGCATTATTTTGCTGAAATTTACTTTGAACTAAGATTAATAAATGCTTTAGAAGTATTTTTCATTGTCAGTTTGTTAATGAATGAACTAATGTTAAATAATAGAGCCTTATTGTTTTCATTCAGCCGTTCCGCCATGTGCTCGGCTCATGCCCGTTGGGTTTCAGTGGTTGATGGGAAAAAGTATTTTTAAAATGCTTTCTAAAAATCTGAATAATTCGTAAGAAATAATTATTCACGGTATTTTGAAGTGCCCACGATAACAATATTGTGCATGCTCATTATTGCGGTATATCGTATTACCGTATACCGGCACATGTCTACATAGGCATACTGAGTGTCAGGATCCCAAAATGTACCCATTCTTCAGCTGAAGCGTCACGTTTTACTGCCTTTATCCACTTTTGTCTCCTTAAACTCTCGTTTTTTTGGGTCGACAGCTTATAAAAACTTGTTTTTTAGCTTGTTTGCTGTACACTTTGTCACATATCAGCTTTTAGACATTGTTCTGTTTTTTGTTATAAGTCCAAAATGACACGCATGCAGCCTCACGCAATGCAAAGTCAATGGAGAGTGTTGGATTGTTTTCCCCCCCGGTGTGGGCGTGGCCTAAATATGCTCTGTCTCTATAGACTGAACGCTCTTGGCCATTGGGATGTTATGCGTTTGGAATTCAGAGATAGGAGGAATATCCCATCAGCTTTGAATGAAACGCAGCATTTCTACAAGTACAAGAGTTGCGGAAGAGACCCATAGAGGAAGTGTTGTGGTCAGGTGTGAGAGCAGGTGGGGCGCTGCTGCAGATGGCCAGACACAGGAGGAGGTGGAGGAGGAGGAGTGGAGCGAGGGGTGAAGCTGTACCTGCACTGAGCCCCCGTGCCTGTCCGCGGCCAGGTGAGAGGTCAGGTAGGAGGAGTTTGTCTGGCGGTTGGGCTGCACCTCCCATGCTCCTCTGCGGTCGGAGATGGCCGTCTGCGCGGATGGAGGAGGTGCGGGTGGAGGCGCAGGACAGGGGGAGGTGTGGTGAGTGAGCAAGAGCAGGCGGGCGGAGTGAGGCCAGGTGGCATGCAGCACAATGAAGGAAAGGAAATCAACAAAGAAACAAAAAAAAAAAGAGCCAGTCAAAGCCAGGAAATGGCATTAGTGACTGTGGACACAATCGTCCGAGAAGCAAACACCACGAAATAAACACAAGGAGACATTAAAAAGGGTTAGTTCACCCAAAAATTAAAATTCTGTCATTAATTACTGACCCTCATGTCGTTCGACACCCGTCAGACCTCCGTTCATATTCAGAACACAAATGAAGATATTTTAGTGTAAATCTGATGGCTCTGAAAGGCCTCCATTGGCACAATGCACTTTACACTCTCAAGACCCTTAAAAGGTACTAAAGACGTCGTTACAAAGTCCATCTCACTACAGTGGTTCTAAAATAACTTTATAAAGTGACGAGAATAGTTTTTGTGCGCAAAAAAACCCTAAATAACGACTTATATAGTGATGACGATTTCAAAACACGGCATCATGAAGCTTCTAAGCGTTATGAATCAGTGAGTCGAATCATGATTCGGATCGAGTGTCAAACCGCCAAACTGCTGAAATCACGTAACTTTGGCGATTCAAACTGCTGAATCGACTCACTGATTCATAACGCTTCGAAGCTTCATGATGCCGTGTTTTGAAATCGTCATCACTATATAAGTCGTTATTTAGGGTTTTTTTGTGCACAAAAACTATTCTCGTCGCTTCATAAAGTTATTGTAGAACCACTGTAGTGAGATGGACTTTGTAACGACGTCTTTAGTACCTTTTAAGGGTCTTGAGAGTGTAAAGTGCATTGTGCCAATGGAGGCCTTTCAGAGCCATCAGATTTACACTAAAATATCTTCATTTGTGTTCTGAAGATGAACGGAGGTCTGACGGGTGTCGAACGACATGAGGGTCAGTAATTAATGACAGAATTTTCATTTTTGGGTGAACTAACCCTTTAAAAACAGAAGAAACTGAAGAGAAAACTTTCTCCAAGCTGCTGAATGCCGAGTGGGCAGAAAATCGGGCATCCAACACGGAGATCGGATAGGAATATCTGACAGCATGAATTTAATACTTCTACAGCTACATATTACATTCAATTCTGCCATTTCGCTAGACAAGACATTGACAGAGAGCTCAGACATGACACACATGGACAAACAACAATCCCAAATTCAATTTCTGAAATTGTGCTTTGTGGTGAGAGTGATGAAAGATATAGCAGATGTCAAAATTTCACTTCATTTGCATTTTGGTGGAAGGGTCGAAATGTATTTCTTTTTCGGTTACATCCAGTTCAAAGGCATAGTTCACCCAAAAATGAAAATTCGGTCATCATTTTCTCACCCTCAAGTTGTTCCAAACCTGTATGAGTTTCTTTGTTCTGCTGAACACAAAAGAAGATATTTAGAAGAATGTTTGTAACCAAGCAGAGAGAGCAACCATTGACTACCATAGTATTTTTTTTCTACTATGGTAGTCAATGGTTGCTCTATCTGCTAGGTTACAAACATTCTTCAAAATATCTTCTTTTGTGTTGTCTTACAGGTTTGGAACAACTTGAGGGTGAGGAAATGATTTTTGGGTGAACTATCCCTTTAAGTGGAGATTAGTTATAAAAACATAATCCTGATATTTATTGTGCACTGGTTGATGGACATAGAACTTGAAATATGTAAATTAAATTAGATTTAAAATAGATATTTTCAACAGTCTTATGTCTTAACTGGAACACATGACCAAAAGCGTAGTGTACAACAGGGGCTAAAGGCACAATATGTAAGATTTGTGGATTAAAATTAGGGCTGTGCGATATGGACAACAACAACAAAAAATCCATCACGATTTTAATCAATATTGCGATTACGATTTTAAAACAGTATTTCCTTACACACATACTTGTAATTTTTTTTGGAAGCTGTGTTTATTGCCAATATTTGCGGGCACAATATCTTTGCATAAATGATATTGTGACGTTGGTTATTTCTTTATGCCTTTTTGAACTCTTTTTGTATGTTGTGCAGTTCGCAAATGCTTTGTATACATGGCTTGGAAGAATCTTTTTCGCATCTTTTGCAACATCTCGCACATGACACAACGTTAGACATGGTGCTCATAGTAAAAGAAGTTCATCTCGTCTCGTGTTTTTAACCGTAAAAATGTGTTCTGTGTGAATTAAAATATCCAAAAACCACTTGAACATTGTATATATTTTGCTGACTTGTGTGCTTACATTATCCCAAATGTTTTAATGTTTAAATCTAGGGCTGCACTATTAATCGAACCGCAATCGCGATTTGGCTTATGTGCGATTATGAAAGCGCAAAGGCTGCGATTTTAATGAAATAAATATATGCCCAGCATGATCAGGAGTAAACGCTGCTCCGTCTGAAAGCACTGCGAGTTTGAGTCGCTTATAACGTGCGTTTGAAAAAGCAACGCGTCAAACATCTTCACAAACTAGTAATGCACTTTGAAGCGTTCATAAACCTGTTGTCCAACAAAATACAACGTTTAATAACAGGTTTTAACTCACTTCATATAGTCATTCGAGCTGATGTGGCTTCTTATCACAGAATGTCAATCAGCACTGAATACTTTATTATTATGAAAATATCCGAGAAGGCTTGAAGAACTCAATACACGTTATCTTTAGGCAGTCGTGTTTATTGTCTTCATGTTTAATCAGTAAAAGCATTTCTATCTTTGTTTTATTCAGCCTACAGCGCGAGCTTAGCTTCACGTTAGGGATTTCCTAAAAACGATTACTTCTCTGCGGCAAATGTGGAGTTTCTGCTCGAGGGCGCCCTCTGGCCTCCAGTATGAATGAAAGTTTTGGGTAGAAAATAAGAAAAATAAAACTTCTAAATAAATGTATATGATAATCCATATGTTTTTCTTCAATGTACAAGAATCTTTTGGCCCATAGTGGATGCATAAGAGGCTCATTTTCATATTAAAGACATAGATTTTAAGAAATTGATATCACAATTTTTTTTAAATAAAAATCTGTGCTTTTTATCTATTACAATAAATCCTTAGACCTCTCTAATGATTTTTAGTCATAGGCTGTCTTCATATTAACAGGTAACCCATCTTTTTTTTTGTAAAATAAGTTCTGTAAAATATAAATATTATTATTATTATACTGTTATTTTTATTCTTAAATGCTCCATTTAAAATGTTTAATAATGAATGTTATAGTAATAGTAATATTTCTTATTTTTATTTAGCAATAATAATAAATCATAATAATTTATTATTAGTCATATTAATATATAAACACAAAATGTTATATACAAACTAGGGCTGTCAAAAGATTAATCGCATCCAAAATAAAAGTTTGTGTTTACATAATATATGTGTGTGTACTCTGTTAATTATTATTTATATATAAATACACACACATTCATGTATATATTTAAGAAATATTTGCATGTATATACTGTATATACATTTATATAATCTATAATATATATATAAATATAAATGTTTTATATATCAAAAAAATTTTTTTCTTAAATATATACATGCTTGTGTGTATATATATATATATATATATATATATATATATATATATATATATATATGTGTGTGTGTGTATATATATGTGTGTATATATATGTGTGTATATATATGTGTGTGTATTAACAAAGTACACACACATATATTATGCTAACACAAACTTTTATTTTGGATGTGATTAATCGCGATTAATCTTTTGGCAGCCCTAATACAAACTTTTCATTTGTAAAAAAAATCAATAAATATATATATTTTTTTTAATTGCATTTTAACGAGAATAATCGCAATTAGATATTTTCCCCACATCAGCCCTAATTAAATCAAATGTTTAAATAAAGCCATTTTAATCATTGTAACAGTCCGTGGCCTTTCAATGACGCCATATACCCTCGATTTCCGTAGAAACCATGGAATCACCAAAGACGCTTTAATATATTATGCGTTTTATTCGACGGATGAGCAACTGTTTGGATACTTTTATCGGCAGAAAACAAATGATCGTTATACTGCTCAACGCAGTTAGTCTTATTGTGTGAATCTCGTTTTCTTGATTTACCGCGAGTAACAAGTCTGTACCAAATTGCTAACATCATAATCAGAAAGAGCTTTATTTTGGATGACAGTAATACAGCAATTTCTCCACCATACAATATGCTTTAAAACGAATTGCATGCCATTCAGTCATCTAGTTTGTATTACTATGACATTAATAATGATTCACGGTGTCATCAAGCTAAGCCTTTGTTATCGTTTTGAAAAAGCGACCTCTAGTGGCAAAACTTACATACTGTGCCTTTAAGGAAGCTGCTTTTCACTTCTCCCATAGTGTATGACTGCAGAAAATATGTTTACGTGTTATTGATCATTGAGGGAGAAACATGTGCTTTGCTTTGTTTAAAAATCATAAATTCATGAGGTGGCCTTTATGAGTGGGGCCTTTTAACCCACACTTAGGGGTAAAAGGCTCATTAGCATGGGGTAAAACACACTAAGTATTGATAAAAATACTTCAGCTAAAGTAATGTTTTGTATAATATTCAAGTTCATACTTGTACAAAACAATCACTTCTGCAGAGTCTGATGAAATGAAAGAAGTGGAAGTTTCTGAAAGATTTGAGGGAGATGCAATATTCATTTAAAATAGCTTTATAACAATAAATATGATAATTATGGTTTCATTATAAATATAGTTATGTCTAAGGTGGACAACCAAATAAATTTTTTTTTACCCAAAATACCTTACTTTTACATATTCAGTTATAGTAAAATGTATTTAAATATTGTGTTGATTTAATTACAAAACTAAAAATCCTTAACAAGACCTTAGTCTCAAAATCTATTTGTTAATTTTATCGATTCTCATTTGCTTTATACTATAAATAGTGCTGTCAAAAATAGCACGTTAACACATGTGTTAAAGGTTTTTTACGCATTTAACGCAAAATTATAATTTTCGGTCATCCTTTGCCTAGTGTTACATTATATGACCACGCTCCTATTCATGCAAATGCTTTTAAAACATTCAAGCGCGACAAGATAAAAGAACACACTGTCTGTGAATGACCTGACTATGATACACACACACACACACACACACACACACACACACACACACACACACACACACACACACACACACACACACACACACACACACACACACACACACACACACACACACACACACACACACACACACACACGACGCTCAGAAAGACGCGCACCGGTATCGTGCGCACAGACAGCGTGCCATAATAGAGCTCTCATTCACGCTTAAACGAACAATAACACACAGAATAATGATTAAAAGCCTGTTTTTGAGTATTCTCATAAGAGTGGTCATAAATAGACATCTTAATATGAACTTAAAGGGATAGTTCACCCAAAAAGGAAAATTCTGTCATCATTTACTCACACAAAACACAAAAGATGATATTTTGAAGAATGTTTGTAACAAAGCAGATAGAGCAACCATTGACTACCATAGTAGGGGTAAAAAATACTATGGTAGTCAATGGTTGCTCTATCTGCTTGGTTACATACATTCTTCAAAATATCTTCTTTTGTGTTCAGCAGAGCAAAGAAACTCATACAGGTTTGGAACAACTTGAGGGTGAGTAAATTAAAATTTTCATATTTAGGTTAATTATCCCTTTAAAGCGCCAGATCCACGTCATGTTCATCAGCGGCAGATCTTAAAGTGACAGCAGCCATTAATGATGTCTGCCAATGTTCATCACAGAACAAAACGAACCGAGAAAACTACCTTTAACCTCTTGGTCTGGGACCATTTTTGGGATTTCCGCCTGGATTTGGCCTACCCAAATTGAAAAGCTTCCCATACCCACATACAGTGGTCTCTAAATTCAAAAGTTTGGTGTCATTTTACAGGAAACCCATTGAAGTTTCAAAAAACACTGCTAAAAGTGATAAACATGTAAGTATATGTTCTCTGAGCTGTAATAGAAAGACGCTTTTTGATGCTCTAGCACCCTGCAGACAGTTTGGGCTGTTTCCACTAAATTCCAGAAAATAGCTGACAAAATAATTTTGTCTGTATCATGTTGTATGCAAGATTTATACAAATGGATCTGAAGGGAGTTACAACATTACAATTTTATATTTGCATTACAAAAAATATAAAAATAAATAATGTCTTTAAAGTTGCTTCTACATTAATTTTGAGAGTAACTGAAATTGTTACAATATAAAAATATTTAAAACTCTATAAAAAAAACTCTATAAAAAAATGTGATTAGTTAATTTTTTTTAATCGATTGACAGAACTAACTATAAAATTAAAATATGATCAAATTCGCACAAAATAAAGTTTGCGTGGCTTCCCAGGATTGTGTCAAGGATCAGCCAAATTTCCACGTGCGCAAGATGTTTAGGAAAGTGCTATGGCGAGTTTGTGCCAACTAGTGGTTTAAAGTAGGGATGCACCGAATCGAGATTTTTTGGGTTCAGCCGAATACCGAATCCACTAGTTAAAGTCCTCATGAAATCAAAATCTATCTTATTTACTTTGTTAGCCCACATCACAGGTCTTAAGGCCTGTACACACCGGGACGAATATCGTGCGCGCTTATCGCCAGCATTTTTCGTGACGTTTTTCGGCGCGTCTTGAGTGTTCACACCCAAGCGATTTCCACTGGCGATGCGCCGAGTGAACGTGCACATTCAGTAGATGCGCTCGCGGTACACAAGGTGGTGCTGCGGCACTTTACGCTTCTGACACTCGCTTGTCACACAGAAGAAGAAGAGAGACAGTATTTACGTGCTTGCCAAAACCACAGATATATTATGTCTATGGCCAAAACCATTCACACACACTTTTTGCTAACTGGCAAGCAGCATTAGCAGCTCAACTTCTTCTACTTTGTCTACTTACTACTTCTTCGTCGTTTCAATGTGTGCTCGGCAAGACCGTTTTGTGCTTGAGCGCCACCAAGTCGTGTTTTACTGTCACTTCAGCAGATCCAGACACGTGAACAAAAGCGCCGATCTCATTGGTCAGCCAGTTTTTAACACGCCGCGTCAAAATAAAAAAAAGAACCCGAGGCGTTTTTTTTAAAAATGACACTTTTACGCCTGCCGTTTTGCGCGTCGGTGTGCACTCACATTGGCGCCCTTTGTTTAGTTACGAGGCGTTAAATGTTGGCGATAAACGCGCGCGAAAATCGTCCCGGTGTGAACAGGTCTTTAGGGTGAACAATTAATCCGTGCAAGTTAATACACATTAAAAAATAGTTTGCCGTGGTAATCTTTAATCAAAATCTGAAAAGTAACTTCCGAAACAGAACTTCCGGTCTTGAATGGCGTTCCCTTTCCGATGACGACTATGCGCCGGCTTGGGTTTGAATATCCTTAACCTCTCCCCTCCAACCGTTAGTCTGCTATGAGCGAGAGATGGAGAGGAGGAGCGCTGGAGTGAAACCCTGCCCTCTATTCAATATAACGTTTTGCTTGGAAATACGTCACAGCACTGAAATAAAATCAGTTGCAACTTCCGGTTCACTGGGACTTTAAAGCTACACTGTGTGATATTTTCCTCCATCTAGTGGTGAAAAGGTATATGACCATCCAGTGAATATTAGTTTCTGTTCCTCTCAATTCCAATTTCGTTTTAACTCCTACGGTGGCCGATTTAGTTCAAGATTAACATGAATTCCAGTTCGACCTCGTCCACATTCGACACGGTGCGGAGTGTTAAAACGCGAAAGGCGAAGCTTGAATTTACGGGTATGTCCCTCTTTGGCTAATGTACTTTCAAGATGGAGGGGCAACATGGCGACCCGCATTCAAACCCCTCACCCGTATATATTTTCAATGGCATATTATAAACTTACGAGAATACTTTATTACTTGAAGGAAGTAAATATACATTAATGAGCACATATATTTTTGAAAGAACTAAGTGTTTTTAGCTAAGAATAAACTAAAAAAGTTACACAGTGTAGCTTTAAGATTCTGCCGAATACCGAATGCTACTCCCATCCTCCGTCCATTATCACAGTAAACACATTAATGAAGTAAACAACGTCCACAGCAGTGCATTTTTCATTTTTATTTAACTGTTAAAAAAAAATTAAGAATAGGCAACATAATGCCAGGATGACTGTCCTTCCTTTGCCGTACCTGAAGTTGCTGCACTTTGGCTGCGGTCTTTATATTCCTCCATGCACATCTCGGATTCTTTCGGATGTTTCATATGCAAATGTTTTAACAGCGGCTATTGTTTAGGGTCCTTTCCACCACGAGACAAATCGCCATTGCAAATTGAACATGTAGCTCGACTTAAATCGCCATCTTTTGACTGAAAGTACTGCCAAACAAGTGTTCACGAGTTCCATTTTCAGTTTCTCAAAGCCTGCATTCGAACGGTCCACCTAGCAACTAGGGATGGCGAAAACTAAACATTTTCTTGACCGACCACCGAGCCTCATTAGCCGGTTGAAACCGGTTAACCGATTAGTTTAAAATATGCTGCGCTATTTGAAATAACAGCCGCGAGCCGCACCTGCAATTTCGCAACTCTGTCGCATCTCTGCCTCCCGCTCACACATACACACACACTCACACACTGTCCCGGCGCCGCTGCCTGCCTTCCACTCACGTCACTTTTTTAAAATCCCCAAAAGCGCGAAACCTGAGTCACGCAAACGCGGCGCCGAGGAGCTTGTTTGTAATCAGAGGACAAATGGCTCCTTAGTTTCGAAATGGTTTGGATACAAGGTGATCGCGTTGAAAATAAAGGCATTTGTCTAGCGTTAGAAGCTCATTTGAAACATTGCCGCGGCTCATTTAAGAAAATGACAGCTCCGAAGAGACGCCGCTTTAGTTCGAGGTAGTGCTAACAATAATAAAGAAAGATGATGATCAACACCTTATGTGTTACCACTGAAATGTAGATGTAATACATTTCCACATGTAAGCCCATCTTATGCGGAATGTTGTATACAATAACCTCGAGTGTTTTAGCCTGTTTACTTTTTGCAAACCTTGTGAGCGCGCAAACCCAAACGCTGTGACCTCGCGCCAAATGTTTTTAGTGGTTTATTAAGTACAAACAGGCGAGTTATGAAAAATTGAGTGTGAGGGATTTGTTCACTTCACACAAAAAGATTTTGGAATGAGATGGCTAACTGTAGTAGCGTTTAGTCCACTGTCTTTAATAGCCTATTTTAGAGATCACTTTTTTTTTTAACCGACAACTTTGATCGGTTAACGTTGATACGGTCAACCATCGGTCAAACGGTCATCGGTTAACATCCCCACTAGCAACGCCTTCCCAAAATCAACGGCGGCGTTATTACGACGGCCAGCGGAGCGCGCGCAAGCCTAGGGTTCAGTTCGGTGGAAAAAATTAAGGTTCGGCAGAAACCAAACCCCGTCAAAAAGCCCAATATTCGGCCGAATCTGAATCCTGGATTTGGTGCATCCCTAGTTTTAAAGGTGAAAAAAATCAAATGTGCACTTTTAGCCCCATTGTACCCTACATGTTATTGGCAAGTCCATAGGAATGCATTGTTTAAATGTAATAAAGCCTTCTGTGGTGTAAATGTGTGCTCCTGTGAATAGCTATT